>NC_092412.1:176568007-176883840 GCF_040894005.1 Engystomops pustulosus | reverse complement strand
TGGCCATAAGTTTTGAGAATGATACAAATGTTAAGTCTACTGCATCAGGTTTTATAATGGCAATTTGCATATACTCCAGAATGTTATAATGAGTGATCAACTTAACAGCAACTAATTGCAAAGTCAATATTTGCCTAGAAAATTAACTTTTTCCCCCAAAACACATTTCAACTTCATGGCTAGCCTGCCTTAAAAGGAGCAGCTAACATCGTCTCAGTTATTGCTCCGTTAAAACAGGTGTGGGTGTTGATGAGGACAGGGCTGGAGATCAATCTGTCATGATTAAGTAAGAATCACACCACTGGACACTTTAAAAGGAGGCTGGGGCTTGGCATCATTGTTTCTCTTCTGTTAACCATGGTTATCTCTAAAGAAACAAGTGCAGTCATCATTGCACTGCACAAAACTGGCCTAACAGGGAAGAGTATCACAGCTAGAAAGATTGCACCTCAGTCAACAATCTATCGCATCATCAAGGAATTCAAGGAGAGAGGTTCCATTGTTGCCAAAACAGCTCCAGGGCGCCCAAGAAGGACCAGCAAGCGCCAGGACTGTCTCTTAGAAGTGTTTCAGCTTCAGGATCAGGTTACCAGCAGTGCAGAGCTTCAACAGGAATGGCAGCAGGCAGGTGTTAGTGCATCTGCTCGCACTGTGAGGCGGAGACTCTTGGAGCAAGGCCTGGTGTCAAGGAGGGCAGCAAAGAAGCCACTTCTCTCCAGAAAAAAAATCAGGGATGAACTGATATTCTGCAAAAGGTACAGGGAGTGGACTGCTGAGGACTGGGTTAAAGTAATTTTCTCTGATGAATCCCCTTTCCGATTGTTTGGAAAATCTGGAAAACAGCTTGTTCGGAGAAGACAAGGTGAGTGATACCACCAGTCTTGTCTCATGCCAACTGTAAAGCATCCTGCAACCATTCAGGTGTGGGGTTGCTTCTCAGCCAAGGGAATCGGCTCTCTCACAGGCTTGCCTGAAAACACATCCATGAATAAAGAATGGTACCAGAATGTTCTCCAAGAGCAACTTCTCCCAACCGTCCAAGAGCAGTTTGGTGATCAACAATGCCTTTTCCAGCATGATGGAGCACATTGCCATAAAGCAAAGGTGATAACTAAATGGCTCAGGGAACAAAACATAGAGATTTTCGGTCCATGGCCTGGAAACTCCCCAGATCTTAATCCCATTGAGAACTTGTGGCCAATAATCAAGAGACGGGTGGACAAACAAAAACCAACAAATTGTGACTAAATGCAAGCACTGATTGTGCAAGAATGGACTGCTATCAGTCAGGATTTGGTCCAGAAGTTGATTGAGAGCTGCCAGGGAGAATTGCAGAGGTCCTGAAGAAGAAGGGTCAACACTGCAAATATTGACTGGCTGCATTAACTCATTCTAACTGTCAATAAAAGGTTTTGTTATTGATAATATAATTGCACTTGTATTTCTGAATGTAATAAAAACATCTGACAAACACACATTAAAAACCAGAGGGCAACAGATCATGTGAAAATATAATATTTGTGTCATTCTCAAAACTTATGGCCATGACTGTATACAACCACCCCATATATGTAACAGATGTAGGACTGCTGTGGTATTTAAATAGGTATTTTTAGATTATTCTAGTGTCTGACTACCGGACCGTATGTAAGATTGTTGGAAATGGAACAACCTCTCCATTAATTCAGGGACAATGTAAATGTCCACTAATATTCTCTAATATTGCATGGATACCTTCTTCAATGCTGGTGTATAAGAATCAGCACATGTGTATGCAATTAAAATTTTCAGCTTCACACAAAGTTAGCTTCAGCTTTCAAAATTAATTTTTTTATATAATAAAAATGTATTCACCGATCACACAGCAGTTAACAAATTTTGCCCATTTCCAGTGTATTCTAAACGTTATAGTGGAATCTCTCAAACTGCATGTAGCAACTACATTGGGACTTCTCTTGCAGGTAGACATATTGGGTGGTGTTGGTATTTTTGCATTTACTCTTCTCTCTGACAGTGTCGGGAAATTCTCACGTCTGTCTAAATTTGCG
The DNA here is from genome assembly GCF_040894005.1 of Engystomops pustulosus. NCBI lineage: Eukaryota > Metazoa > Chordata > Amphibia > Anura > Leptodactylidae > Engystomops > Engystomops pustulosus. Next base: position 176,881,792 of record NC_092412.1, on the reverse strand, counting down.
GCCAGATAAAGCAAAGCACAAAGTTTTCCGCTGTATTGCATTGTTTAAATGCAAGACATTGGGTGCTGGTTACAGATTGCATACATTTCTATGTTTTAGATACCTGCAAGTAATCTGTCCTATCTGTATTAAGCTGGCACTTGATGCCAATTTCCTTAATTATCTGACAAACCCTATATAACTTATGTTAACAAAATGTGTTAACGTGATGTTAACGCATGCACAATGCAATGTGCAAACACAGCTCTTCAGCTGTTGTAATGCGTTTTTAAACACATGCGTTAAATGTCTAATGAAGTTAGTGAAAGGTGGTAGAGGAAGTGTAGAGGAATTGCCGAAAATTTACTTTAATACTCCCTTTTAGCACATTATATACCCGTTTCATTTATAATCCTCTAAACAGGGAAAAGTTCAACATCAGATGTCTCAGCCAACAGCTCCAGAGTTAGTTCATATTTTGATGGACATCCTGCCCAAGGTAAGGATTATAGAATTTTTATATTATTGCATCAATATATAAAACATAATATACATTAAATACTCTGCTGCATTACAGATCCTATCCAAATGTCCAGGGAAGAACACTGCAAGCTCTGCACTGCCGCCTTTTCTTACACAAAGAGCAATAATGCTTCTGAGCTCATGTGTAACAGATAAAGAAATGAAATTGTGGGAGAGCTTAGGGGATTCATGGCGAACAACAAGGTAATAATAATAGTAGTGTTATGAGGCAGTTGATAGCTCACAAATTACCATAATACGCAGAACACAAGGAATGAGGCATTTAAGAATGGAGAGAAATCTTCAAAGGCACTGCTCTCATATGAATCTGGGTCTATTTGGGGCATGTATCCAGTGCATTTTGGTTCGGAACTCAGACCTTGATTAGGAGATGAAGGACAGCTTATTGGAAAAAATACATTGGGGCTTATTTACTAAGGGACTGTAGATCGCACTTTCGTTGGATTCTCGAAGTTTTTGGAATTTGCACGGCTGTGACAGGTATTTAACTGGGGATTGTGTCACACTCAATCGAATTGTGGCGGAACTGCGCTGGCTTTAATGCGACAGAAATCAAGGGGCGGCCGTCAGAAGATCTGATTAGGACTGAGCACGGGATTTAAGATTCAAATTGTGTCGCAAGACAATGCACTTGCATGCAGCAGGAAGAAGGTGAACACCGACGGACCTAACCGGGGAAGCGACACATGCAGGATATCAAGCGCACAATCTTAGTGAATCGCGGCAGAATGCAATTCTGGCCGGACAATGCACTTTCGTGGAACACGGGTAAGTAAATGTGCCCCATTGTGTAAATGCCCCACTTAAACCTAATTTTATACAAGAGTTTTCAGTCCATCTTTGTGTGACTCATTCCTTTACTTCATCGATTGAACATATCTCCTGGGGAGCATCATTCTCTATTGACAGACGAGAATGACTGCATCTCCTACTTCTCTTGATTAATATATTCGCCTAAGGCCCCTTTCACGCGCGTGCTCTGTGCATGCTTTTGACGTGCCGAACTTGCATTGCACTCTGACCCATTGTAATTAATGGGTCTTTTCAGACTTGCATTCTTTTTCACGCACATACGTAGGTTTTTTTAACGCGCGTTTAAATCTCAGCATGCTCTACTTTTGCAAGCCAGGTGCGTGAAAAACACATTGAAATTGCATTGAAAACATGCGTGAAAAACTGAGACACTGACCAAGCCCTGATCGCACCATGATCAGACTCTGACGTGATCTGCAACGCAAGTGTGAAAGGGGCCTAAATCTGCAACAAAGTGAGAAGCAATCTGTTAAAACCTATGTCTTTTGTTCCAACTTGCCAACAATGCTACACTTGAATTGTTCTCCAACCTTTCCTCTCTATTGTGGCTAACCACTTGTAACAGTGGTAAACTGTAAACAGCTGGGGATCCACTTCCCAGCATCTTTTACCTAAGCAGAACACAAAGACTTGATCATAAGATAAATGATTTCTGTAAGTTTTTAGGTACCAAAAAAGGAAAGTTTTAAAAAATGCTATTTTATTTGTTCCTCCATAACTGTTGAACATATTTACTATAAAGAGTAGTCTAGTGATGATATCTATATTAAACGAAACATTCTGAGGCCCTCTCCCATAAGAGAACCCGACCTCCTGAATTCTGGACACGAAAAGTAACAAAATAGGGCATTTACTACAGGTTGACCGTTATTTGCAACATTTTTTTTTTCCACTACTCACTACAATTTTTGAAAAGTGGTTTTGGTTAGAAAGGGACTTTATTTACATGTCCTGACCTTCAGGTATGTCTCTTGCCTTGGTCACCACATGAATCCAGTAATTAATACTGGTTATAGCCTTCCAAACCCTTTAGAAAGGGGCTTCTCTTCAGTTAGAGGGGAGAGGGGGCACAGACTAGTGGGCTGCTTGTGTGCTTATAATGCCAGATTGGTAACCTGATCAAAATATCGTATCAAATGTGAGGTCAGCAAAAAAGTTATTAATCGTAAATAAAGTGCTGCCATTTTCCTTTTTACTATTTTGGATGGACTTTTGTCTCAGTTCTGGCCTGCTTCTTTCTATTTTTGTATATATTGACAGAAAACTTGTAACAACACTCCAATAGTAGATTCACCGGAAGGGTTCCAACCCCTGGTTGTCCATTAGGAAATCCAGGCACACTTTAAATGAATTATACAAAAATGTTATTGTTTATGCGCAAAGTAAAATTTCTGTGCATCGTTTCAGCAATATCTCACCTTTGTCAAGCACTATAAAAAGATCATACAAATAATTAATTACAATCATGAAGTGAACATCAATATCACTGACTTGTCACATGGTATGAAATAATGAAATATAGTTTAAAGTAATAACCGTAGCAGCTGTAGTGGCTGCTACGAGGCCCGCACTGCACGGGGACCCGGCATGGATGATGGAACAAAAATTTGTCATTGCTGTTCTCCTGGGCATGTCTCTTCTGCCTGTACACCCGTCCACCTGCTGACATAGATAACCGCATGCCCACCCACCTGCTGCCACATCCACCTGCCAGAACAGAAGTACCTTAATATCTTAATGCAAGTACCTTAATATCTTAATATGTATTGTATGTGTATTTGTGTGTGTGTATATATATATATATATATATAATAAATATAAATATATATAATGGAGAGTCCAAAGCAGCACAGCTGAAAATGGGTGCAATAGCTGATGATTCCTTGGTGGTAAATCCCAAATATAGAGAGTGAAGAGGGAAAACTCCAAGGTGTGTTGAAAGGGGAATAAGGCGTTTAATGGAATAAAGGTTCACCCCTTTCAACACACTGTGGAGTGCTGCCTCTTCACACTCACTCTCTCTCTCTATAATATATATATATATATATATATATATATATATATATATATATATATATTCTGATGTATGTGTGTTCATGTATATGCTGTGTGATTGTGTATGTAATGTATATGCTGTATATACTTTATGTGTGCATTTGCTGTATGTGTGTGTATATGTTGTACATACTTTATACTATATGTAGGTATATAATGTATGTATACAGTATTTACTGTATGAGTTTTTAAATACTGTATGTATTAGTGTATATTTGAGTACACAAATATGTGCGTATGAGTGTATACATGTATATATGTGTATATAAGTGTATAAAATTGTGTATATATAAGTGCATAAATGTGTGCATATGAGTATATACATGTACGTACTGTATGTGTATATAAATGTGTGTACATACGAGTGTATAAATGTGTGTGAGGCCATGCCCAACAGGAGTAGCAGCCATTCAGGAGAAGGAGGTGTGTGTGGCCAATCAGAAAGGGAAGGGGGTGCATGTTAGCGGACAATCAGGAGAAGGGGGTGTGTGCATATGTGTGTGTTTATGTGTGGGATTGCTCTGTCTCACTGTGATTTTGCTGGCCAGTTCGATTAGATCGTAGTCTAACTTTGCATCTAAGGACATTAAAAAGTGATTTATCTGACTACTCAGTATATGAAATGTGTCTGATGGACATTGCCTGTGGTGGAGTAAGGATATGTGGATGAGGTAAGTACTTATATATATATATATATATATATATATATACATATATATATATATATGTGTGTGTGAAGTCTGAGTATTTATTTAAATTGATTTAAATCCATGGATGTATAAATGGACTCCTATTTATACATGTATGCTTGGTTCAGTGTAGCATGCATGAGATCTGAATAGGTAGAAAGGCTGAGCCCTCTCCTTACAATGGTTGGCATTTGCTGCATATTTCAGCAAACACCCATCGGTAACACCTGTGGTTGTTGTTGGCCAGCAGTCAGTGTTAACCACTTTAATACACCCAGCACAGCTGCCGGAGGCATTTAAATTCAGTGGGCATGGCCATCTTGGATTTAATCGCTGCCTGCCGTGGTGTCATCGGGGGGCAGCGATCAGTTACCATGACAGCCTCGGGTCTTCCTAAGACCAAAGGCTTAATGTATGAGGAGGAAAATCCCCATATACTGCCGTACTATAGTATGGCAGCATATGGTCGGATCAATCAGACAACCTAGAGTTAAAGTATCCTAGGGGGTCTGAAAACCGGTAAAAAATAAAAAAAGTTTTAAAAAATTATATTAAAAAGTCCTAAAAATTCAAATCACCCCCTTTCCCTTGAAGTCTAATAAATATAAATAAACAGTAAAAATAATAAACATGTTATGAATCGCTGCGTCCCCGAATGTCCAATTTATCAAAAAATAGTTTTCCCCAGGATTTAACCTCGTAACGGAAAATACAAAAATACCACTTTTTTGCCATTTTGAAAAATAAAAAAAATATTACATAAAGTGATCAAAAAGCCATACAGTCCTAAAAATGGTAGCATTGAAGACGTTATCAAAAGTCACAAAAAATGACACCACCCACAGCTCCATACATGAAAGTTTGAAAAAGTTATTAGCACCAGAACATGGCAAAATTAAGAACTCAAATTTAAGGTAGGAGTAAAAAATGGAAACACAAAAATGAAAAAGGGCCTCAGCATTAAGGCGTTAAAAAAAGAAAAATCACAGATGAAATAGTCATGTATGCCATACTAAATAATTCCATAGTTCTGCTACTATCACAAAGCAAAGGAAGCCCCATGCCTCAATCTGAAAATTGCCTTGTTAGATTAGATTACTGCATGGTAAAAAATGAATTAGATTAGATTACTGCATGGTAAAAAAATGAAGATCTTTTTTGTACAAATGCTATGCAATGTTTTGACCCACAGGAGCTTTTTTCTAGGATCTGTTATAGAAAGTTCCTTCTAAGGCTGAAATAATACAGTGTTCTGTACAATGGGACAATAAAAATGTAGTCATCTATGGAATGTTGATGTCATCAATTTTTGGTGCTTTTTTTTCTCCATCAGATTATACTTATCAACAATATAGTTATAGGACACTGTTGTGTAACATTATGAGGCTTCTTCTCACAAGAACTTACAATCTAAACCTACATTCACACGACCGTTGGGTATATACGTCCCCCATAGGCCGGCAATGGACGCACGGAGTGATACGGTGCGGCACTGTACTGCTCCATACATGGGGAAAAGATAGGACATTTCCTATCTCTCCCTGTGTTGCAGCGCCATGCACCATGCATTGGTATGGAGAGGGGAGGGGTCATCCCTCCTTCACTCCATCGGGCATATATGTTTGTGTGAATGTGGCCTAATGTGATCAAAATATTTTTATTAAACCAATAAATGTAAAGAGAAGCAAAAAAAAATAACCTGACCAAAGACAAAATAATAATTAAATATGACTTTTAGTTGTCTCACTATTATTTATGTACATTATAGAGAAGACTGGCCCGATGGAAAGAATTTTCCCACATACATACCAACATTCTCTGATGGGTGGATGCCTCCAGAAGCTACATCCAGTAATGGCCAGCCAGAGGTATGCAGATTTGTAATATTTCTACATGTATATAATTCAATATAAACATTTTCTAATATTTTTAAGTCAGTCTTTAAAAAGACAAAAATGAAGAGTACACACGGTCTTTGTGGTTAAATATTAATAATAATCTTTATATGGGGCCATCATATTCTGTAGTGCTTTACAGATTATGGGAAACATATACAAGTAAAACATTAAGACGCTCTGTAAGACATTACAGAGTAATAACTTTGTCTTATGAAATAATAGGAATGAGAGCCCTGCTTGAACCAGTCATCGGCTGCCATCTTATATACAGAGTCCAAAGTTAACAGGACTGCAAAGCAGCCTCTAACTTGGTACCTGGTGTATGCCGGATTGCAGATGGGAAGAGGACACAGAATGAGTTGGTTAAAGTTGCATGCAGTTAGGGAAAGTGATAGGCTTTTCTAAAGAGATGTGTTATAAGAGCATGTATGAAGTTTTGGAGATTGGGTATTAGTCTGATAGACCGGGGTAGGACATTCCAGAGAACTGGTGCAGCTCAAGAGAAGTCCTGGAAACATGCATGGGAGGTTCAAAGAAGAGAAGAGGATAATCTAAGATCACTGGCAGATCTATAAGAACAAGTTGGGCAATAGACTGAGATAAGAAAGGAGAGCTTTGTGGATGAGGGTGATTCATTTAACAGGTTCACGACCGCCCACCGTGTATTCACGGCAGTCGGGTTCCGGTGCATGGAGAGGGCTCACGGGCTGAGACCTCTCCATATCCAGTAAGTCTTTGCTGCATATTGCCAGCACCGATCGCGGGTGTTTTCTTGCTGTTCGCCGCCGGCAAAGATCCATCGCCATGGTAGCCTCTGGTCTTCCAAAGACCCGAGGCTACTTTGTTTTAACCCATTCATTACAATGTGCTATCAGCACATTGTAATGAATGAGGAGTAAAATCCCCATATACTGCCATACTGTAGTATGGAAGTATAGGGTAGGATCAATCAGACAACCTAGGGTTAAAGTACCCTAGGGAGTCTGAAAAATAGTAAAAATAAAAATTAAAAAAAGGTTAAAAAAAATTATAATAAAAAACCCTAAAAATTCTAATCACCCCCCTTTCCCTAGAACTGATATAAATATAAATAGTAAAAATCTCTTGCTCGCTCGCAATAAAGTTTATTGAACCATAAATAGTAAAAATCATAAACACATTAGGTATCGCCGCGTCCAAAAATGCCAGATCGCTAAAAATATAATAACGTTTTTTCACAGCGTTTAACCCCGTAAAGCCTTTCACCCCGTAAAGCCTAAAAATAATATGATTAAAAACATCATCAAAAGTCGCAAAAATTGACATCACCCACAGCTCCGTACAATGGTGTATGAAAAAGTTATTAGTGCAAGAAGACGGCAAAATAAAAAAAAAAATTTGTACATGAGGTTTTAATTTCTGTAAATGTATAAAAAACATTATAAAACCTATACAAATTTGGTATCCCCGTAATAGTATTGACCCAAAGAATAAAGTAGACATGTCATTTGGGGCGTATAGTGAATGCCGTAAAATCCAAGCCCACAAGAAAACGAGCAAATGCGTTTTTTCACCATTTTCACTGCATTTGGAATTTCTTTTCCCTGCTTTCCACTACACAGCAGGGAATATTCAATGCCACCACTATGAAGTGCAATTTGTTACGCAGAAAACAAGCCATCACACAGCTCTTTACATTCAAAAATAAAAAAGTTATAGATTTTTGAAGGTGGAGAGTGAAAAATGGAAATGAAAAAACAGGAAAGGGCCTGGTCCTGAACCGGTTAAACTGTATTCGGAAGGATATGCGCAACCAATGCAGTGACTGACATAGACTGGAGGAATCCGTGTAGCGTTTGGTCTGAAAAACAAGCCTGGCTGCTGCGTTAATAATAGATTCTAGAAGAGAGCGTTTAGTAAGTGGAAGATATATTAGTAGGGTGTTACAGTGGTCAAGACGAGAGTGAATCAGAGCGACAGTGTTTTAAAGTGTTTTAAAGGTTTCAATTGTAAGAAATAAGCCAATTTTAGAAATGTTTTTAAGGTGCATGCTGCAAGAGCGAGCAACAGATTGAATATTGCTTCAGGGTAATGGTGACCTCAAAGACAGAATTGGAGAGGACAGGGTTAGTAGAAGGTAGAAAGACAAGAAGATCCGTTTTGGAAAGATTCAATTTCAAGAAGAGAGAGGACATGATGTTAGACACAGAAGAGAGAGAATAACTGGTGGTCCATAGTAAGGCAGGGTTGTTATTATGTGCAAATGTATACAGTTGGGTATAATAAGCATTAAGGTCATACTGAAAACCGTATCTACTGATGGTTTGTCCAATGGGGGCAGTATAGAGGGAAAAAAGAAGAGGACCTAGGCCGGAGCCTTGAGGAACCCCAAAGAGGAGGAGAGAGGTCCAGAGAAGGAGTCACTGAAGGTGCGCTCAAAGATATAGGAAGAAAACCAAGAGAGTGTAGTGTCATTCAGGCCAATGGAGGGAAGCATCTTGAGGAGGAGCAGTTGGTCCACAATATCAAACGTTGCCGAAAGATCCAGAACAATGAGAAGAAAATCATGCCTTTTGGATTAAGCAGCGAGGAGATCACTGGAGACTTTAGAAATAGTATGTACCATATGGCTAAGAGCATCATAACACCATGAAGGGTAGGTTTCACTTTCAGGTTTTGAAGGCAAAATAAGAAATGGATTGTAAACCAAGCAAGTTTTAGTACATTATGTTCCTGTTATGCTGCTGTAAGGGAATGGAATGGACTGGAAGGACAGACAAGGACAGTGAGCCCTAAGGCCTAAACCCCCTTCCCTACTGCCCCTGGTAGACGTTCTCTTCCTGCACCAAAGTGCAGAGACAAAGGGGGAAATTTATCATAAGTGCCTGAAAGCAGAACTGCTCTAGTTGTCCATGGCAACCAATAAGAGCTCAGCTTTCCTTTTCACACAGCGGTTTATAAAATGAAAGCCGACCTCTGATTGGTTTCCATGGGCAACTAGAATAGTTTTACCTTGGACACTTCTGATAAATCTCCCCCTTTTGATAATACAAACATAAAAGAGAAGTCAATAAATATAGGTCAGAGCAAAGAGAACAGTGCAGTACAAGATTCTGTCTGTAAGCAATGTTTACAGTAGCAAGTATATCAGCCCATCCACAGTCATACTTTTCGGACAGAGGGTGGTGTCAAACCCTAAACTAGCACAGATTATACAGTATATCAAGTATTACAGATCCACAGGAAAATAAGTGGGCTTTGGTTGTAGTTTGGGCACTCTGTCTCCAAAGGTTTGCCATCACTGTGCTAGGAGGACCAAGGGGCATGTTTATTGCAGACGAAGCAGCAAGTTTTCTGCCCCCTTGAAATCAAGCATCTAATTTTCATGTAGGATAAATGTTTTTTTCAAGATAAAGTCATTATTGTATTACATTTATAAGGACACTGTATAATGGAATATTAAATGCAAAGGTTCCCTTTTGCTCCATGCTTATGCAAAGATTTGAAGACTTGTTCAGACAACCTGCTATGATTAAAGAAATTGGTTATCTATTGTGTGTTTTATTTTTTTTTTCAAGATTGTCCAGATTCAACAAAGCAGAAAAACACCACCTGCTAACAGGTACATAAAAAACTAGTATACTACAGTATAATAAATGTAACCCCTTATTACTGACGCTTGTTTTCAGCTTAATGACCAGACTCTATTTTACAAATCTCATTTTGGATGATAACTTTGGAACACTTTAATTAACCAAGGTGATTTTGATCATGTTTTTTCATGACACATTGAACTTTATGTTAGTAAAAAAAAAAAGATGTGAATGATTCATTTTAGAAAGTAAATGTGGTGAAATTAAAAAAGAAGCTTTTTTAACCCCTTAAGGATGTATCCAATCTGTACATTAAGGCTCAGCCCTTTGTTTAAAAAAATCTGACCAGTGTCTCTTGAAGGCACGTGTCCTATCCCTGTAATTTGAGACTGTTTTCTTGTGAGACATAGTTTATGTTAGTAGTATAATTTCACTTATCAGTTAGTTTTTTTTTTTGGGGGGGGGGGTAAAAATTCAATAATTTAGTTTAAAAAAAATGTAAAAAAATTACAATTTTCAAAGTTATAAAGTTTCTACATTTTAGATAAAAAGTCATACCACAATTTTTTTTGTAGAAACCTTGTGCCATTTGTCTTTTGTATTTCCATAATTTGATTTTGTTTAGTTTTTTTAGGGATGTTAGAAGGTTTATAGTTTTAGTAGCAAGTTCTTAGGTTTTCAAGAGATTTGAAAAATGCTAAATTTTTGTTGACCAATTTAGTTTGGAAGTGCCCTATAAAGGCTTATGTACTACAAACCCCCACAAGTAACACCATTTTATGAACTTAACATCTAAAACTATTCAATTCAACCTTTGGGAAGTCTGTTAATACTTTAATCTCAGGAATCAAAATCAAGAAACAAAAATGGATTGGAAATTTTTACATTAAATTTTATCTGGGTTGAGGGTGAGCATTTTAACCCCCAACATGCTGGCAAAAATGTAATAAAAAGTAAATGGTGCAGTGTAAAAATTAGCATTTTTTCTCAAATATGCCATGTTAGTGCCAATGTATTTTGCCCAATACATGCCACTAGAGACAAATACATCAAAAATCATTATGCGTGTTGTCCCGGGCAGGGCATTACCCCATTTGTGGCAATAATCTACAGGAGGGGCACACGGCAGGACTCAGAAGGAATGGTGCAGCATTCGGCATGAGCTGTGAATAAAACACATATCCAAGGAGGTGTGATAAACCCTAAAACAGTCCTTCATACATAATCCAGGTTTATCAGGGCACATGTCACACTGGTAAATGGTTTGCCTCCTTATACCCCTTTTGGAACACACCCTGCACCTTTTTTTAACATTATATGAAGTTTATTGAACCAAATCAAAGGGAGATACCGTATATACTCGAGTATAATCCGACCCGAGTATAAGCCGAGACCCCTAATTTTACCACCAAAAACTGGGAAAAACTACTGACTCGAGTATAAGCCGAGGGTGGGAAATGCATTGGTCAAACCCCCCCAGTAGTATACAGCCTTCTAGCCCCCAGTAGTATACAGCCTGCCAGCCCCCAGTAGTATACAGCCTGCCAGCCCCCAGAAAAATACAGCAGCCCCTAGTAGTATACAGCAGCCCCCATGTAGTATACAGCAAGCCCCTAGTAGTATACAGCAAGCCCCCATGTAGTATACAGCAAGCCCCTAGTAGTATACAGCAGCCCCATGTAGTATACAGCAAGCCCCTAGTAGTATACAGCAGCCCCTAGTAGTATACAGCAGCCCCCCTGTAGTATACAGCAGCCCCCTTGTAGTATACAGCAGCCCCTAGAAGTATACAGCAGCCCCCAGTAGTATACAGCAGCCCCCCTGTAGTATACAGCAGCCCCCATGTAGTATACAGCAGCCCCTAGTAGTATACAGCCTGCCCCTAGTAGTATACAGCCTGCCCCTAGTAGTATACAGCCTGCAACCATGGCCCTTAAAAAAATAAACTTAAATACTCACCCTCCGATGTCAGCGCGGCTCCCCGATGTCGGCGCGACTTACCGATGTCCCCGATGTCAGTGCGTCCCGTCTTCTTTCTTCTCCGCGGCTCCTCTTCACTCTTCCCGCGCCCATGTTTTCTTCTAGCAGGCGCATACTATGTCGCGGCCGCTGCTGACGTCATAGTATGCGCGGCCATGAAGAAAACATGCCCGCGTCGATGATAGAAGAAAGAAGAGAGAAGAGGAGCCGCGGAGAAGAAAGAAGACGGGACGCGCTGACATCGGGGACATCGTTAAGTCGCGCCGACATCGGGGAGCCGCGCTGACATCAGAGGGTGAGTATTTAATTTAATTTTTTTAATTGGGTAATTTTTGGGGGGTAATAGACTCGTGTATAAGCCGAGGGGACGTTTTTCAGCACATTTTTTATACACGAGTATATACGGTAGGTTACATATCAATAAAGCATTTGAATGTACATACAATAATTGGAATGCAGGAGATGACATATAAGTTAGTATCAAGGGATGTGAGATAAATTCACATAACTTCTCCGGGGATATCTCTCTTTATAATCATGAAAGAGAACAGGTGGCAAGTCAAAGTATTAGCAATGAGAATGAGAAAGTACTGCCCTGGTACAATACATGTTGTGGCCTTGCTTCCAGTAGTACTAGCAATCCCGCATTCCGGTTCTCCAAAAATAAAATGCTTGACTACCACCTCTTGAAACTGCAGGAAAGTTCTCCTCTGGCCTGCACATCAACATAACATGTATGCATTATGCAGCGCTATCTGCATGATAAATGCATAACACACAATACTGAGTCACTGCATAGTGCTCGGCTGTCATGCCCTCTAAGTTATTCCCCTAGCAGCTACTTCAGGAGACCTCTCTGATTCCTTCAAACAGTGCCTCATGCCGCAGTATTTCTGAAAGCGAGGCTCTTGAACAGGGTATTGCAAAATATTATGGATGGCTTCAAAGCACATCCTGCTCATCGCCATGTGAAACTCTGGGGTGTGGTACAGTATGTCTGTGCTCCAATAGTCCTTGATTTTGGGCTTTCCTACCAGTCCGATAAGAAGTACTATGCCCTAATATTTCTCAATCTCTGCTGCAGTGACAGGCTTCCACCTGTGAAGTCACTTTGGGATGACGAGGTGGACAAATAAAATGAACACTCTGAATAAATAAAATGAACAGGCTGAAACTGTTTTCAGATGCCATTTGGCAATTGGAGAGCCCCTGGAATACTAGAACAATGGAAACTGCAAAGAAGTGACCCAAAATTCAGAAATACCACTACAAGAAATTTATTAAGAGATATAACAAGCTTTTTCGCCTTAAAAACTTAGAATAGAATAAAGATATATCAATGAAAGATTCTTTTTTTCAGTAAAAAAATCAACTTTAACCCCTTAAAGATGCATGACATAGTAGTACGTCACACGTCGGCTTTGGATGATTGGAGATAGCTCACACAAAGACCCAAGGGCTGTCACTTTTTACACAATGTATCACAATGTGTGATTTGCACATTTTAATGCGTGATGTGCAAAATCCCCATATACTGCCATACTGCAGTATATGGTGGGATCAATCAGACATTCTAAGTTTAAATACCCTAGGGGGTCTGAAAAATAGCAAAAGAAAACATTTTTAAAAAAGTAAAAATAAATAAATAAATAAACCCTAAAAATTCAAATCACCCCCCTTTCCCTAGAACTAAATAATAATAAAACTGTAAAAATCATAAACGTGTGAGGTATCTTCACGTCTCAAAATGTCTGATCTATCAAAATATAATAACAGTAAATCCCGTTATTTAACCCTGTAATGGAAAATAGCGCCTAAAGTCGATAATGCCATCTTTTTGCCAATTTGCAAAATATAAAAAATTCTATAAAAAGTGATCAAAAGGCATACAGTCCTAAAAATGGTCGCACTGAAGATGCAATCAAAAGTCGAAAAATATGAAACCACACACACTCCATACACTGAAGTATGAAAAAGTTATTAGCAGGTTTTCATTTTTGTAAATGTATGAAAACATTGTAAAACCTATATAAATTTGGTATCCCCATGATTGTACTGACCCAAAAAATAAATAGATATGTCATTTGGGTCTCATAGTGAAAGCTGAAAAAAATCCAAGCCCACAAGAAAACGGCAAAAAGTAATTTTTTCACCAGTTTCCCTGTATTTGGAATTTTTTCCCGCTTCCAAGTACACGGCATGGAATTTTAAATACCATCACTATAAAGTGCTATTTTTTTGCAGAAAACAAACCATCATACAGCTCCTTATATGGAAAAATAGAAAAGTTATGGCGTTTTGAAAGTGGGGAGTGAAAAATGAAAATGCAAAAACAAAAAAAGGCCTGGTTGTTAAGGGGTTAAAAGAAAATTTGCACCATTTCTCATGCTTACTGAAATATACGGTATGTTGTTGCATATGGGCACACTGTGGGGCTTGAAAGGAAAAGACTGCTGCTTGACTTTTAGAAGCAGATTTGGCTGGAATTGATTACAAGTGCCATATGGCATTTGTAGAGTTCCTGGAATACCCAGACAGAGGAAACCGTAATAAAGTGACCCCATATTTCATACCCCCCCCCCCCCCCAAGGAATTTATAAGGGGTATAATGGCCTTTTTCATCTTAAAGAGTAATTGTAAACAATGTTTTCACACAAATCAATAGCTTTTGGGGTGTAAAACAACCATGCCTATTATCTTTATTGCCTATATGCAGCAGTTTCCTTGCTATAGCTCTCAAATTACCTCAGTGATGCAGGAGCTAGTGATCTATCGTTCGCAAACAAGCTCTAAGAGCCAGTTCTTTTTCGTGAACGACAGGAGTCGGCTCCCCTCAGTGAGCTGATGGCTCACTAAACCCCGCCCCTAATCGGCTCACCACGTCCCCTTTAACCTGAGATAGTTGCGTTAAAAGAGGTGTGGAATGGGGTCACTATATGTAATAGGGAGCCAGTACAGGAGCCAGAAGACCCGGCTCACCAGAACCAGCTCACTAAGAAGCTGCTTCCTCTCCCTGTGCTGATAAGCCCTGGAGGCCATAGTATAAACAAACTCTACAAACTCCTGGGAGGGAGGGTATTTGTTCCAAGACTATGGATGTGTCTTCCTTGTTCCCTATCAGTCCCTCCATCCCAGTCTGATTCTACAGAACTTTTTCTGTCTGTCTCTGCACCTCATGCTGCAGACCTTGTCATTGGCACTATGAGCTCTGTGCAGATAAACTATTAACCCTTACTGCTCACACAGCACAAGCTATAAACTTCATGTAAATGGTTTACTTATGATTTCTACCACTTATTACATGTTATAGGCTAGTCACCATATGCATCCTGTATGTGCACGGTGCAGTGTTTAGTGGATTTACTTGTGGGAAACTAAATGGATTTAATGCTAAATTACTTTAGCATTTGGTAAAATCATTATAACTTTACAGTTACACTTTAAGACTTTTCATAGAATTTGAAAAAATGAAAAAATAATATCCAAAAAAGCTATTTTAACCCCACATTTTTAATTTTCACAATTGGTTACATGAAAAAATATGTCCTACATTATTGTTCTTCCAACAGAAATGCCCCTTATGTGGATGCAAATTGTTGTGGGTACACTGCAGCACTTGAAAGGAAAAGTGAGCTATTTGCCTTTTAGAGGCAGATTTGGCTGGAATGTGGCATGAACAGGGAATGTATTTTTTAAGGCTATTTGAAGGCCAAAGCTTCAATTTTCACATTGGGTTTAAATGAGGAAATGCAGACCCCAGTTTGTTCAATGTCAGAGCTCAGAAGACATTGAGCATTATTTAGAAGACTTGGCTAAAATATTATTCATGTACCATGATCCATGTGCAGAGCTCGTGAGGTACCAGAACAGTGGAGATCTCCAACAAATGACCCAAACTACAAGGAGGAAAATTTTAACCCGACAAATGTTGAATACAAAATAAGTCTCTCTTACCCCTAATATTATTTTTATTTTCATTAGTGGTTAATAAGGACAATTTATTCAGAGTCAACCTATTCTAGATGTGGATGTAACCTTTTGCTTGGAATTATGCCAGGGATCACGAGGGTAACAGTACCAGGTGAATTTTACGCTTAGTTTTGGAACCTGCGTAGCGTTGACTGACAAATGCAAAGGCTGTAAAATGATTTAAAAACAATAAGTCCTCAATGAATGACAACATTTTTTAAACTATACCCCTCATGTAATTTGTGAGGATACAGTAAGTGCTTTTAAAAATTAATGCAAATTGGATTATGCACAATGAAAACAGGTATTTTTTTCTGTAATTACACCATTTCAGTGCCCAGCATGTTTGACCGCAGTGTCTAAGGAGTTAAAAGCGCAGATCCCTGGTGTTAGTGTTGAGGCTGGTCTGTGATAACAAAGCTGTGTGCCAGCAGCAGAAGAACCCGATGTCCTGCTGATGCAGCAATAGGCTACCATTACAGGCGGTCCCCTACTTAAGGACACCCGACTTACAGACAACCCATAGTTACAGACAGACCCCTCTGCCCACTGTGACCTCTGGTGAAGCTCTCTGGATGCTTTACTATAGTCCCAGACTGCAATGATCAGCTGTAAGATGTCTGTAATGAAGCTTTATTGATAATTCTTGGTCCAATTACACCAAAAATTTTGAAACTCCAATTGTCACTGGGGCAAAAGAAAAATATTGTCTAGAACTTCCATTATAAAATATACAGTTTCGACTTACATACAAATTCAACTTAAGAACAAACCTCCAGAACCTATCTTGTATGTAACCCGGGGACTGCCTGTATTATGACAAACTATATAGTAGGTGTGAACGCAACTTAACAAGGAATCTTCTCAAACCTCTTGTGGTTCTGACACAATCATCTTTTACAGACACTTTCAGCCAGTGGAAATGAAAGTTGCTTATGATTTTGAAGCCAGAAATGAACGCGAACTTTCAGTGAAGACAGGAGACAGCGTAAAGGTAAGGACAGGTCTGCAAAACATGTTTAAAGGCTGTAAAACATGTGTGAGAGCTTGTTTTTGGGAGTTAATTGTAGTAAAATTTGGGGATATATATCTCTCTTTTATTACTTTTAATTAGTGTTTTGGAGACATTTTGTAACACAAGCATTTACCCACTGAGAAGGTAAGTCTGACCATACAGCTGCTGTAACTGTATGACCATACAGCTCCTCGTAGCTGCTCGTCCGAGTCCCCCGGCATCTGCGGCCTTCATGCACAGAACGCCGGGGACTAGGACGAGGGCACGCAGATACGAGGAGCTGCGCGCCGAAGATTAAATGGTAGGCGGAGTAATGTGGCTACTGGGGCGTGGAGTAGCCGCGACTAGTAGCCTCATGTCCGGCTACTCCACTCCCCAGTAGCCGCATACAAAAATTTACATATGCCTGCATTAAAGTTTTCGAAAAGATAGCCGGGATGTGAGGATTAGCCCAAAAAAGGGCTATCCTTAGTGCCTTTTATCCCCCTACCACCCGTTCTACCTTTATAGGTAGAATCGGGGTGGTAGGTTCCATTTAAAGGGGTTGTGCATTTTCAGCAAATAATGCCATGCAATTTTCCTATATACTTTCTGTATCAATTCCTCATGGTTTTCTAGATCTCTGCTTGCTGTACTGCTATAGAAAGCTTCATGTTTACTTCCACTGGATAGAAATCTGTCCATGGTCTTGTGATGAACATGCAGGTGCGCAAGGTGTTAGTATCAATGATAGTAATCAGTGTCCAAGACCATGGACAGATTTCTATGCACTGGAACATAGAGACTTTCTATAGCAGGACAGCAAGATCTAGAAAACAATGAGGAATTTATACAGAAAGTACATTGGAAAATTGTATAACTTAATTTACTATAATTTAACTATAACTTTTAAAGGAAATATACCAGCAAAATTGAGCATGATAAACCAGAGGCACTTTCTCATAGATCCAGACAACTGTCTCTGGTAATCTTCTTATATTTCTTGTTCATGGCCTCATTCCTTC
This sequence comes from Engystomops pustulosus, assembly GCF_040894005.1. Taxonomy (NCBI): domain Eukaryota; kingdom Metazoa; phylum Chordata; class Amphibia; order Anura; family Leptodactylidae; genus Engystomops; species Engystomops pustulosus. The sequence continues at coordinate 176,864,275 of NC_092412.1, read as the reverse complement.
TAAAATCCACTTTTAAAATTATGCTAATAAGCCTGAAGGGCTCTGGAGGTATTCTCCTTAAAATGTACAAATTCCTTCCTTTTTCCCCCTGAGGAAGTGTGAAGCAATATGCATGTTGGGTTATCTGATATCTCTACATCAGTGACAATTGTGTGTAATTTTCGTTTGTGAGACCCAAAACCAGCAGAGACTACATCTGAAATCTGCGCCAGAGTAGACTGGAGCACACACTAAAAATGGTCACTGGTAGTGAAAAAAATTTTTTTTTTCCAATAAAACAGAACTCAAACGTAAAATTTTCAAAGAGAGAAAAAAAGAATTCGCCACACAGGTTCATACACAAATGTTCTTAAATACAGAAATACCTAACACATGGTTAAAATTTGCTATAGTTACACAACCCAGGGAATGGAAGGGAAAGAGCACTACTTGGCTTTTGGGGGAGATTTTGCAAGAATGGATTTCATATGCTAAATTGCATTTTCAGAGCCCATGAGCCCTGGGCATCTACATTTAATTTCATTCATCTTCCATATAAAAACATTTCTTCAATTGCATGTTATTAAAAAAATGTACCTGTGTGAATGTAATTTCCCACACATGTAACCATGTTGTCCCTTAGAAACAAGGTAGCTGTCTTTGGATACAACCACCCCTGCATTCTGGCAGCAGTAACCACACATGCACTATTGATACCTGTGCAGTGACCTGGATTCAGTGATCATTACCACAGGTTGGTTGTGAGACATGCATTAACTCCTGGCCTTTTTATATGCAAAAAGTGTTTCTTTGCGCAATCACACCAGCAACGGTGTGACAAAACATCTCAACATGGCTACATTGATGGGACATTATCTTTACATAGGTACATTTCTTTAAATAACATCCAATTGAAGAAATGTATATAGCAGATGAATTCAATTAAATGTGAATACCCAGATGAGATTAACTACCATATTGGGCTTTTTTCTATAATACTATTTTTCTATTAAATATATTTAATGTGGGTATTTGCTTTTATTGATTTCTCTCAGGTTCTAGATCAGAGCAGGCAATGGTGGATGGTTGAAAATCTTCAGGGACAGAGAGGATTTGTACCAAACAATGTGCTGGAGAATACAGTTAAGGTAAAAACATATTCAAATATATCAAAATTGAAAAAGCAATGTCTAAGATAAGACTTTCCTGTTTTGTTGAACTGAATTTTATTTTGTTATTGCTTGTTTTTTATAAAAATATTTAATGCACAAAGACCCAAGTCACTTCCAAGAACCCCCCCCCCCCCCCTCCTATTTGCAATGCGAGTGTGACCCCTGACAGAAAAGAATCAGAGAAAGTAAACCTCAGGGCTCTGTTACTAGCTGAGTAGGACCCCATGTCAACCACTGCTGTTTGGAACATCTGTAGCAATTGCCTGGAAGCTAGATGTCATTCCACAATACCCATAGCTTTCAAACTTTTGCCATCACAACTCCTCTTTTCCTGCCCATATAAAATGCAAGTAACTGCAAGCTTACCAAACTCTTTAAGTCAGCAAGCCACATACATACACAAAGGGTGTAAAAGTAACCTGAATTAAGAATAGGGCATTAAAGGATTGGACCAGGTTTGGTTGGTCTGATTGGTAAGGATGTGAATGCTGAGAGGGGTCCCATTCTCATTTATTGATGGAGCAGCAGTTTGAGTATGCATCCTGCATATATACTATACAATATGAGTATAAGTGTTGGAAATTGCTTTTCATTACATTATTTTTTTTAAAAGTATTTATTTTTGCAGTTTTTGAATTTTTATACAAACATAATAAACAAAACCAAAAATCAAGATTGTCTGTCACATATTTCCTTCCCCCCAATACAGGATTATTATACAACAGCCATGGTAACAGTCAGGTTCTTACTGCGTTTCAAAACTACCTGAGGGATATTACACAGTAGATAACAGCAGGATACTGCAGCCAGACATCTTGATACAACACAAATAACTATTGACACATAGAGAATCAGTCACACACACACACATACCAGCACGCTCAGTCTCCTTCATCATGGAGAGGAATATAAATCACATGTGATTATAAGGCTGTATGGGGAGTCGCGCACCATCTGGACCAGATGCGGTCAAACTTCTGGGGACACTTCCTGTTGGTATACAGGGACCGGTAGTGGGGAATGACACTATTAATGAGTAGTATCCATCTTTTTAATGGAGGGGGCTCCTGGTCCTTCCAGGTCATCACCACCACTTTTCGGGCGTAGTATAGGACAAACCTAAAGAAAATTTTGTCATAGTGGCCATTGATAACTTCATTTACGATGCCGAGGAGACACACAGAGGGAGATAGTAAGCGTGGGAAATCAAAGTGTAAATTAAGGAACTCCAGCACTTCGGACCAGAAGACATGGACCCTAGGGCAGGACCAGACACAATGCAGGAAGGATCCGACTTCAGCCTGACAGCGAAAGCAAAGATCATTAGGCATTGCTCCCATGCGAAATAGTCTAGCAGGGGTGAAGTAAACTCGATGGAGGAGTTTAGATTGGATCAGGAAGTCCCTCGCACTCACTACAGATGTGAAGTAGGACAGTTCGACCTCCCTCCAGTCATCATCTGACAGGTCAGGGATATCCTGTCTCCAGCGTTCACGGGCTCTATCAAACGGTCTGGACTTTTGCTCTTGTAGGAGAGCATAGCACTGAGTGAGTGGCTTAGGGAGGTCCGGAGTACTCATCAGAGTCTCTAGTTTGGAGAATTTCACTGTCAGGCTGAAGGAGCCGAATTGGGCTTTGAATGCGTGTCGCAGTTGCGTGTAATGGAAGCTGGCCGTATTGGGTACAGTATGTCTCTCCCTTATCTCGTTAAAGCTGAGTAACTCTGCTTCCGGGGATAAGAGCTGGCCTACAAATTTCACCCCCGCTGCCCCCCACATTGTCCAGCCTGGGAGGGAGAGGAAGTGAGAGAGCCACGGATTGAGCCACAATGGAGTCCTAGGCGAGAGAGGGGGAGAGCTGCTCGGTTCTACCAGGGATTGTGCCCTACGCCAGCACACCGCTACCGTGCGTAGGGGAAGTGGGGTATCAGATGGGGACTTGTATCTGTACAGCAGGTTTGTAAGGGCCTCATAGGAACCTACCAGGGCACCAGCCAATGCAGTAGCTGCATTACCCATGTCTATATCTATCCACCACTGGGCATATACTAGCTGGGAAGCCAGGTAATAAAGATACAGATCCGGGGCAGCCAGTCCACCCCTAGACTTGGGAGCTTGAAGCAGCGCTAAACTGAATCGCGGGGCACCACTCTGCCAGTAGAAGGACCTGAGAATGCCGTCCAAGCGTTTAAACAGACTCTTAGGAAGTAGTATAGGGCAGGCATGGAAAAGGTATAGAAATTTTGGGAGAAAAATCATTTTAAATATATTAATACGCCCGTACAAAGATAAGGGGAGAGTGGACCAGGCTTTTAGGCGCGATTCCGTTGCAGCTATCAGGGGTGTAATGTTTAACTCCGTAAATGCCTGGACCTTGCGTGACACCTGGACTCCCAGATATTTAAAGGTGGACACCACCCGGACTGGGACGGGGAGGGAGTGTACCCCTACATCAGATAAGGGAAATAGGGCCGATTTGTCCCAGTTAACCCGAAGGCCTGAGAACCCCCCATAACGTTCTATCAGGGCCAGAAGGGATTCCAGAGAGGGGCCCACATCTCCAAGATATACAAGTGTATCATCAGCATAGAGAGATACCTTTTCAATAATAGTACCTCTAGTTATGCCCTTAATGCCCTCAGAGTGGCGGATCGCCACAGCAAGGGGCTCAATGGCGAGTGCGAAGAGGAGGGGAGATAGTGGGCAACCCTGTCTAGTGCCCCTAGCCATAGGGAGAGTAGGTGAGATGTTAAGATTAGTCCGCACCCTAGCCTTGGGATCGTTATACAGTAGCTTAACCAATGCTGTAAATCGAGGGCCAAAACCCATTCTAGGCAAAAGGGTCCACAAATAGGGCCACTCCACAGAATCAAACGCCTTACAATTGTCTAAGGATAATATAAACCCAGGGTCTGGAGACCGCTCTGCCTCTGCAATGTTCAGGTGTAGTCTTTGTATATTTATGTCAGTTCCCCTCCCAGGCATAAAGCCTGTCTGGTCCGGGTGAACCAATGATAGTATTACTTTGTTAAGCCTTGTTGCCAGAATTTTTGCTAGTATTTTAACATCTGAATTTAGGAGGGAAATTGGGCGGTATGAGTCAGGAAGCAGGGGATCCTTGCCAGGCTTAGGAAGAACTACAATAAGGGCCTCTCGCATGGAGTCGGGGAGGGAACCACTATCAAGCGCATCGGAGTACAGGCTGAGGAGAAGGGGGACCAGAGTCTCACAGTTATCCCTATACCACTCACCTCCCAGCCCATCAAGTCCAGGTGTCTTACCGGGGGGCAACGATTGGATGGCCAGTTCCACCTCCTCTGCCGAGAGCGGAGCATCAAGCTCCGATGACTGTGCCTGTGTGAGCCTCCAAAGTGGAAGACTGTCAAGGAATCCGGAGATCTCGACGGAAGAGGCGGACAATCTGGAGCTGTAAAGAGAAGAATAGTATTCATGAAATACCATGTTAATGGCCCGGGGTTCTGTGATCAATGCTCCGTTACCATCAATAATAGAGGGAACGGAAGCACAGGGGCGTTCAGCCCGCGATAAATACGCAAGCAGCTTCCCGTTTTTATCTCCAAATTCAAAGATGGACGCTTCCCTGGCTTGCAGGCGTTTGCTGGTGCGCTCCTTCACTACAGCTAGATGGTTCCTCTGCGCCTGAGCCCAAGTCTTTTTATTCCCCGGAGTAGGTTTCTCTAGATAATCCTTTTCTGCAGTCACCAGTACAGCCGTCAGCCTTTCCTCCTGGGCATTCAAGGACTTCCTATGGCCAGCTACCCCCGACATGAATGCCCCCCGTACCGAGGACTTGTACGAGTCCCAGACTAGAAGAGGATCAGGATGGGTTGAGTGTACATCCCAGAACTCGCTGTGCGCTGCCCTAACAGTACTCTGGACCGCTGGGGACAGGAGCCAAGCCGGGTGCAGGCGCCATAAGCGGGAGTCGCTGGGGGGGCCTATAAGGAGACTAATGAACAAGGCGGAGTGGTCTGATGCACTGCGCGGGCAATAGGATATCTGGTCAACGTGCTGCATCATATCAGGGGAGACAAAGGCCAGATCAATCCGAGAGAAGCTCTTATGAACAGAGGAATAAAATGAATATTCTCTCTCTTGAGGGTGTTTACTACGCCAAACATCGGCGAGGTCTAGAGAGGTGAGCCACTCGTTCAGACGGACCGAGACTGTGTCCAGACCACTTGTACGATCCAAGGAGGGATTAGGGACGGCATTGAAATCACCAATACAGAGTAACGGGCTTGGAGGCATAGCAGCCAGCTTACTGGATATTAGATGCAATACTGCTGGATCAAAGGGAGGTGGGACATAAATAGACGCAATAGTAAAGGTAAAGCCCCACAAGGCACAATGTATGACTACATAACGGCCAAAGTGATCCGGTGCTACCTGTATGACCTCTATGGGAAGCGCTTTGGATATGAGTACGGATACTCCCCTGGCATAGACAGAGTAGGAGGAATGGTAACCTCTAGCCACCCAGGCCCGCTTCAGGGAGAGGACCTTCTGACCCGTAAGGTGTGTCTCTTGGATACATACAATATGGGGGGCCTGACGCTTAATGACATCTAACATCAGAGCCCTCTTGAATTTGGAGTTAAGTCCCCTCACATTCCAGCTCATTACCTTAAGTGAAGACATCTTAGCGGAAGGGAAAGGGGTGTGGGGGAGGAGACGTGAGCAACCAAGCATTCATCCTTTCATACCACAAAGACATAGACAGACAGACAACAGTGAACATAACAAATATAACAGAACTGAACTAACAATCCCAATAGTACAAACCCCCTGTCTAACACCCTAACAGCAGTAGTGTAGACCTATACCCACTAACAGTCAAATAGTAGAACAGTGGTCCCTAACTCAAGACAAACCTACACCATTTGTCCCGGGACCTTCAACCCTTAATGAATAGATGATCAGGAGGTTATTAGGCAGCCATATTTAGAGAGAACCAAGAGGAAATAGGGGAGGGGGGGGGGGAAGGAGGAAGACGCAAGGAGGTAATGGTAGGGGGAGGTAATGGTAGGGGGAGGTGGGAAGGGGGGGGAGGGAGGGAGAGAATGGAGTGCCATAAATGGCGCACTGGTCAAGATGACCAAGAAGAAAGCGCAAATCAATCACAGGGTACATTTGTGAGGCACGTAAAGTGTAAACAAATATTAGAATACTGTAACAGTGATTTGGGACCCCTGGATAACCACTCAGGACCAAGTCCAGCACAGTCACTGCACATCAGACAAAAGGATATGTGAGTCCAGTCACTCAGGAGGTGCGGGCCTTGCAGCTGGAGCCCGTGGAGCTGCGTCAGCCCAGTGAAGTGCTTCGGTTGGGCAAGTGAAGAATCGAGTCTTCTGACCATCCACTATTCGGAGCTTGGCAGGGTACATCATGGAGTATTTATACCCCTTGTCACGGAGACGGGCACGGACCTCGGTGAATTGTGCTCGCTGTTTCCTGACGGATGCAGAGAAATCAGGGTAGAAGGACACTCTGCTGTTGGCATAGAGAATTTCTCCCTTGGTACGGACAGCCCTGAGGATAGAGTCCCTGTCCCTAAAGTGCAGCAGCCGGGCCAGGAAGGGTCTTGGATTGCCCCCTGGGGGGCCAGGGCGGAATGGCACACGATGGGCCCTTTCTACTGTGAAGAACGGGGAGAAGGTATCTGCAGGAAGCATATTTTTGAGCCAATTTTCAAAAAAGGATACCGGGTCAGACCCCTCCACTTTTTCGGGGAGGCCAACCACTCTGACGTTGTTCCGTCGCAGGCGGTTTTCGAGATCATCAGCTCTGTCGATGGAAGCAGACATTTGGCGCTGAAGCTCTCTTATCTGTGTCGGCATAGGCCTCTGGACATCCTCCACTTCAGATATTCTGCGTTCAGTTTCTGTTATTCGCTCTTTGGCTTTGTGAACATTGTGTCTTAAAAGAACAAAGTCCTGTCGCAGCTCATCCACCTTGGTAACCAGTTTGGATTGGCACCCATTAATGGCCGCCAGCACCTCTGCAAATTTGCGGTCCAGTTCAGTGGCCACGTCAGGCGGATCAGCGCCCTCTTCATAGCTTACAAGCTGCGGCGGGCTCTGGGAGCCTTCAAAGAGGGAGGGAGAGGAGTTTGGGGACCCCTGAGGAGAGCAGGGCTGTGTGCGGGAGAATCTCCCCAACTTTTTTGCAGCGTTTGACTGTATCTGTGCAAGAACGGCTTGTGATGTGGAGCATTCCTGCGCATCCAGGGGTTCCAGGGACTGGAATGGAGGATCTTCATGGACGGATTCATCATCCGATGGAGGCGCAGACACCCCGGACGCTGCTTTTTGCAATTTAGCCGTCCTCCTCCGGTTACCCATGGCGTCTGGACAGGGGGGCCAGTGATAAACAATCGAGGAGCCTAGCGTCCAGTAATTAGCAGAGATACAGTCCAAACCCACGTGGAGTATTGCAGCGGCACTGCAAGGGTTAATATAAAACAAAACCCAGGAGCAGGGGATCACTGGGAGTATGGTGGGCTGCACAGCTTGGGGTCCCCAGGTGAGAGGAGGGCAGCAGCAGGGGAATTACTTCCCTACCTTATTCCTGGCTGCAGTCCGGCAGTGACAGGGTTAACCCTGCGCGCCTAGGCCTCAGGCAGCGCAGGGGAGTCCAGCAAGATGGCGCCTCCGGCCGGATACAGGGCTGGCTGGAGCGCTGCCACGATCCCCTGACAGGGCAGGACAGCAGCACAGCGGGTCGGCGGCACAGCACGGGGGGGGGGGGGTCCCTCCCCCGGTATTCAACACCTCTCCGGTGTACAGCCGCGATGTCGGGCGGCTAGGGTCCCGCCGCCGCGCGGGACACGTGGGAGGCCGCAGGAGCTGAAGTGCTGGAGGGGACCGCACGGAGCCGGTGACCGCCGCGATACCGCCACCGGAATATGGGGGCAAGTACCCGCGGCACCGGGGAGCAGACTGGAGGGGGTACAGGTAAGGATGGCTGCCTGGGAAGGGTGATAGGGTGCCAGGTCCCGGGAGCTCCGCGGTGCACGTCCTCCTAGGTCGGCATCAGGCCACGCCCCTCTTTTCATTACATTATAAAGTGATTTCTGGCACTCCCATTCACTGTCTATGAGTGAGCTTAGCAATTATGATGCCCATAGTACTGAATGGAGTAGCAGGACGCATGCTCAATCTGCTACTCCCTTAATTAGTGATAACAGGATCCCCGTTCTTGTAGACAGCATGGGTCCCAGCAGGCAAACCCACAATAATCATATTGTTATCCAAAAGAGTCTGGAAATTGGGCATTCTTCCCTGGTTTGAGTATTACTATTCCCTCATTCATGAAAAAAGGCAACCAACAAACCCCAGAAGACCCCACCTAATAAGGGAAGAATACTCCACTAAATTTCTTAGAGAACTAGCCAGGCAATTTATAACCCCCAAACTAAATATATTTTCATAAACTGCCAATGGAAAGTATTGTCCATGTCCCTACATTGTCCCTCTACATGACTGTAAACTTAAACAATCAGGTCCTAAAGCTGTATGCAAATGATCTGAGATAGTTCCAATGATTCATCATCATATTCAAGCTGTCACGCTTATGAGAGCGAGGCACAGATACCCCTCCCCAGTGCCTGCCTGTATAGACCTGGCTCTTAGAGTCTCTAAAATAAGTCTTTCTTAAAATAAGATTTTGATTGCTTAAACAGCAGGTCCGAATGCAAGAAGTAACTCTACAGCAAAGCTCTACACCAGAAGAAGTGACTAGATGGCTACAAGATAAAGGCTTCTCAAGAATGTAGGTTAACAGAAGTTTTTTGTAATTATATTGTAAGCATTCTCACAGCACACGCATCTTTTTTTTAACTTAAACTTTTTATTGATTTTATGCAACAAGTAAAATGTTAATCTGAATAATCAGCAAGATGATTATGTTATAAGCAGAGTAGGCTAAGGGTTGGACTTGGTCAGAATAAGGTTTCCTGCATACATCGGGGCACATTTAATTACCCCCGCCTCATCCAGACTCCAGGAGCTCTTTGAATGTTGAGGTGTCCCGGAACATCACCCAAGGTTGCCAGAGTTTGAGGAATTTGACTGAGGAGCTATTGATGTCTGCTATTATCTCTTTCATGTGGAAGATCTGTATCATTTCCTGTAAACAGTCAGAGATTGAGGGAGGGCTGGGGGAATCGCCACTTTCTGGGGATTACTGAACGGGCTGCTAATTAAACAAATGGAAGTAGACTGCGCTTTATTTTCTGGATCTCCCCTGATAAGATGGAGAGTAAGGCACTTTCCGCATGTTCAATTTTATACTGTGCAAACAACAGTCCTGTGTGTCATCAGCAAGGAAGCTCCACTTATGTGCTGATGACAATTTTAAAAAAAACTGCTTGATACTTTGGCCTTTGCCGATGTACAGGCCTGTGGGATCCATATATGCCCAATGAAGTGTAAGAAACAGCAGCTAGCTTGTTGTTAGTGTGGATGAGCAAAATACCTCTTGCATTGAAATAAATTGGATGTTACTGCATCTTTGTCAACTTGCAGAAAAATAAATGTGCCCTATATTCCGGGCAGACACTCTGTATATTATAGGGCATCTTGGTCAAAGCCCAACAGCTGATTTTAACCTGCTATTTCACCCAAATTTTCTGCAAGAAATATCATAAGAAAGAATGACTGTGAATACGATGTGAGCAATTGGACATTTTTGAAGTGGGAGGAGTGAAGAGATAATTGAACTAGAATATGTTTCCTATAAGTTAAAACAGGTTGTATGTTGCATTTGTACAGTAAACACATTATTTTATAGCACAGTAAAATGCCTTGGCATTCTAAGAGGGGATCAACTACTTGACTTGAGCTATGATGACCTTAAGGCTGTCTGTCCTGAAGAGGGTGGTCGTGTATATTCTCTACTCAAAGAAGTTGCATCTTCCTTAGGGGTAAGATTTAACACTTTGTTTATAAAGGCAGTTGCCTATAGCAACTATATGACTACTTTTTGTTCCTAACCTTAAAAAAGTAACAAATACAAAACCTGGTTGCTAAATTATCTTTTTTCATTACGATGGTCATACTTGCTTTTCGTTCATCAACAAATGTATTTCTTGATCGCAGAGTAACAGTTTTGGCCTTTGAAGTTTTCATTTGAAATAATAATAATAATTCTTTATTTATATAGCACACACAGATGTTTTGTTCATGTCTATGTGGCAAAAAATGTGGTGCCTGACAAGAATGACAGCAAGCAAGGACATCTAGAAAGCAAGGGACTGATATAGAAAGTAATGGAATCATTATACAAACAATACTATTTACTTGCTAAAACTGAGCGGCTTCTTTAAGGAAGCTTTAGATTCCTTTCCTCTCAGAATTAGACTTCTTTCACACTTATGTATGCTGGCCGTATGCTGGAGAGAGGAAGGGTGAGCAAGGCATGGTGCCCGGCCATACATACAGAAAAAGATAGAGCATATTCTATTTCCTGTGGACGGTACAGTGATGTGATAAGTGGGAGGCCAGGAATCAGTCCCTCACAAGAGATGCTGCTAAAGCTTACCAATACAAACCGCCTTCAACCATTAAAAGGAGGAGGGTGAGCGCTCTATACCCCTCCTTGTGTCACCATCAACCATTAAAAAGGAGTAGGAGTGTGAGCTCTTTTTACCCCTCGGTGTGTTAGTCCGGTGACTGTGACAAAACGTGTGCTCACTGCACTGTGTGTCACCAGGAGCCATTGAAGTCTATGGGGGCTGTGATCTGCTCACAAATCATGTGACCAGATCACGGCCCCATAATAGCCGTCTGAATGTACCTTTAACAGTATGGATACTTAATGTTGTATGGTTACACAACGTATATTTACCATAAATCATATTTTGTTTCTTTAGATATGAAAGCTCATGAAGAGATACAGGAAGCCATTACCAAACATTTTAATGGAGGCCAAGTTGAAATCCTATTCTACTTACTATAATCAAAATTAACCATGATTAGTATAATTTATTGCTAAACTTTGTTTGAAATTTCATTCCAATAAATGATCTACACTTGTTAAAGTGCATGAATCTCTGTATACACTAACAACACAGTACACCAGTAAGAAAATATGGGTTTACTATAGTTCACAACTCTTATTTCATCTGTTATTTGCAGCAGTTATTGTGTGGCAAAAAGAAACATACGACTTGTAAGATTATACCATTATGCTGTATATCTGTGTGTCTCCACACTAGATTCTTGCACACAGTGGTTTTGTATACATTTAACAGTTTTTTTTATAACTACAATTACAAAAGGACGCAGCCTAAAAAAAGCCTGAATAAACAGTTTAAGTTTCTGTTTTACACTCAATGAATTTGAGTTTTCATTTGACATATTCTTAAAGATCTTGTTTAAACAGCTCACTGTTTGGTCCAAAAATACAAATCCCTTTATTTGGTCAGTACCATCACAGAGATGCTAAGTCGTTGGGCGTCATTTTTTGCAGGACCAGCTGAAATTTTTCCACCAATGACTTGGGAGATGTAAGACCATTTGATCACTTTGATTACAATTTTTATGGCTGGTGAAGAATCAGGGATTCTGACATTTGTACATTGTTCCTTGTTATATTTACCTAATTATAGTAAAATCTAAAAAGTTAACCATGAGATAGCCCAGCAATAATCTCAGTTTCAGTTATTTTTGTTAGCCCAACAGAGCAGCGGGAGTAATAAAAAAAATAAATGTATCGCGTGTAAGGCTTCTTGCACACGAACATGTGCCATGCCCGGGCCAGAGAGGTGAGCGCTTCTTGCCCCTCCCCTCTCCATAGAGAGCATGCTCTATCTTTTTGGTTCAGTCCCCTGAGGAAGTCGCATGGCTGTGACGTAACGTGTGGGGTGCATCCGGCCACAACTATAGGACTCTGCTTTTTCTCCCACTGCCCACTCAACACTGGTTAGCCCTGACTACGGGGATTAGGTCCTGGTTGCAACACAAGGGAACCCCCGTTTTGCATTTGTATTTTGATGAGTCATTTTTTAGGAGTTTCTTGATCTATGGCATAGGCTCCCTCTGTGGGTTCCTGTGTTTGACTTACTATACACGTGTCTCTCAGGACTGTTTTGAACCACTGTTATAATTGATTACTGCTTATTGTATTTGAGGGGATTGTCCACTACTACTGAATACTCGTGGCCGTATGTGGACCGTTGTGACTGGCTCTGGTCCACATGTATCTTTGATGTGTGTTTACACATTTTTTAAAATGGTTTTATTAATCTTGATGCATGGCATCACTTTCGTGTGTACTTTTTGATATGAAATAAAATTATCTATTCTTCAACCTATGCACACTGGCTTGTTCTTTATGGTTATGGTTACATATTGGATATAGTGTGTTGGCTATGTGATTTTGCACACCTAAATACCATTCAGTTCTTCACTAATATTTTTGTATATATTCTCTAATTCACTGTTATTAACAAATACAGCATTTCACAGATATAACTCCAACCGTTCTCGATCAGTCCTGGTATACTCAATTTAAGTTGCCCCTGGTTTCTGACCCTGTATCTTCTGACTTTAGCGTCGGCAACTATATTGCTTTTCTGTCTGACGCTGTGGAGCTGTGCTGTTCTCTAGCCCCCACCCCCTGCATTCCAGGACAAGCTCACACTGAAACGCACACAAACTGACTTCCTGCCGGCAAATAATATATCACATCGTGAGCTACAAGCTACAGGCAGAAAAGATTCTTTATCTGGGGAAAGGAGGAGGGAGGCACATCAGATCTAACAGTGTGTATGTAGCTGAAATCTAGCAAAGCTAAGAATGTTATATGCATCTCATGGATCTCATCTCTGATCTGTCTCATCTCTTTCTTTCCATGTGTCAGATACTAGTAAAATGTTCAGAAGCTACATGAAAGTGTATATAAACCTGTACCCTGATAATCTAACCAGATTGTCAGCTCATAGAACTAGATGGTTTATAATGGGGCACATGTACTTACCCAGTCCCTCGGAGTTCCCGAAAGTGCATCGTGCGACAATGCACTGTGCCGTGATTCACTAAGATCCTGCCTCTGTTGCTTCCCTGCTCAGGTCCGCCGGAGTTCACCATCTTCTTCCCGGTGTATGTAAGTGCATTGGTTGCGACACAATTTTAATCTTAAATCCCACGCTAAGTCCGAATCAGTCAGCTCAAGATTTCTGTTGCATAAAAGCTGGCGACTCTACGCCAAAATCAGATCGCGTGCGACACAATCGCCTGCTAAATCCCGGTCCTACTCGCGCAAATCCGAAAACCATGAACAGTCAGACGGAAATGCGATCTGCGGACCCGAAATAAGCTCCAACATGTCTGCTTAGACAGCCCCCGCCCACCACTAAGTAATAGGAGCTAAAACAGCAATAAAACTGAGTAAAATTGTAAAGTAAAGGGTTAAAAATGATCTTTATTGTGTTAACATCACTAGGGGATTCAAATTTGAAAATTTTCTTTCATGGACAGCTCAGCAAGATTATTTGTTTGACCAAAAAGCGCTTTTGCCATTAACAGGAGTTTTCTTACAACGGGGCGATTTCAAGTATGCAGCAATAGAAGGAAGAGCCTAAAAGAAAAATGTAAAAAAAACCCACATCTATATAAGACCAAATGAAAGTGCAATCATTTCCAATCCATAATCCAAAGTAGAAATCCATAACTTTATTTTTCTGTGTACAGAGCTGTATGAGGACTTGTTTTCTGTGTAACAAATTGTACTTCCTAGTGTCAGTATTTGTAATTTCTTCTCACTTCCAAGTACATGGCATGGCAAGGCATTTTCTTGAGGGTTGTTTTTACAGCTTTCACTGTGCATTCCACATGGCAGCTGCCATCTATTCTTTGGGTTGATAGCATCAGAGAGATACCAAATGTATAAAAGTTTTAATACATTTTTTAAAAATTAACCCTTTGGTGCAAAAATAAAAAAGTCATTTCATCATCTTTTGAGGCTAATAACTTTCATAATTCAATGTATGGACCTATGTAAGGTGTCATTTTTTGTGTGACAATCTGATGTTTTATTGCTTCGATGGGGGACTGTAAGACCTTTTGAGCACTTTTTATTCAATATTTTATTGGTTTCAAAATACCATTTGGATGCTATTACATGTTGGGGCGATTAGAATTTTTATTTTTAACCTTGGTGGGTCTGATCGTTCCCAACATATATAGATTTGGTGATTTTGCTGTTCTGTTACAGAAATGACAACCTAGAGTTTAACACATGGCTGCCATGGAGACCGATGGCGGTGCCAGAATTTAAATGGCCGTAGCAACTTTTCCAGCGGCATTTAACTGGATAACACCCACGATCAGTGCTGCCATTATCCAGCAAACACCAGGTGTGTATGAAGTGCCCTGAGCCCTCTTCATACACCTGCAACTTCTTAAGGACCTACATGTACATGTACCCAGATGTAATATTGCAGGGGATGTCTTATTTTTCCATGAACAAGAATTCACATTTATTGTTGAACAAAAATCCACTTAACATCCTTAAAATTCTCCAAACTCTAAATTTCATCCAAAATTTCTTGTGACTCCATTTCTATTGGAATCATTGGCCCTAATCTTTCATGTTTAGCAATAGCGCCGTCCTTAAACGAGCCTGTCTTGTCAGGGTTGCTGCTTGTATTGCACTTATAGAGCATTTGTAGTGCAACAGTCAGTGGTTTTGCCGCACTTATGTACTAATACTATGTATGGCGTGGGTGGAGCTGCTGTAATGACTGCCGCTAGGTCTTATTTTCAAGGGAGGCCTTATATTTCTAAGCTTGATCAAAATTTACTTATTTTAGGGGAAACAGGGTATCTTCTAAGGCATAGCATCTTTATTTTTTTGTTACTAGCTCTATTTTAGGACATGTTTTTTTCAGGACAAGTTGTAATGCAACTTTTTATCCAGTTTCTTTTGTGATTGTGGATAGCAAAAAACATTTTTGGCAGTGTTCACCTTGCAAATAAAGTTATGATTTGTTTTACTGTTACAAACGCAGCAATGCAAATATGATCTTCCTCATCTTACAAGCTCTGCTGAATTCTTGCAATCTCCTTGATGTTAGGGAACATTATCACTTTTAACCAAAATATCACCTTTTCGCCATACGTCTCAGTGCCATTGAGGTGTCTGAAGAGGGCTCACAGGCAATACCAGCTGTATTGAAGTATTTGGTAGGAACAATCAGATCCCCTAGGTTTAAAGTTCCCCTAGGGCAGTGATGGCGAACCTTTTAGAGATCGAGTGCCCAAAATGAGACCCAAAAAACACTAGCTTTTCCCAAAGTGCCAACACAGCAATTTAGGCAGAAACAAATTTATTTCTACCAGAATTTTTGAACTCCAATCCACCCGTCCACACCTTTTAACTCTTCGAACAGGACCAAGCAGCACAGGATAGGTCACTTTAAAAAAGCAGGGCACTACTTGGACTGCCTGTAGGAAGATGCCATGTCTGGCAAACTCTGTGTCTGGGAGACAGCCCGTGTGCCCACAGAGAGGCCTCTGAGTGCCATCTCTGGCACCAGTGCCATAGGTTCGCCACCACTGGGGGTCTGTAATTGCAGTAAAAAATAAATTATAGGTGGGGAGCAAAAAATGGAAATGTGTTAATTACATAACGCTTTAGGTACAACAATTACCTCAAATCTTGCATGGAAGTCCTGCAAGTTTTTGAAATTTTGCAGGCAGCCAGGATCCAAAATAATGTGCTGATCCAGGGCATCATATATCAAAAAATCTGCAAGGGTAATCTAAAAATGAAAGACAGAATCCATTTACTCTGGTGATGTTAGATTATAAATCACAGATCATCTGTAACATATACTGTACACTATCCTTAAAGGACACCTGTCATCAGGTCTGTGTCACTTGTCCTGTCACCTCTACCTATTGGAGCAGATCACAAGGATCCCATCCCAGCCTTTATCTAGTTATTTCATACATTATTCATTGTAAAATCATCTGTTTTTTATCATGTAAATGAGGCTGGTCACATGGTCAGAGGCAGTGATGTCACCCCTGTTATCCCTCCCCTCTCCTCCCCCTGCTCATGTCTGTGTGTAATGTATAGTAAAGCATGGCTAGTGTGTGCTGCATCCTCCTAATATACAGGTGAGAGACACAGACATGAGCTACACATGAATCTGACATGTTCTGCTGTAACATGGCTGCCTCCTGGAGCTGCTGTATCTCTCCTAAACACACACACACATGCACACACACAGGCTGCAGGGGGCGCCAGCACCAGGAAGCACATCATTATACAGCCTCACATCATTATACAGGCTGTCAGTCATGCACTGGGGGTGTGGCTGTGCCTCCCACTCATGAATAGAGTGGACAGCTTGAATATGCTAATGCTTCATTGGACATTTCACAGGTCATTTGCATACAGCTTTAGGACCTCATTGCTTAGGTTTACAGGCATGTAGAGGGACAATGAAGGGATAGAGGCAATGCTCTCTAATGGCAGTTTATGAAAATATATTTAGTTTAGGGGGGTTATTTTGCATGACGGATTCTCTTTAAGTTATTTGCTTTAAATGGAATCTGTCTCCAGCTTTTATACCACTAACATTGTAGCTACTGATTGCAGGGTCTGATATTTCCTCTCTCTATTTCCCTCTTTAATGCTAAATTCGCTTGTTAATCTATTAAATGCATGTGAAAACTACCTAAAAAGCATCACTTTCTTCATGAGTCACTTTTAATGGTTTGGTGGGGGGGGGGGGATTAAGTTATCGCTTTAGGAGGCTCCATCATCAGTTCTATAGTACCTAGAACCACGATTTGGGTTTTATGTGACCAGTTAGTTTGTGACATGTTCTCTTTAAGTGGCTGGTAAACAATTTAACACCTTTACCTCCTATTATTATTATTATAATGGATAATCATAATAATATTAATAATGTTGTTGTTTTATACCTCATGGCCACTGGAAACATGATCAAAACAATGCTTCGACCACTCAACATATGACTATTATGTAGCACCTAGCTGTAACAAATTAGACCCTGGTATCAATGGACTCTGCTACTCTCCTTGACACAACCATACATTTCCTTTACATCCATTATTTAAGATTTTGATTGATTTCAGGTAAACTATTAAAAATCTGTACCGTACCTTGTCCCCAACAAACCAATCCCTTTTGCCCAAAAATCGGGAGTATCTTGCCAATACAGTTGGTAGCTTTTCAAGGTATGGACCTTTCATCTGCTCCTGAAAAATTTAATACAAAAGGATTATGCTTCCATTTATTGCTGAATTAGCAAACATTTATAGAAAAAAAACAAATACTAAATTCTTAATTGGAAGAATTCATTTTTTATTGTATAAATTATGAGTTTATTATAAATAGCTACATACTGTGTGGAAATGTTGTTCAAGGTAAACAATGACAAAGCAATAAAGTGACTATGTACATCATGAATATAGTTATTATATAAATAAATCATAAATTGAAAGTGTATAGGAAACATAGAAGCTTCCCCTGTAAGGAGGAGATACCGCTTTACAAAACAACAAGACTACTTACAAACTTAGGGTTATAAGAAAGAGTGGCAATCTGCATCCGAAAATCCATGAGTTCATTTTCAAACAGTGATACAAAGGTCTTTTCATTTTCAGTATTCCCACCTTACAACACAGAAAGCAAAATATTCAACTTTTTAATAGAACCATAATATGGACCATAAATATGTTGGATGTATGGGAGAGACATAAACCATATTTACAGTACAGTCAGTCCCCGGGTTACATACAAGATAGGTTCAGTAGGTTTGTTCTTAAGTTGAGTTTGTATGTAAGTCGGAACCATATACTTTATTATTGTAACCCCAGTCAAAATTTTTTTGGTCTCTGTGACAATTGGATTTTAAAAATGTTGGGTTGTCATAAGAACCAGGATAAACAATAAATCTTAATTACAGGCACCATTAATAACTGTTATAGCAGTTTATTGTAGCCTAGGACTAAAGTACAGTAAATTACCAAAATCCAGAGGTCCGTTTGTAACTAGGGGTCGTATGTAAGTCAGGTGTTCTTAAGTAGGGGACCGCCTGTACATCCATATGGTGGAAAAAACTTGAGAAAAATAGGACACATAGGGATGACAAATATGCCAACGGATCAGTCTTCAGCTTATATAAAACTACGTGTGCTTGTAGCCCAAGAGTAATTACCAATTTATATAATGGGCTTATATAGCAATGTATGTGTGCATATGTTTTACTTGTTATTGCTTTTTGTAACTGCAACAGGCTGGGGTGAAACCTGAAGGGTTGAGTTTATACCCCTTTCTAATTGGCTAGTTCCCCATAAGGTTCCATAAAAAGGAGAGAAACTATGATTAGGTGAAAACCTAATTTGCCCCTATCCCTAATTTAGAGAGTTATGCAGTGGAAAAAGAAGAAGTGAGTTATGCAACAATCTGAATACAAACCTTAGATTCTGTGTGAGGGTTAGCAAGAGTTATGTAGTGGAGCAAGAAAAAAAAACATAGATTGAGTCAGAAGTGTGAGGTCTAATCCTCTTGTTCTCCTCAACATCTGTTGCTAACATGAAATCATAGAGCCTCAAATCAGGCCTGGTTTCCATTATTAACCACAAGTTAATGTTAAAGGGGTTGTCCGACATTAATAAAAACATTACTGGTGGGCTGTGAAAAAATATAATAAACCTATTCTTACCCCCTTTGTTCACCAGCTCCGCTTCAATCAACTTTCGGCAGCCTGGTACACCCACTTATCTCAATAGGGAGGTGCCAGGTGGTTGGGGTTGTCTGTATTTTTTTTTTCACAGATCTCCCACCCAGTAACGGTTTTATTATTTTGGACATCCCCTTTAACCCCTTAACGCTCTGCGCCGTAGCTCTACGCGATGAGGTACAAGGAATGTATGAAGAGGGCTCACGGGCTGAGTCCTCTTCATACAGAGGTGGGGGATGTTGCATATTGCAGCAAACCCCCACCGCTAATAACCGCAGTCTGTGCTTGCACCGATCGCGACTATTAACCCTTTCATTGCCACCAGCAAAGTCGCCGGCAGCATTTAAAAGACGGCGGCGCCATTTTTATTACGATCGCCGCGCCCCCGAACGTCATCCTTGGGCGGCGATCAGTTGCCATGGTAGCCTCGGGTCTTCGTTTGACCCGAGGCTTAATGGCTTCTGCAGATTCGTTACAATGAGCCAGTGGCTCATTGTAATGAATGAGCTGCAAAAATGCCATGTATTGCAATACAGAAGTATTGCAGTATATGGTAGGAACGATCTGACCATCTAGGGTTAATGTACCCTAGATGGTCTAAGAATTAGTGGAAAAAAAAAAGAGAAAAAAAAGTTTAAAAAATAAAAAAAATTTATAAAATATGAAAAATTCAAATCACCCCCCTTTTGCTAGAACTGATATAAAACATAATAAACAGTAAAAATCACAGACACATTAGGTATCGCCGCGTCCCACAATGCCCGATCTATCAAAATATAAAAAGGGTTACGGCCGGTGGTGACCTCCGAGACGGGAAATGGCGCCCAAATGTCTGAAATGCGACTTTTACACCTTTTTACATCACATAAAAAATGGAATAAAAAAATGATCAAAATGTCGCACAGACCTCAAAATGGTAGCAATGCAAACGTCGGCTCACTTTTCGCAAAAAATGACCCCACACATAGCTCCGTGCGCCAAAGTATGAAAAAGTTATTAGCTTCAGAAAATGGCAAAAAAATGTTTTCTTTTTTGTACACATTTGTTTCATTTTTGAAAATGTATTAAAACACAATAAAACCTGTATAAATCTGGTATCACCGCGATCGCACCGAACCAAAGAATAAAAGTAGGCGTGTTATTTGGAGCGAAGAGTGAAAGTCATAAAAACTGAGCCCACAAGAACGTGGGTCCAGATTTGGAATTTTTTTCAACTTCGCAGTACACGGCATGTTAAAATAAATAACATTACGGGAAAGTAAAATTTGTTACGCACAAAATAAGCCCTTACACAGGTCTGTACACGTAAAAATGAAAAAGTTATGGATTTTTGAAGGTGGAGAGTGAGAAAAGAGCGAAAAAACCCTGCGTCCTTAAGGGGTTAAACAGCTCTACATCCTGTAGCAGGGAATTGAAGGTACAAATGATAAAGTGAATTTCATTGCTGCTAGTTCAATGAGCAGGAGTGGGGGGTCCAGAGCAGCCACCCTTTTTCCACAAATCAATAGCTCTTGGGATGTAAAACAACTTTGCCTATTATCTTTGCTAATTAAATCCAGAAGTTTCTTTGCTATCCCCCTCAGATTATCTGATTTCTGCAGTGGCTGCTTCCTCTCGCTGTGCTCCGTAGTATAAACAAACTCTACGGTTTCGTGGGAGGGGCTCCTGCCCCCTGCTCACAGGGGAGGAGGTCATGTGACAGCGCTCTCTCTGTATATATAGCGTAGCTGGACGTGTTCCAAGACTGTGGATACAGATGTCTCCTGCACAGAATAGTGAGGTACAAGATCTCCCCTGTTCCCAGTCCCTCCATCCCAGTCTGTGATTCTATAGAACTTTCTCTTTCTGTCTCTTCATGCTGGTCCCCTCCCCCACCTTATCATCAGCACTTTGTGTACAGTGCAGATAAGCTATTAACCCTTTGCTCACACAGCAAAAGCTATAGACTTCATGTAACTGGTTTATTTATGATTTCTTTCACTTATTACATGTTCCATCGCCTGACAGTCCATTGTGGACAGCAGCAGAGAAGAAGAGGAGAGGAGCTGCTGGGGAACGTGAAAAGCTTGTTATTATTATTTGTTTATTATTTTCTAACTACATTGCAAAGGGTAGAGGGACCACAAAAGGGGGGGTGAAAGGGGCCGAAAATGAGAAGGGAGATATGAGTGAGGCCACAATAAGAGGGGGAATACAAGGTTTTGCTTTATGTTGGACCTTAATGCCATGTTCACAAGATGTGATTGAAATGTGCTGTGAAACACATATCAAGTACATCCTGAATAACTTTTCCCTGAATAGAGATGTGCTTAGACCTAGATGCCTGCCTTTGGTAAGTAGTAATATGTGTTTTGCCATGTTAAGAAAACACTTGCCAGATAGAAGCCCTAATGCCTAGACACATCTATGTTCAAGTAGGAGATGTTCCAGATGTGCTTGATGTATGTTTCAATACACAATTCAATCATATTTTGTGAACATGGTGCTATGCAGTGTTCACACTGTGGGGCAGATTTATCAAGCAGTCTGAAAGTCAGAATATTTCCAATTGCCCATGGCAACCAATCACAGCTCCCCTTTAAAATATTCATGAGCACTGGTGAAATGAAAGCTGAGCTGTGATTGGTTGCCATGGGCAACTGGAAATATTCTGACTTTCAGACTGCTTGATAAATCTGCCCCTGTGTGTCTGCATTGTGTTTTAGAAAGAACTGCAAACTCCATACTTACACAAACCATGCTTGCGAGCAATGTAGCACAGAATAGTATTACTCTGTGTCAACTTAACATCTCCATCCAAAAGGTAGGGCAACTGCAAAACATAAAATTAGCAAATATCACCAACTTCCAATAAACCTTAAAGCAAAGTGCAGTAATATTTCAAATTCACAAATCAATCGCTCTTGACACATTGGACACAATACTAATGAGCAATTGTTCCTTGCTTTCATACTCAGTGTAGCCCTTCAGAGCAGCGGTCCAAGCTCTCATCTCCAAGCTCTGTGCTGATTATCTCTATGAAACGATAAAGCAAAGATAAGTAACAAGAGACTTTGCCACCTAGATGGGAGGGGCTACAGCTCCCTGCTCCTTCCCTCCTTCCCTCCTGGGTAGCCAACAGTAGAGTATTGCGTCTCTGCAGCTCTGAGAACACACGTCTTCTGAAAAGAAAAGGGATGGGAGAGTGTCTCCTCTATCCCTGCATTAGTCCACCACCCCAGTCTGATCCTACACAACTTTGTATCTCTTCTTGCAAATTGGACTGCACCACAGGCAACTTCACTCATGCAACTCCATGCTCCCAGCCCTACTCTTCAGACACACTATCGACACAGAATATAAGCCGTCATCCCATAGTGATCAAACAACAAGTTTCTACTCCTAATCCAATGCTGCAAAAATATGGAAAGGTCCCTTCATTACATTTTATGTTCTACCCAGAAATACTGCCTCCGTGAAAACACAATATGCTAGGAAGCTTCAAGTGTCTCCATTTAGTTAAGGCAGCATACCCTCAAACAATAAGCATGAACAATATACATGGGTCTTGCTCATTATTCCCATATGGTAAATATGAGCTTTTACAAAGTTACCGTATATA
Source organism: Engystomops pustulosus (assembly GCF_040894005.1). Classification (NCBI taxonomy): domain Eukaryota; kingdom Metazoa; phylum Chordata; class Amphibia; order Anura; family Leptodactylidae; genus Engystomops; species Engystomops pustulosus. The sequence goes on along the minus strand of NC_092412.1, from coordinate 176,841,775 downwards.
CTTGTGTGTATGCTGGCTGCATACGGCATGGGGGCCGGCTGGCTGCATACGGCATGGGGGCCGGCTGGCTGCATACGGCATGGGGGCCGGCTGGCTGCATACGGCATGGGGGCCGGCTGGCTGCATACGGCATGGGGGCCGGCTGGCTGCATACGGCATGGGGGCCGGCTGGCTGCATACGGCATGGGGGCCGGCTGGCTGCATACGGCATGGGGGCCGGCTGGCTGCATACGGCATGGGGGCCGGCTGTCGGGACTTAAGAGCAAGGCCGGGTGAGTGTGTGCAGTGTGCTGTGTGAGTAGTGTAGTGTAGTGTGTGCTGTGTGAGTAGTGTAGTGAAGTGTCCTCTGGCTGGCTGTATACTACATGGGGGCTGGCTGGCTGTATACTACATGGGAGCTAGCTGGCTGTATACTACATGGGGGCTAGCTGTATACTACATGGGGGCTGGCTAGCTGTATACTACATGGGGGCTGGCTAGCTGTATACTACATGGGGGCTGGCTAGCTGTATACTACATGGGGGCTGGCTAGCTGTATACTACACCCTTGGCTTATACTCGAGTCAATAGGTTTTCCCAGTTTTTGGTGGTAAAATAAGGGGTCTCGGCTTATACTCGGGTCGGCTTATACTCGAGTATATCATTACTTAATGGGGTTTGCCCATGAAACAAAGTTCTCAAATGTTAATCCCCTAGTGAGGTTTACACAATATAGGTAATTTTGAAAGGAAATCTACCATTTTATTTCATGCATTACGAACATACATTGAGAATGCTTTAGCTACATGAGCAGACACTTCATGATTCCTCTGTGCTATGAGATGTGCTTAGATTATTAGGGTGCTGACAATGTGCTTAGATTATCAGGGTACAGGTTTATCTACACTTAAATTTATCTTCGGAACAATCTACCAACATCTGACACATAGAAAAAGAGAAATAATAGTCAGCACTGCTATGTCACCTCCTCCTCTCAGATCCAGAGCTTATCTTCAATGTAGATATGCACACTGCTGAGTAGAAGCACATTGCTGCTGAACCAGTAGGTGCCTATGTCTGTAGCCCTTATTATCAAAACTGTCCTAAGACAGAAAAAAAGCCTTATTGGTCACGCCTAAAACTTGGGCTGCTAGTTTTCGTATGTAAATATCACAGGATGAGTAGCTACTCAATCGTATTGTCTGGAATAGTGGATCTCTGCAACAACCCTACTCATTAACAGCCACAACTTTGATTCTCTAAAAACCAAACACGAGCCCCCCAGCGAAAAATGTCAGGCGAAAAATAGTTGAGTGTGATTAGGGTCAGGGAAGTAAGAAGAATGATTAAGGAGACTTTCCCATACAACTCGGCCAACACAGCGAGACATTGTTCTGCTCATTTCGGAAAATATGGTGGCTGCATTTTATGGGTCGAACACTGCTCAAGGGAAGGGACTCCAAGTTTCAAAGATATATATGATTCAAAGATTTCCTCTATCCACACAAGACAACAGGGCTGTACTGTAACTCTTCTGTAATCCAACTACTGCATAGTGTCTAAAACACAGAGGGCACCATAGAGGAAAAGAGATAGCAAACAGAGGACAAAGCAATTACCACTGTCCATGCTTACGTACATTTGGAAAGTCCAAGCCCAACTTCTCCTTCTCAGCCAGCCACTGGCTCATTGAATTTTCTGGGTCTGATAGAGACATGAGGTGAGCAAATGTAAATCAATAAACTGAAAATTTTTATATTTTTCATGTCATATTAGGTTTAATGTTTGAATAAAATAAAGCACACAAAAGCTAAAACACCATCTAAAGAACTCACTGGAAGCTGAAGGTACAAATCGTAATACATCAAAAGGTTCAACATAAGAGAATCAGATCTAACTTTACTATGTGTAATATGAACAGATATTCTGGCTCTAACTATATTACCTGCAAATTTCTGTTGTTTCTTGTCTTCATGGAACATCACAGCTGTGCTGAAAGGTCTAACTATTCACATCTCTTTAGGTGGATTTATTGGGGGACTTAAAGGACATCTACCATCAGCTTAGCTGATGGTAGATAGTTATTACTCACCTCCCCATCCCGTCCTCATGTTCTCCATGCTCCATTTCTCATAACTTTGTATGGCCCCATTTTGGAGAAAAAATAATTTATACCATATGCAAATTAGCCCAGGGTGCTCTGCAGACATCAGATTTTTTCAATCTTGCACTGGCATCAAGACGGCAGGTAGCCATACGCAAGTTTTTCGCACTTGATGCGCTGCTGGCTTGCCGCCCAGAGCGAAATTTGAAAAGAGAGCCGATGACCTTAGAACGCTCTCGGGGCCGTACTACCCGCCCGGGGCGTCCATTAATTGTATCTAGGTGGAGCCTAGAATAGGACATCAGTAATTAAGTTCCTGAAAATTTTCTCCATACAATGCCCGACTCATTTATCGAATGCTGGTTATCTGCTGGTTATCAGCTGCAAACGACCGTGGTACACTGGCGGATTTCACAGACTGACCACAGTTCTGGGGTTTGGACTGAGCGCATTATAGGATTACACTGTGGTGCTGCTGTATAGTGGGGAAGAAGGGCATCTGTACATAATTGTATAACTATGCACAGGGTTTCATAGTCAGTCGGAAAAATCCAGACCTTTATTTACAGACTGTGCACAACTCCTAGGAAAAGTCATGTGTAGGCTGAAATATTCACCACAAAATCTGTTGCAGAGAAAATCTGCCATATGTATGAATTATTCAAATATACATGGGCATTCTGGGTCCACCAGCTGAGAGATTCTCCTCTACGAAATCTCTATAGGAATAAGGGCAGGGTCATAGGTTGTGAGATATATGATTATCTTCTGCAGTATTTATATGGCCTAGTAAATGATTTTCTTGTTTGACTGTGACAATTGTGGCATCAGCAACACTAAACTGATAAAGCTTTATTACATGAACCGTCAGATCAAAGTTCTGCTGGCTAATAATTAGGAAGATTCTCTACGTTGGCATATTGCAAACCCTGTAACAGTTTTCTATTTCCAAACAACTGAAAAATAATTAATTGCCAGCATGTATCAATAGAAAAATAGGCACCACTCCAAGGATGTTTTCAGTGAAAAAGATATACTGTATGTTTATTTCACCTCATACAAATGACGTTTTGGCGGACACAATTCAGCTTCTCAATTTTTATATTTCCTCTACAGATCTACATACCTTGATGAAGGTTTCTGTACTGAAATGCAAGTCGAGGTGAGCAATGGGGTTGTATTGCTCCTTTAATACCCCTTGTTTGAATGCCCGAGTGAAGATGCTTATCATCTATCTCCTATAATTTGTCTATTTCCTATTTATATATCTGTTGATCTACACTGCTCAAAAAAATGAAAGGGAACACTAAAAGGAAATCTATAATTTGCTTTTATGCATTGTGAGCCAAACATACCTTAAGAATGCTCTACCAACACTGATGCAGAAAAATATAGTGTTTAATCCCTGGACTGAATTGTTTTGCTCATAAAACAATTATAAGATTCAGGACCTTGGGAAAGTGCTTCCAGCAATACCACTCCGTTCAGGGATTAACCCCTTAATGACCGCCCTATCGGCTTTTTAAGGCGGTCATTAAGGGTACTTCTTCTGACGTGTACGCCTTTCTACGGCGGCGCGCCAGAAGAAGATTTTGGGACACCGGGTCTCGCTGGTGCCGGGCTGTGATCTTACAGCACAGACCCGGCACGGCACTAACACCTGGGATCGGAAAAACTCCGATCCCGGGTGTTTAACCCCTTACACGCCGCGGTCAAGCATGACCGCGGCGTGTATCATAGTATCATAGTATATAAGGCTGGAAGGAGACTCAAGTCCATCAAGTCCAACCTTCAAGAATTAAATAAATGTTTTATCCCCATAACCCGTGATATTTTTTCTCTCCAGAAAGTCATCCAGGCCTCTCTTGAACATGTACATAGAGTCGGCCATAACAACCTCCTGCGGCAGAGAGTTCCATAGTCTCACTGCTCTTACAGTAAAGAACCTTTGTCTATGGTGATGGTAGAATCGCCTCTCCTCTAGGCGTAGAGGATGCCCCCTTGTCCTGGTCACAGGCCTAGGTATAAAAAGATCTTTGTATAGATCCTTGTACTGTCCGTTCAGGTATTTGTACATTGTAATGAGGTCTCCCCTCAGTCGTCTTTTTTCTAAACTGAATAATCCCAAATTTTGTAATCTGTCATTGCATTCTAGTCCCACCATTCCCCTAATAATCCTGGTTGCTCTCCTCTGCACCCGTTCCAGCTCTACTATATCCTTTTTATACACTGGTGCCCAAAACTGTACACAATATCCCATGTGTGGTCTGACCAGGGATTTGTATACGGGCAGAACTATGTCTTTATCATGAGAATCTATTCCTCTCTTGATACATCCCATTATTTTATTTGCTTTAGCAGCAGCCGCCTGGCTCTGGTCACTAAAATTAAGTTTACCATCCACCAATACGCCCAAGTCCTTTTCAGCTTCAGTTTTACTAAGTAATTGACCGTTTAGAACATAATTATACTTTTTGTTTCCATGGCCCAAGTGCATAACTTTACATTTATCTACATTAAACCTCATCAACCATTTCTCTGCCTTCCCTCAAGCTTCCACAAATCCCTCTGTAATGCTAAACTATCGACCTCAGTATTTATTACTTTACACAGCTTAGTATCATCTGCAAATATTGAAACTTGACTGAGTAAACCCACTACAAGGTCATTAACCTCTAGGGGACACAGCCTATTTTGGCCTTAAGGACGCGGCCCCATTCTTCAAATCTGACCTGTGTCACTATAAGTGGTTATAGTTTTGGAACGCTATGAGATATCCAGGGGATTTTGAGATTGTTTTCTCGTGACACATTGTACTTCAAATTAGTTTAAAAATTTGGATCTTTTGTGTTTAGCTATGAAAAAAAACTAAATTTGGCAAAAAATTGGAAAAATTCTTTATTTTCAATGTTCTAAATTCTCTACTTTTGATGCAGATAGTCATAGCTCCCAAATAAATTCATAACTTACATTTCCCAAATGTCTGCTTTATGTTGGCATGGTTTTTTAAGATTCCACATATTTTACTAGAATGTTATGAGGCTCAGAATTTAGGTATCATTTTTCAAATTTTTTGTAAAATCACCAAAACCCATATTTAGATGGACCTGCTCAACTTCTAATTGACACTGAGAGGCCTAAATAATAGTGGGACTCGTAAAATACCCCATTGTGGAAACTATACACCTCAACGTATGAAAAACCACTTTTAAGAAGTTTGTTAACGCTTTACGTGTTTTAAAGGGGTTAAAACAAAATGGAGGTGCAGTCTGCAAATTGTAATATTTTTTCACAATACACTCATTTTGGGTGGAAAATTAAACATTTACAATGGATTAAATGAATAAAGGCTCCACAAAGTTTGTTACCCAATTTCTCCCGAGTACACGGATACCCCATATGTGGTGGTAACCTGCTGTATGGGCGCACGGCCGGGCATAGAAGGGAAGGAGGCGCCATCCAAATCAGATTTTCTATGTCACATTGTACAGGCTATAATTTTTTTCTTTTTTTAATGTGGACCTATAGGGGCTTATTTCTTTTGCCACATGAGATGCACTTTTCTGGTACGTAATTTGGGGGAATCTATAGGCTAATTGGTGAGATTTTATTAACTCTTTGTTGGTGGAGGAAATGAAAATCATCACTTTTCAGGAAGATTTTTATGGGGTTTTTTTTTTTGGCTGTTTACCATACCATAAAAATAGTATATTATTTTTATTCTATGGGTCGCCACGATTACAAAAAGACCTCATTTATATAGATTTTTTATTTTTTCCCCATTTTTAGTGCATAAAAAGTAATTTGGCAAAAATGTTGTTACTTTTAGCATCACCGTCTTTCATATGCATAACTTTTTTATTTTTCGCCTCACAAATCTGTTTAAGGGCTTATTTTGTGCGAGAAGGATTATTCTTTTTAGTGGTCTTATTTTAGAGTGCATAACATTTTTTAAATCCCTTTTTAGAGCATTTTTATAGGGTATTAATTGAAAATGATCTTTTTTCTGGAGCTTTTTTTTGTTTTGTTTTTTACGGGGTTAACTTTGCGGATCTAATAACGATTCTGTTTTATTATGCAGATTGTTACGGACGCAGGGATACCAAATATGTGGGGGTTTTGTGTATTTTATTCAATTGTACTGAATAAAAACCAATTTGGAGAAAATCTTGTTCATTTTAGCATCATCATCTTTTCATATGCATAACTTTTTTATTTTTCGGCTGACAAATCTAGTTAGGGGCTTATTTTTTGCGAGAAGAGTTGTTCTTTTTAGTGGGCTTATTTTGGAGTGCATAACATTTTTTAAATTACTTTTTAGAGCATTTTTTATAGGGTATTAATTAAAAATTATCTTTTTTCGGAACGTTTTTGCGTTTTTTTTCTACGGCGTGTACCGTGCGGGTCCAGTAACGATTCTGTTTTATTATACAGATTGTTACGGACGCGGCAATACCAAATATGCGGGGTTTTTTGTGTTTTTGTGTTTTTTATACTTTATTAAGTGTTTTTATGGGAAAGTGACATTTTAGGGGCTTATATTTTTATGTATTTATTTTTTATTTATTATAATGTGTAGTGTTAAGTGTTTTTGCATATTTTTACTTCTACATACTTGAACTTAAACCAGTGATGCTCTGATCACTGGTTTAAGTCCAATACACTGCTCTACAGTACTATTTTATTGTAGAGCAGTGTAAACTGTCTGAGCAAGCTTGCGCATGCTCAGACAGTTTACAGTCAGACCCGGAAGGGGTCTGACTGCCATGGAAACCGGGCAGCTCCGGGGCATATGCCAGTCCCCGGAGCTGCCCAGAAGTGGATCGGATCCCCCGGTAAGCGGCACGGGGGATCCGATCCCCAGCGCAAACACCCTTACACGCCGCTGTCATGTTTGACCGCGGCGTGTAAGGGGTTAACACCCGCGATCGGAGCCGGCTCCGATCGCGGGTGTTAGCGCAGGCTGTCAGCTGTACTAGACAGCTGACAGCCGCTGCTTCTGGTACCGGCTCCGTTCGTGAGCCGGTGCCAGAAGCAGGACGTTATAGAACGTCCCCGTGCGCTAAGCATCTAGCCCCGGGGACGTACTATAACGTCCTGGTGCGCCTAGGGGTTAATAAAAATATTAAAAAGAAGTGGCCCCAATACTGACCCCTGTGGCACTCCACTGGTAACATCAACCCAATCTGAGAATGTGCCATTAATGACTACCCTCTGTTTTCTATCACTAAGCCAATTACTTACCCAGATACACAGATTTTCTCCTTTTCCCAGTCTCATTTTATATACCAACCTTTTATGTGGCACGGTGTCAAATGCCTTTGAAAAGTCCAGATATACAACATCCACAGCGTCCCCCAGATCCAGTCTTGAACTTACCTCCTCGTACAAACCAATCAGATTAGTCTGACAGGACCGATCTCTCATAAACCCATGCTGACGCTGGGTTATAAGGTTGTGCACTGTGAGATACTCCAGGATAGCATCTCTAATAAACCCCTCAAATATTTTCCCCACCACAGCAGTTAGACTTACGGGTCTGTAGTTTCCAGGATCGCTATTTGATCCTTTTTTGTATATTGGTACCACATTTGCTATGCGCCATTCCTGTGGAACATAACCAGTCCTCAGTGAATCTTCAAATATTAAAAATAACGGTCTGTCTATCACCGTACATAATTCATGCAGAACCCGGGGGTGTATGCCATCTGGCCCAGGTGATTTATCTATCTTAGTGGTTGCGAGGCGGCGCCGTACCTCTTCCTGGGTTAAACTGTTGACATTATAAAAAGAATTAACATTATTCCTCATTGTGTCTTCCACCAGGGGATTTTCCTGGGTAAAGACAGTTGAGAAGGCGACATTCAGTATATTGGCCCTTTCCTCATCTCCTTCCACCATGACCCCCATGTTATTTCTAAGGGGACCCACACTCTCTGTTTTTAATTTCTTATCATTTATATACTTGAAAAATAATTTGATATTATTTTTGCTCTCCCTGGCAATATTTCTCTCAGTCTCTATTTTTGCGGTCTTATCTGCTTTTTACAGGATTTATTTTTCTCTCCTGTAATGCCTCATCGCTACCTTCACGTTTTAGCACCTTAAACGCTTTATCTTTCTTGCTTATTGCTTTCCTTACAAGACTAGTTAGCCACATAGGGTTTTTCTTGTTCCTTTTATGCTTTTTCCCATAAGGTATGTGTATCTCACAGGACTTTTTCAGAATATATGAGAAAAAGTCCCATTTTGGGGGGGGGCTTTTGTCTTTGAGAGCATTATCCCAGTCTATGCCTTTAAGGTCTTCCCTTAGTTGATGAAAATTTGCCCTCCTGAAGTTCAGAGTGTTGGTTGCCCCTTCACTAACGTGCTTAGTAAAGCGTAATACAAAATCAATGATATTATGATCACTATTCCCCAGGTTCCCCCCAACCTGTAGTTTTGATACCCTATCAGGTCTGTTGGTAAGGATAAGGTCCAGCAGTGCCCCCCCTCTTGTTGGCTCCAGGACTAGTTGCGACAGGTAATTGTCTTTTGTTGTTGACAAGAACCTGCTACCTTTGAAGGACCTGCAGGTTTCTGCCCCCCAGTCAATATCTGGGTAATTGAAGTCCCCCATGATAAGTACTTCACCTTGCTTTGAAGCCGCATCCATTTCACTTATCAGCATTTCCTCTGCTGCCTCCATTATATTTGGAGCCTTATAACAAACCCCTAGTAATATCTTATTATTCTTTTTCCCTCCTTTTATCTCAACCCATAGGGACTCCACATTTGCGTTACTGATGTCATCTAGAAGGACGGGCTTGAAGCAAGAATTCACATATAAACAAACCCCTCCCCCTTTTTTATTTATACGATCCTTTCTAAAAGGACTATAACCATCTATAGTAACAGCCCAGTCATAGCTACTGTCCAGCCATGTCTCGCTGATACCCACTATATCATATTTCCGTTCCAACATCAAGAGTTCCAGTTCCTCCATTTTGTTTGTGAGGCTTCTGGCATTTGTGTACATACACTTTATATGGTTTTTTCTGTCCGTATTCCTTTTGTCCTTATTCCCCAATCTCATTCCAGCCCCCCTTCCTCCCCCATGGACTATGACTCTTCCCAGCTCTCTATGTACACCGTCTATTTGCCCTGCACAAGTGTAGTTGCCCTCCCCCCAGGTCTCTAGTTTAAACACTCCTCCAACCTTCTAGCCATTTTTTCCCCTAAAACAGCGGCCCCCTCCCCATTGAGGTGCAGCCCATCCCTACTGTAGAGCCTGTAGCCGACAGAAAAGTCAGCCCAGTTCTCCATGAACCCAAACCCCTCCTTCCTACACCGACTTTTGAGCCACTTATTTACCTCCTTGATCTCCCGCTGCCTTTCTGGTGTGGCACGTGGTACAGGCAGTATTTCAGAGAAAATTACCTTTGAGGTCCTTGCCCTGAGCTTATGGCCTAAATCTCTGAAATCATTTTTAAGGACCTTCCACCTACCTGTTACTTTGTCATTAGTGCCAATGTGGACCATGACCGCTGGTTCCTCACCAGCCCCTCCCAGTAATCCGCCAACCCGATCCGCAACATACCGAACCCGAGCACCCGGCAAACAACATACTGTTCGGTATGCACGGTCTTTGTGACAGATTGCCCTGTGTGTTCCCCTAATAATGGTATCTCCCACTACCAGCACCTGTCTGACCTTGCCTGTGCTCCCATTACCCTTCTTACTGGAGCAGACATTCCCCTGGTTGCTAGCGGCCACGTCTTTCTGCAGCATTGTTACCCCAGAGCGGATATCCCCCTCATCCGCTAGCCTGGCAAACTTATTGGGGTGCACCAGATCAGGACTAGACTCTCTACAACTCTTCCCTCTACCCCGCCTTCTACATGTTACCCAACTTGCTGCCCCCTCATTCTGCACCTCCATACTTCCCTCCCCACACCCATCTTCCCCAGAGAGTTTGTGCTCCATATTATCAATTGCCCGCAGCCTTGAAACTTGCTCATTTAGATCCAGAATCTGGGCTTCCAGATAAGCAATTTTCACACACCCCACACAGCAGTATTCCCCCTCGAACGGCTGTTCAAGGAAAGCATACATGGCACAGGATGTACACCGTGTAGCAATGCCACTTATGGAATCCATTATTCTAATGGGGATTACAATAGAAATATGCACAGAAGAATTTACAGTCAAACACAAAACACAGCAGTTACCTGCTAAAGCCCCTCAAACTTAAGTCCCTTAAACCTAAGTCACACTTAAGACACTGCACATACTTAGGATCAATGCACACTCGCCGCCAAGCTCACACACTCGCTTTTCTGATGCTTTTTTTTAAAGGTTATCTGCCACAAAAATCTGCAGAGCTCACTGCACAAGATCTGGCTGCAAACCACCAAACAAACTGACCACAGAAATATATAAAGGCTGCTAATTAGATAGCCACACCCCACTATTAATTAGGCAGCACCTGTGACTATACTGTCTAGATAAGCAAGGTGAATGCCTCCCTATACCCCCCACACAATGTACAGATTATGAAAGTAAAATACCTTCAGATCTACTTGGTTGCAATAAAACTCAGACAATGAATATCAGGAAATAAAAATGTTGATGCACTTATCTATTTGTTGCTGGATCCAAAAAGTACTCCTTCCCTTAAACCTAAGTCACACTTAAGACACTGCACACACTTGGGATCAATGCACACTCGCCACCAAGCTCACACACTCGCTTTGCTAATGCTTTTTTTAAAGTTATCTGCCACAAAAATCTGCAGAGCTCACTGCACAAGATCTGGCTGCAAACCACCAAACAAACTGACCACAGAAATATATAAAGGCTGCTAATTAGATAGCCACACCCCACTATTAATTAGGCAGCACCTGTGACTATACTGTCTAGATAAGCAAGGTGAATGCCTCCCTATACCCCCCACACAATGTACAGATTATGAAAGTAAAATACCTTCAGATCTACTTGGTTGCAATAAAACTCAGACAATGAATATCAGGAAATAAAAATGTTGATGCACTTATCTATTTGTTGCTGGATCCAAAAAGTACTCCTTCCCTTAAACCTAAGTCACACTTAAGACACTGCACACACTTGGGATCAATGCACACTCGCCACCAAGCTCACACACTCACTTTGCTAATGCTTTTTTTAAAGTTATCTGCCACAAAAATCTGCAGAGCTCACTGCACAAGATCTGGCTGCAGATCTGGTGCTTACCTGGGGATCCGATCCCTCCTGCCGCAGCCCCGGGTTCCGACAAGTTCCAGCTCCTCTACCCGCCGGGGTCTGCCTTCCTGCGCATGCTCAGTTACTTTCACTATACACTGCAATACAAGTGTATTTCAGTGTAAAGGCTTGAATAAGCGATCGGACGATCGCTTGTACAAGCCAAGAAGTAGAAAATGTAAAAAAGTTTAAAAAAAAAAAGATGAAATCATTTTATTATATAATTAAAAAAATAAATAAAATAAAAGTCCCATAATCTCCCCAGTAACACATAAAATGCAAATAAAGTATATAAAACACAAAAACACGTACATATTTGGTATCACCACATCTGTATCAATCTGTACAATAAATCTAAATCAATCTTGAACCCGCTCGGTGAACGACGTAAAAAAAAACCTCGAAAAACTTCCCGTACTATACAATTTTTCATCAAACACCATCACAAAAAAGTGATCAAAAAAAGTTATGTTCCCTAATATGAGACTGAAAAGACTGAAAAGAACAACCAACTCTTTTCGCAAAAAATAAGCCCTCAACCAGGTCTGACAACAGAAAAATACAGAAGTTATGGCCCTAAAAAGTTGTCAATAGTAAAAACAATGCGATATTCTCCAATATTGGTTTTGCTCAGGAAAATTGAGCAAAGATAAAAAATACTATATAAATGAGGTATCACCGCAATCGTAGTGAACCAGTAAATAAAGATAAAATATTATTTTTATGTTACAGTGAGCGGGGGGAATGCTAAAAATCCAAAATAAAAATTGATGATTTTGTTTGTGTCCCCCTTGAAATAGTTAATAAAATCTCATGAATAAGCTATAGACCCCCCAAAATGAATCATCTTTTGGAGAAGATAATATACCTATAATATACCTATTATCTTCTCCAAAACCGGCCCTGGGTCAACCTGAAGCAGATTCAGGCTAGTTTAATCCGTTCCCTTACACACCATTTATCCTACCAAGTTCATACTAAAAATTGTTATGGAACAGATTTTGCATCCACTGAAAGTTGTGTAACTAATGTGCCACATGCACAAGTACGTTGTTGACAGTGGAGCTTCTTGCAGAGATGCTTTGAATAGGTGATGTACACGAATGGCTCCATAGTGAGATCATTACTACAGAAAGAGCTTACAATTGCAGTATATGTTCAAGGAGTGGCCCCATTCTGATATATGGAGCAATAACTGTGTGCTCACCAGCTCCAGGGCGTGTGATGGCTGAGCTCCAATAATAAATAGCTACTTCAGCACTTTCCCCGACCCACAAAGATCTTCAGAGCTGCTGCGCCTTATTATAGCAGCACATGGATGTCCATTCTGTATCCCGCAACTAAGCCCCGAACTCACCATCTCCTTCCACATAGCGCTTCTCCTCATAAGGGGAGCCGGTGTACTCCAGCAGCAGGCGGACGGCGTGGCCGAGCTGCAGACAGAAGCGGACACGAGTAAATCCTCCGTGACTGAGCTGTGGCGCCGCTCGTCCAGCACATTGCCGCCATTACTCACCCCGCGTATGTCCCAGTAGCCGAGGATCATCATGTTCCGCACTAGTTCAGGTCCTGCACAGGCCTCGGCGCTGCCCCGTCCGTACACGTGACGCCAGCGATAACTATGCGCTCCTCCTGCAGATCCACTGAATGTGAGGTGACAGGATAAAGGTTACATGTCACTCGCCGCATAATGTTATCAAGTTCACGCATTGATTTAAAAGTTGTCGCCCACAAATTTAGACCAATGCTACTCTTCATTGTGGGTTTATGACATGTCCAACCCAGGTGACCATGTTAAAGGGGTTGTCCAGGATAAGAGTTTCTTTTTAAATGGCTCAGGCCGCGTTTACATGTGATCAGAATCTGCTGACCTATGATATGAAAAATCCCCATGCAGTCATATGGCAGTATATAGTAGGAACAGACAACCTAGGGTTAAAGTACCCTTGGGGGTCTGCTAATACTAGATACTGCAATACTACTGTATTGCAATATATAGAAATTTTGCTGCTGATCTCTAATAGCCTGCCACAAGTCTCAATTAGACTGTAGGATGATGTCACCGTAGGTGCCAGTGCAGACCATGGCAGTATCAGTCAGGTGTTTTACACAGCTGACACCTGTTGCGTTTGGAGAGAGCTCAGCCAGTGAGTTCATTCTATACACCTACCTCCAGTACCAGGATGTTTAGTATCTCCTGGTGCACATAAGGGTTAAGAGTTATTTAGGACAAGCCCGGGAGAGTATAACGTAATCCGCTCTACTCCCTTCCCCCTCTATATGTCTATATATATGTTAGTAAGTTGTACTATATGTTTATAAGCTGTACCAGTGCCCCCTCCTCCCCCTCTAAACTAGTTTCAACACCTATCCCTCCGTCTCCCTCCCGTAGGGAAGAACCACTTTCTAGTTGTCCCATAGTGTTTAAGGTGTATGAGGCAAGCCTTTTGGGAGGCTTAAAAACTTTGGGCTCACTTTCCTGTTAGTTTACACTTCAAAAAGCTATAACTAAGCTTATTTATTGCAACAGACCATGCGCCTAGCAATGTGATGCAATCTGCACCCTCCCACAACAGTGGGCTAACCAACCATGGGTGTAATATATAAAATACCTTCCCACAATCCTAGTGATGCCACAGTAAGCAGCACCATCATCATGTTACCCCCTGTCCACTTGACCAGATCGTCAGATCATGTCCCCATTACCCATTTCCTGCCATTTGTATGGCATGTTTAGAGCAGAACGGAGGGAAGCATTTGGATTGGGCAAGGAGGAAGTGGCCAGGCTTGGTACACATACTCCTTCCCACTACCTTCATATTTGCCCCCCACACAAAATGGATGCCAATAGGATGGTTAGCAGGAGAGAAGACTCTGCAATGGAGTTACAGCATAAATAAATCTGGAACCCTACATCTGGTATCACTGCAGAGGGAGGCCATACCACATGTTGTATATATAGTAGCTTAAAGACTACTAAATAATCTCTTAGATGGAATAATGTAGAAAGCAAAGGATAATCAGAGAAGAGGTCTAACGATAATAGTAAATAAGAGTAAATGAAACTCTATACAATGCATAGACCCCTCCTTTTTTCTAAGATGCACCCTAGAAACCAGTCACTAGTCCCACTCAAATAAGTACAGGACAATAAATGTTGCACATCTTATGACGGACAGGTTTTTCTCTATACATTTTTTCCAAAAAGTTAAACTAGATTAAAAAAAAAAAAAAAAAAAAAAAAAACCACATACACAATTTAGGAAAATGCCACCTCTGGTAATTTTTTTTAGTAATTAAAGAATTCAATGGATCAGGACTCTCTGGGGCCATGCAAAGACCTCCTCTTGAGCTGTTCAACATTAGGTACAGCATTGATGGTACAGGTAGAAAGGAGAGGAAGGATACATCTGAATAGAGGCATAGAATAGAAGCAGAATACCAGAATTTTACATTATTTTCATTGCTACATGGAGTTTAATTTTTAAATGAATCCAAGTATTTTGTTCCCCAACCAGAACAGATAGGCCCAGTTTTTATTATCAGCTACAATGGATTATGTTACAATATATACACACACACACACACCATGAATACAATATTTTTTTAATGCTATTTAATGAATTCTCTATCATCTCTATCATTTCCTGAACAGTATCTTGATAAACAATATGCTGTATCTAGATTTCATTAGCCACAAATATGCTTTTAATTTTCACAGCTGTTGCCAATAAAAAGTAGTACTTCGAGTTGAAGACATCCCCAGAACACACTGCAGTTAGAGATGAGAAATCGAAAAAAAACTTTTAGACTTCCAATAAGCAAACAGGTATAGTTGATTATTTGTTGGCCCAGGAAGCCTGGCGGTTGTTTATTGGAGTTCTTATGTAACGGGGCGTTTTCATGTAGGCGGCAATAGCGGGCAGAGCCTGATGGAAAAAGAAAATAAATAAATGAACACACAGAAAAAGTACAATACCAGCAGATACAATGGGGAACTCTTTTCTTAACCCCCTTTAATATTCCATGCCATGTACTATGAAGCAGGGAAAAAAAAAAAAAAAAGGACCATTTTCCTGTGGAATTGGATTTTACAGCTTTCACTGTGCGCCCCAAATGACATGTCTACTTTATTATTTGGGTCTGTGTGATCATGGGGTTACCAAATTTACATAGTGTTAAGGTAAACCCAGCTCAAATCCTGTCATTTCTACCTGCTTATTTTCCTGGAAGCATTGTAACAGAGAATATATTTTAAGATGGCGCTGGCATCGTGGATCGTACCAAAAAGATTGAGGCTCAAGGAATGTGGGCGTGGCATACACGTGCATCAGCAGGGAAACTCCAGCTTTTTCTGCTTTTTTCTATATAGACTTGTGAAACCAAATAAAGCTTGCGCAGTGCTTATTTTTGTCCAGGTCAACAAGTAGCATTTGCAAGTCTTGCATCAGCAGTTGTCCGAGTCATTTTCTTGCGACCATGCACAAATGCATTTAGAACTGATCCGAAACACAGCCAACTCACACCAAAAGAGGATATCTTAAATCCTACCCTAACAATAGGTTTTATAATGTCTTCATACATTTACAAAAGTTATAACCTCCTGTACAAGTTCCCATAAAGCCCTATTAACTAACTGACACCTTCTGTTAGCTAAAAAATATTTCCCTCACATCCCCATAAAATCAACTTTTGTGTTATATTACTTGGCATCAGGCATAGACAGTCCCTACCATCTACTCCTCCCCAAGACTTAAAGGGGTATTCCCATCTGGGCATTTAAATTTAATTGAATTCATTTGCCATATGTAAACATTTCTTCAATTGGATTTTATAAAAAAAAAAAAAAAAAAAAAAAAAAAAGATAGTTTCTCATAAATGTAGTCATGTTGTCCCTTAGAAACAAGATAACTTCCTCGGATACGACCACCTCACACTTTGGCAGCAGTGGCCCGACATGCGCTATTGAGTCCTGCCTGACTTCCTGGATTCAGCAATCATTACCACAGGGCGGCTGTGGGACCTGCAGTAACTCCCAGACATTTCATACACAAAAACTTTTTGTTTCTTTGTGCAATCATTCCAGCAGAGGTGGCCATATCCAGAGACAGTCTTGTTTCTAAGGGACCATATCACTACATTTATGGGAAATTATAGATAAAAAAGAAAAAAAAAAAATATTGAAGAAATGAAGGCATGCTATGATTTCATGTGATTAGATACATACATGGGGTACATACCGCAAATTGTAGAGGAAACAGAACCTTAGATAACATCACCCTAGTCACTTGAAATTTGTAAAACAAGGCACCGTATAAAAAAAAAAAAAAAAAAACATATATGTCTCCTGATACACCCTATGCAGAGGTGGACACAACCAAGGCCGTCGCAGCCTCGCACCCAGTCATCCTCTAGTTCCTCAATAGGGATTGTGTCCCTCTAACTTACTTACTGGTATCATCTAAAAAGAGAGACATGCCAGGCAAATGGCCGAGACTTAGTACTCCACAAGACTCCCACTATTCAAGCGAGACTGATAAAAGGTCCTTATAACAGGTATAAAACCAGTTTAGAAAATGGTAGTCAGTAAAGTGCCAGCACTTTTTCTTTTCCATAAAAAGACCAGGCTTCTTCCGGGAGCCGGGTCCTGCTTTCTGGCAGGAACCGGCTGTAATACACTGTATTATGCTCAGCGTGTTACATAATACAGTGTACCGTATTTTCTGGACTATAAGACGCACTTTTTTTCCACAGAAAATGGAAAAAACTGTGGTGCGTCTTATAGTCCAGATGTAGCTGCAGGAAGGAATGGAGGGCACCCGGATGCGCACTGCCAGCTAATGCTCCTCTCAGCCCTCCGCTGCTGGAGGGAATAGAGGGCTGCGCTATGCCAGCTCTGCCGTTCTCAGGGCACCGATATAAGTGAGCTTTATGGCAGAGCAGCAGCAGTGGAGAGAGAGGGGGAGGAGAAAGGCACCGACTCTAGCCAATCCCTGCTCGGCTTGTAAGTAGCCCGGGAAACAGAAGATGAAGGCTGCCGGCAGTGTGGGAAGAGGAGCCTGTACAGCGCTGCTGCAGTGTCTGACCTGTAACTCTTCACCACTTGTTGCCTGGTATGTAGTGGCTGCTGTCTTGTAAAGGTGCCTTACCCCACAGACCAGCACACAGCGTCAGGACCTGTGATTTTAACCCCTTAAGGCATTAGGTCGTATATGTACGCCATAATGCGTTAATGATGAATGTAGGGGGCTCACGGTAGCCAAAATCCACCTCTGATTGTGTGTATTAACCATTTACCTGGCGCTGGAAGCAGGTAAATTCCACCGTTTTGGGTTGGATCGTCTGAGGAGGAGCGCCGCACCGCCGACAATGCTGCATCATAGTGCAGACAGATGGTGGAGCCGTCGCCGGGGATTGGTGCCGCGCCGAGGATCGGGGGTGAGTATTAAGTTTTTTTTTTTTTTTTATGCGCTTGGCAGGGAGCTGGCTAGCTGTATACTACATGGGGGCTGGCTAGCTGTATACTACACCCTCGGCTTAAACTCGAGTCAATAGATTTTCCCAGTTTTTGGTTGTAAAATTAGGGGAATCTGTTTTTCACATACCGTATATACTAGAGTATAAGCAAACATACCGTAACATTGAACTCCAACAAAGTACTTTATTTTTAAATTGTGCCTCTCATGCCTCACCTTGGCTCAGAGCCATTTTAATAACAGTGATGCAATTTCTGCAAAATTGCATTACATAAAAAGTGCTGGTGGCATTTTTACAATATTCAAGGTGCCTTTTTTAAATATGGAGATGGTACAATATAATTTTGTGTTTTATACTGTATGACATATAGCTTATGTACCTCAAATCTTGCATGGAAGTCTTGAAGGTTCTTGAATTTTTGCAAGCAGGTAGGGTCCAAAATAAGGTGTTGATCCAGTAGATCATATATCAGGAAGTCTACGAATGTAATCTTTGAAACAGAAGACAAATGCAGTGCAAGCACTTAGAAATGTATAAAATAAACAGTAAGGTAGAAGTATATATAATTGGGATGCATGGTCTAGTCATAAATAAAAGTACTCCATCACAAGATCCCTACCTTGTCACCGACAAACCATTGTCGGTCTCCCAGAAATTTAGAGTATCTTGCCAAAACGGTTGGTAGCTTTTCAAGATATGGTCCTTTCAGCTCTTCCTAAAAAATTGAGGTTAAGAGATTATTTGTAGATATTCTCTATTAGATGCAGTTCTATTTATTAGCTATCCAAAAAAAAAAGAAAATTATATTTTTTTTGCTTAGATTTAATAATGGACTCAAGATATATGCAGATATCTTGTGCTGTTAATGTATTGCTACAAAATACAGATTTGTCACAGGAATTCTGCACACTATGCATGCATTAGTAATATAGCGTAGTGGATGGCGACAAACTGCATGAAAACATGTATAGCAAAAAACAGATTTCTGCTGCATCCGGAGAATGCCAATTTTGTCTGCAATATTAAACATCTGCAGTTCAAAAGGTATTTGACCCCATTGCATTTTCCCTTCAAAAATGTGCAATATGTGCAAAGGGCTTTTTTCAAATGCAGTTTTAATCCCACAGCCACGCGTGTGCAGCGAGCTTCTTTGTTACTTCAGCGTAACAAAATTAACAGAGTGAATGTCATTAGGAAAAAGGCAATGCAGCAAATGTGATTTAAAAAAAAAAAAAAGTAATAAAAGTTAATTACCGTATAAACTTGTGTATACGCTGAGAAAAAAAAAATTAAAAAAAATAAACTTGCAGACTCCCAGTACAAGAGAAGCTGCATGTGGAGCTGCCGCTCCTGTATTGGGCAGCAGATCAGAAGTGCAACAAGCCTAGTAAACGCTGACAAGTGTAAGCTCCGACGCCTAATAGAGGAGCAGCAGCGCCACTCAACACTTATTAGGACCCTGGCAGAGGTGACCGGGTGGGGCAGGGGCACAGGTGATTTTCCCATCAGCCTGAGCGACTCTGGCACTTTTACAAAGTTATTATTTTGGCAATAAAAACTCAGAATTACACATAAAACATGTTCCCCCTGATCCCCTGGACATAACAAGCAGCCCATTTTAGACACTCTACCACTAGTAATCTGGTGGTAGTTGTCCTTTAACATAATGTAAACATGACCACAAATGTTAACAGCAATGTTATTAGGTAAATCTCTTCTCCTTTGCCATTAAATTGCTCTTCAAAACACAATTTATGCTCCACGTGTGATTGCAGCCTCAGATGTGTATGTGAAAAGAGATGCAAGGTCCCTGTCCACAGAAGATACTGTTACTTCCAATCTAAGCTTTACTTACAAATTGAGGGCTGTATGAAACCATAACAAGCCGTATCCGAAAATCCATAGCTTCATTTTCAAGTAGAGATACAAGGTTCATTTCACTCTCAGTATTCCCACCTGCACAAAAAAAAAAGTAATAAACAATAATAATGATAATAATATAAGCAAAAAAAGTTACAATTTTATTAACAGCTAATAAAGGAGTTCTCCGTAAATTAGTATTAACCCCTTAAGGACGCAGGGTTTTTCCGCTCATTTCTCGCTCTCCAGCTTCATTGAAAACGTTCTTGTGGGCTCAGTTTTTTCGACTTTGACTGTGCACTCAAAATAACACCTCAGCTTTATCCTTTGGTTCGGTGCGATCGCGGTGATACCAAATTTTTACAGGTTTTATTGTGTTTTAATACATTTTCAAAAATTAAACGAATGTGTACAAAAAAAAAGAAAAAAAAAATGTTGCCATCTTCTTTTGCAATATATGGCATTTTTGCAGCACATTCATTACAATGAGCCACTGGCTCATTGTAACGAATCTGCAGAAGCCATGTAGCCTCGTGTCAAAAGAAGACCCGAGGCTACCATGGCAACCGATCGCCGGCGACAATGACATGGTTAATAGCCGCGATTGGTGCAAGCACCGACCGCAGTTATTAGCGGTGGGGGTTTTCTGCAAAATGCAAAAACCCCCACCTTTGTATGAAGAGGACTCAGCCCGTGAGCTCTCTTCATACACTCCTTACACCTCTGCGCCATAGAGCTACGACGCAGAGCGTTAAGGGGTTAAAGGAAACCTACCATCTCGGATCTACTTATTAAAGTAGATCCGGTGGCAGGTTCCTCTAATAAACGCCATTGGAGCCCTTTTTTGGACTAATCCTTCAGCACCCAATAAGTTTGTAAATCTTGTATTGCCCTAATATGCTAATTAGTGGAGGCTACTGGGGCGTGGAGTAGCCGGAGCTGAAGCTACACGTCGCGGCTACTCCACGCCCCAGTAGCCTCCTTTGATCTTCCTACTACATCTTCAGCGCACAGCTCCTAGTAGCTGCACGCACTCGTCCGCGCTTGAGCTAGCGGCTGCACGTGCCGAGTTCCGAAGCCGGAGCGACTGCGCACTTCGGAGCCAAGCACGCCTCCGAATACATAGTCTATGCAGGGCGTGGACAATTGCGCGCAGAAGATCTCAGGGTAGGAGGATTGAAAGAGGCTACTGGGGGCATGGAGTAGCCGCGCCATGTGGCTTCAGCTCCGGCTACTCCACGCCCCAGTAGCCTCTAACTAATTTGCATATCCCTAAATAGGTCTCCAATGGCATGTATTACAGGAACCTGCCACCGGATCTATCATAATAGGTAGATGCAAGATGGTAGGTTTCCTATAAGGCTTATCCCCTGCACAGAATTTGGTGGGTTCAGATAGCCAGCCACATATAGCTATTAGGCAACAAATAATGATAAATGATCTTTTTTTATACAGCGCCATATTCCGTAACGCTTTACAAATTCCATTGTTTCTATTTTACGGCTTGTCTAAAGCGCTCGGGGCCTTTTCCTGTGCACAGTGGATGAGGAGAGGAGAACTGGATCACTTGATTTATTAAAGGGGTTTGCCAATTTTCAATAAATCTGTTCCATTAGACAGGTTTGTGCATGTACCTGCGTCTGCTTCCTGTGAGAATTTCAGCTGCACTTTGCATCTCCACAACTTCCTGTTTCCCACTACTTCAGTCTGTCCGTCATGACAGCCTCCAGTGTGTCGATTTTCTCTCTGTCCGACTCACTGACAGACACAGGGAGGTGGGAGAGCAGGATGACACTCCAATTTACCAGTGTAGGATCTTTGTTTATAGGTCTATGCAGTGCACACAGAGAGTCTACATACAGCAATACCAGGGATGGTGAATTGGCGAGCATTCAGAGATGATTATTATTAAAGCAGTAAAGGCACATGGGTAATTTATATTAAATCGTGGCCAATCCCTTTAACACAATATGATGATTAGGGGTGACTTCCCATATTAGGACAAGTCTGATATTTGCACTGGTACAATCAGCAGCAAGAGACCGCCTGTTTTACACATCCAGGTCACTGCTTAATCTGGCAGAACCAAGAAATCTCTGTTTGGGGGCAAACCTCTTAACTGCCATTATTAATGTTCATCAACTGGGTTTATCTGTACGTATACAAATACTGGATGGGCTCAGTCACTGCCGCAGTGATTCTCCCTTAAAGTGAATAGGAGTGGAATGCCTATAGTTATGGCACCAGCCCACTACAGGAAAATGGTGCCAACTGCTTATGGCTCTAGGTGTTCCACTTACATTTCTGCAAACATCTGACCTATGCAGGGGCCCGTGTCAACAATATTTTAATAAAATGAATAGTAAGTAGAAACAGGAAACTTGACCGAGTCACAGAAGCAAAATCTCTACCTGCAGCATTGGTACAACAGTAAGCTCACTTACAGACATTGCACAGATGAGCTCTGCTTGAAGAAGTCCCTAAACAGGGTTATATCACATATATACAATAAACTACAGAACAGTCCATACTCACACATTCCATGTTTGCTGGCAATGTAGCGAAGAATAGTGTTACTCTGAGTCAACTTAACATCTCCATCGATAAGATAGGGTAACTGTTAATAAAAAAATATGTATTTTTGGTGTTTGTGATATCATAAATAGTGAATTTATTGCATTTTAAAGTAGGATTTTCCTTCTTCACATACATTTGGGAAGTCCAAGCCTAGCTTCTCCTTCTCATCCAACCATTGACTCTTGTCGTAGTTTGGGGCTGTATGGAGACAAAGCATTAGTGGCACAGAAACATGACATTTGGGTTTCTGCCTCAGTGACAGCACAAATTTAAACCTCATTTAATGAGACTTTCCTTTAATAAGGGCATATCTACACTTATAATCATATAACATAAGTATATGTAACCAAACAAGTTTAATCCCTTCCTGGTCCAGGGTGTACACTAATAGTAGGATGATATAATCACAGCAAACTGGTATCCAATTACATATTGTGCTTCAGCCAATCAAGCTGCGTCAATGTCATCATTAGCGGATTCTGTAACAGCTGCAACATGCAAAACCTGATCCAAACCATTTAATTGATTAGTGAAGGAGGCTGCACTGTACATACACTGGGGGACATTTACATAAAGGGTCGGTGTCTGCATTGGCTTTGTTACCGACCTGCTCTCGGTAAGAAGACACACATTTAATATTGTGTAGCTGTGCAGAGACAGGGACCAAAATCTGTCCTGAGCACCAGAAATGTGTCCAACAGTCCCTGCTAGACCAGTTTCCTTTTGGTCTACTTTCCGCCAGTTTACAGCGCCCAAAAAGGGCTGCGACACATATTAATTCTGTCTGAGTTTCCACTCCGCCAAAGCCACGCCTCTTTTCGGAGAAGAGTCAGAGCAGGCGGAAAAAGTAATTTTTTCTGGCGCCGCCAGCTAATAAATAGGTCTGAGAGCAGAACATGTGGTGAGAGCGCCACAAAACTGGCAGAAACACCATAGTAAGTGTCCCCCACTGTGCTGTGTGCACGATAATTAGAACTGATGGGGAGCCTGAGCTCTTTATTCTTGCATTCACACTTTCATACATAAACATTTCTACTATATTTAACCCCTTAAGGACGCAGCCATTTTACAGCTTAAGGCTCAGCCCCATTTTTTGGATTCTGACTTGCGTCACTTGGTTATAACTTTTGAACACTGTTACTTATCAAAACGATTCTGAGATTGTTTTTTACCCACATGTTGTACTTCATTTTAGTGGTAAATTTTGGCTGATAAGTTTTGCGTTTATTTACGAAAAAAAGAAAATATGATGAATTTTCTGAAAAATTTGCCATTTTTGAAATTTGAAATCATTGCGTTTTCAGGCAGATAGATTTACCACCTAAATAAATTGCTGAATAACATTTCCCATATGTCTACTTTACATTTTCACCATTTCTGAAATGTCTGGATAATTTATTTTGATGTCACGCGGCTTACAAATCGAATAGCGCTTTTCCGGATTTTCAGAATTTACTATTTTGGGGATAAATACTGTTTTGAATGAAAATTTACATATTTAGCATCAAAACCCCCTATATAACCAACCCAATTTCAAATCTGCACCCCTCAAGCTATCAGAAACAGATTTTACGAAGATTGTTAACCCCTTGAGATCTTCATAGTAATTACATCAAAATGGAGGCGAAATTTAGAATAGTCAAATTGTGCCGGTTATACGTTCATTTAGCCCTAAAATTTACACATTTCCAAAAGATAAAAATACAAAACCCACCATACAATTTGTTCTACAATTTCTCCCGAGTGCAGAGACCCCCCACATGTGGCCGTGATTTGTTTTATGGGCGCACAGCGAGGCGCAGAAGGGAAGGAGCGCCCTGCAGCTGCCAGGATTTTACTTTCCTCATTGGCCTCTTTTGAAGGCTGTAAAATTTTCGCTTTTGCGCTATTGGGGCCATGTGATGCAATTTTTTTTGCGGGATGAGATGCTTTTTCCAATGTTACCATTTTGGGGTTGGTATCACCTATTGTTGAAAATTTAGGAACTTCTTTTTGAGAGCAGGAGTAGAAAAGCATCAATTCTCTACTGGTTTTTTTACTTTTTTTTTGTGGTGTTCACCGTATAGACTAATAATCATATTATCTTCATTCTATGGGTCGATACGATAACGGGGATACCAGACATGAATATATTTTCTTGCGTTTTACTAAATTTGTAAAATAAAACCCTATTGTGGGGAAAAATCTATCATTTATGTATTGCCGTCTTCCAAGTGGCATAACTTTGTTACGTTTTTGGCTACGGAGCTGGTTGATGGCTTGTTTTTTGCGGGACATGCTGTACTTTGCACCAGTATCATTCTAGAGTACATATGTTTTTTTGATCACTTTTTATAGCATTTTTTGCGGGATTGAATAGGTAAAAATCATAATTTTTGGAGGGTTTATAACAGTTTTCTTTTACGGCGTTCATCGTGCGGGTTCAATAGTTATTTATTTTTATTCTACGGGTTGTTACGGACGCGGTGATACTATATATGTGGGGTTTGTGTTATGATTTAGACTTTTTTTTTTAGTTATATGTCTCTTTATATGTTTTGGGGCTTTTGGGCATTTTTGGTGATTTATTACTTTATTTTTTTATTGAATAATTTTTTTTTTTACTTTTTCACTTTTTCCACCATGGGAAATGAACAAGCAATCATCTGATTGCTTGTTCATAATAATACCCTGCAATACTTATGTATTGCAGGGCATTATCAGTGTCAGCCTATGCACTTGCATAGGGTGGCACTCTGCCAGTAAGATGACGTCACAGACGCCATCTTACCGGCAGTTCCTGCAGGTAACACTGGGGTCCAGATCGGACCTCAGTGATACCGTAGCAATGATCGGTGCCCCCCGAAAATTATTCGGGGGGGGGGCGATCGTGGGGGAAAGACACCCCAGATGCATGTTAGATGCCGCGGTCGCGATGACCGCGGCATTTAACGGGTTAATCACCAGCGATCAGAGACAACTCCGATCGCGGGTGTTACACTGGGGTGCCGGCTATCAGTCACAGCCGGCACCCCGTGTTTCCCGATGCCGGTTCGGCTCAAATCTTGAGCTGAACCGGCATCGGCTCAGCGTCCGATATATCAGACGCTGAGCGCTAAGTCACTGAGCTCAGCGTCCGATATATCGGACGCTGAGCGTTAAGAGGTTAAACACAAACAGCTCTGCTTTCAGTCAGATGTTTTGGTCAATTTTGAATGTTGGTGGTGCTCACACTCGTGGTAGCAGGAGACAGACTCTACAACCCACACAACTGACTCAGGTAGTGCAGCTCATCCAGGATGGCTCATTAATTAGATCTGTGGCCAGAAGGTTTGCTGTGTCTGTTTGGTAGTGCCTGGAGGCGCTACTAGAAGACAGGACAGTACATCAAGTGACACAGAGGTGGGCCGTAGGAGGGCAACTACCCAGCAGCAGGACCGCTACCTCCACCTTGGTGCAAGGAGGAACACTGCCAGGGCCCTGCAAAATGACCTACAGCAGCCACAAATCTGCATGTGTCTGCACAAACGGTTAGAAGCTGACTCCATAAGGATGGTATGAGGGCCCGACGTCTACAGATGGGGTTTGTGCTCACACCCCCAACACCGTCCAGGACGCTTGTCATTTGCCAGAGAACACCAGGATTGGAAAAATTCGCAATGGCGTGCTGTACTCTTCACAGATGAAAGCAGGTTCACAGTAGAAAAGCCGGGGAGATCAATCTGTTGTCTGCAACATTCAGCACGACCGGTTTAGCAGTTACAGTGTGGGGTGGCATTTCTTTAGAGGTCCTTCATGTGCTCGCCAGAAGAAGCCTGACTGCCATTAGGTACCAAGATGAGATCCTCAGACCCCTTGTGAGACCATATGCTGGAGCATTGTAGAGAGGTCATCCAGGCACAGCGGGGCCACACATAATACTGAGCCACATTTTGACTTGTTTTAAGGACATTAGATCAAGATTGGATCAGCCAGTAGTGTGTTTTTCCACTTTAATTTTGTTGGCAACTCTCAATCCAGGCCTCAATTGGTTAATAAATTTGAATTCCATTGGCAATTTTTGTACAGAACAAAGTATTCAATGAGAATATTTTCTTCATTCAGATCTAGGATGTATTATTCGAGTGTTCCCTTTATTTTTTGAGCAGTGCATACCATAATTAGGAAATATTTTGGTGAAGTCATACATCACTTTTGAGGGTATTAAAAGAGAATACAGATAACATTTTGAGGGGTTCTATTAGATTATATCGGGATCAGTCAGTATTAAAGATGCATGGTTGTTCCACTTTATGATTGAACTGTAAATAACATTGTTCACTAGTAATCCAATTGGAGTTTTTTAACATGATATTCATTGTGATACTTGGGGTATACTTGTGATATATTGGGGTACGGTGTAACTGGGAAGTGCTGCACATTTTAGTTACAGTTCACACACAGTTTTTTGGGGAAATGACATGGAGGATACATGTATATATTCATAGGATAATAAACATGTCATGAATTGGAATGGCAAATAACTAATAATTCTGAAGATATAGGTTTGCCATTTCTATATATCCCGGCATAGTCTTCTTGCAGGTTTCTAATGTGTCACCTGTTTTATTGTCACAATGACTGCATGTAATTAATTAGGATATGTATTATGTAATAATAATTATGTTATGTATATTGCGCAACAATTGTCATCCATTGGTACAAATTTTATTTGTTACAGAATATTTTTAAAGATCTGACCTCTGTCCTGTTTTTTTTTTTTTAGGGGGGTTGGGGGAGAAAATTTCCCTATCCCCATAAATTATTATATTGCATCTGTTTTAAACATTACCTTTTTTATGAGGTATAACTTGTATTTTTCTGTTGACATTGCTTTTGAAGGCTCATTTTTTTTTTGCAAGAAGAGTTTATATAATTTTCAAGCCACAATTTTTCTTCATTTATCACTTTCTAGTAATTTTATTGAAAAGTTATCTTTTTTTTGTCATGGTTTCAGGGGGGTGGGTTTACAATGTTCACCTTAAGGGTCTGTTTAGGTTTCATATTTATTATACAGATTGTTTTGGACGAAGTGATATCAAATATGTTGGGTTTTTTCTTGTTTTTCTAATACTTTATTAGAAATGTGTATGAAGGGAGGCATTTCAGGGACTTTTTTTTTGGACTTTAAAAGGAATATATTGCAGTGCAGTGTAATGCAACTAACTGGTGCATGCCCAGTTACACAGTCAGGTTCTGCCAGGAAAGCAGACCCTGACGTGGTCAAGCATCAGACCACGGGGCAGTCAGAGGAGGGCACAGATCCCCCGTAAGTGGTTCAGGGATCGGTGCCTGAATTCCATTTCCGCGCTGTGGTCATGTGCAAGGAGGGAACACCCACAAACAGGGTTATCGCAGGTGTTACAGCAGGGGGTCACTTGCTGCTTCTGATACCAGCAACGCTTGTGAGCTGCTGCCAGAAGCCGGGCATAATAGTACTGCAGGTCACTGCCACTGTGCAGTACTATTACGTCAAATGCCAGGGGTTGGTTAACCCAGGGGACTCACCACACGCTGCTGACATTCCTAGTGACAGGTTCACTTTAAGGAATGAATGTGCTGACAGGGGTCAGCCTGCCAGGGGAAGATTGTTCTTTGATCCTGGGCATTGCTGTTGTGTAGCAGTTTAGTGATATTAGTGGTGCTGTGAGGTCAATTGCCAAAAAGGGGGTGTAGCTGGTCCTTGAATCCCCAGAAACTGGCATAATCCAGTTAGGGTTTGGAATTAAAGGGAGCGTTCATCTCATGTCTGTATAATATAGTAATGCAAACAATACGGACTGTTGGCAGGCAGCACATGGCCGCTGTACTCTGAAAAGCAGCGCTGCTCTAGGATGGCTGCTGCAGATGCTTCAGAAGATTTACCACGTTAAAGGTTTTTGTAAACTGAAGTTCATTAACCCTTGTACCCTGACCCTGGACTCACCATCCCCGGTCACATAGCGCTTCTCCTCATACGGGGAGCCGGTGTACTCCAGCAGCAGGCGGACGGCGTGGCAAAGCTGCAGACAGAAGCGTAAAGGGGTAAATCCTCCGTGACTGAGCTGTGGCGCCGCTCGTCCAGCACATTGCCGCCATTACTCACCCCGCGTATGTCCCAGTAGCCGAGGATCATCATGTTTATCTCCCTTTACCTCAGCGCCGTCCTGCTGTGCTATCTACCCTTCTGCAGCGCACAAGTTCACAACTGCCTCAGCTGCTCATGTGACTCCTGGCTGGGATTCAAGCCAATAACATTTCAACGCCCATTAGAGATTAAAATATTTAATAAATCCCAGACTTCCGCGTGTGGTGCAAAGAATATGTGTATTTTGGAGAAGTGGTGTGGAACATCTGGACCAAAAGGACTGCATTTTTTGTAGACAATTAGACGAGCCTGAATGTCCTTTACCCAACTGGCATGATGTCTGTGGCACCAGGCGCACTCATCTCAAGTAAAATTCAAGTTGTCTTCTTGTGTAAGTGCAGTTTTAGGCCCCTTTCGCACAGAACTAGCATCTGCGCGTTCACACGTTGCGTTTTGACCTGCGTTTTCATCGTGTTTGAAACGCATATACAACAGCTGAGGAGAGGTGATTTGCTTAATAATATCACTGTTAGCATTTTTGTTTACAAAACGCATTGTTAACGTGATGTTAACATACGCGTTAACACATGTGTTTTGTTAACACATGCATTAACAAACGTGAATGGTAATGTAATTCGGCAAATTACCTTTAATCAGCTGTTGTAAAGTGTTTCAAACGCAATGAAAATGCGACCAAATAGCAACGTGTGAACGCGCCCTGAGTGCACCCTGATCAGACTCTGACATGATCTGCAACGCCCCTTACGTTGCATTTTGATTGCGTTTTGAAACGCATAACAGCTTAAGAGAGGTGATTTGCTAATTAAATTACTGTTAATATTTGCATTTACAAAACACATCATAATCTTTATTTTAACAATGCGTTAAAGGGAACCCGTCAGGCAAAATAACCCCCCTAAACTAAATATATTTTCATAAACTGGCATTAGAGAGCATTGCCTCTATCCCTTCATTGTCCCTCTACATGCCTGTAAACCTAAGCAATGAGGTCCTAAAGCTGTATGCAAATGACCTGTGAGATGTCCAATGAGTCATTAGCATATTCAAGCTGTCCAGTGCTTGACTGACAGCTGCTCCATGTAATGGCTGCTCCATGTGCTTGCTGGTGACCACGCCTCCTGCAGCCTGTGTGTGTATGTGAAAGATACAACAGCTCCAGGCTGCAGCCATGTTACAGCAGAACATGTCAGATTCATGTGTAGCTGATGTCTGTGTCTCTGTATATTAGGAGGATGCAGCATGTCAGCAGATGCAGCACACACACTAGCAATGCTTTACTATACATTACACACAGACATGAGCAGGGGGAGGAGAGGGGAGGGGGAATAGTGGTGACATCACTGCCTCTGACCATGTGACCATCCTCATTTACATAACAAAGAATAGATGATTTTGCAATGATTCATGTATGAAATAACTAGATAAAGGCTGGGATGGGATCCTTGTGATCTGCTCCAATAGGTAGTAGTGACAGGACTAGTGACACAGACCTGATGACAGGTGTCCTTTAATGCATGTGTTTTGTTAACACATGCGTTAATATCGCATTGACAAATGTAAACATTAATGTAATTAGGCAAATCACCCCTCAGCTGGTGTAATGTGTTTCAAACGCAACCAAAACACAACGTGTGAACGCGGCCTCAGCTTGGTTTACTTTGGTAAGTCACACCTGTGAAAAACGCCCCATACAGATGCATTGAAAACGCATTGAACTCTTAGACGCATGCAAGTGCAATGCGTTTTTAAAATAACGATGCGTTGCGCCGTGCATTGCCTTTTTGACGCATTCCACTGGCTTCAGCCTTGATTACATGTTAAGGTTATATTGCGTTTCCACTGCATCTGCTAAAACGCAATGTAACCTTAGCATGTAATCAAGGCTCAAGCCAGTGGAATGCGTCAAAAAACGCACGACGCAACACATCGTGTGAATAAGCCCTGAGGCTGCAATTGCTGTGGGGCATATACTTCCACCACTGTGGATAGCATGACAGCGCACTTTGCCTCAATTTCCCTTCTCCTACTAAAAAAAAACTATAACTTTGTGTAAACATAAACAGTTTGGAAAAATAAACTTTTTGGAAAACAAACTTTTTTTTATTTACAAAAACGGAAACTATTTACAAAAAAATATAAACTTCACAACCCATTTATTTTCAAAGTAATTTCCCTGTTTAGTTACAAGCGGACCAAAAATGTGACTGTATACCCATTGTGTCTTTTTATGGTAGTTAGAGGAAGGGCCTGGTTTTCCCATTGCGTCTTTTATGGTAGTTAGAGGAAGGGCCTGGTTTTTCCAATAGGTACCAGTGGCGATTAATGGGTGGCAACCATGCTGGATCCACACTAGATCAAATAATATCCATGATTCCTCCACTAGAGCTTATGATAGAAAAATGACAGAAGCACTAGTGATGGAGATCCCATCTGACATTGAGGGCTCAGTGGTATTTACAGATAACTATGCTCCCCTCCTGGAGACTACAGATGCCACAGATGTGTTAAGTCTTTCTCTGTTTTCTTTGATGGATTTTATTCAGCTTAGATTTCATAAAATCTCAATGGAGGATGACCACTATTCAAGGGACAAAACTGTTTTACTATTTCTGAACTCACCGCTGTTGCAGGTCTGGAAAAACAAGGATCAGCATGAGCAGCTTTGCCATATCCTAAAACCTTTGAAAAGTCCAAGAAAGATACAACGATCCAGCGCGGGGTAGTGAAAAAGTCTTTAGGCACTGTTTATTGGCTCCAATAGTAACAAAAATACAGTTACATACGCTCAAGCACTGCATCCACGGTGAGGACTATGGTTCTTTGCCTACGCGTTTCAAGTGCGTTATGCACTCTTACTCAGACTTTTTCACTACCCCGCGCTGGATCGTTGTATCTTTCTTGGACTTTTCCCTGTTGTGCTCGCTGGTCACGTGGAGATCCGAGTCGCAGAAGTGGAAGCTGGTGCCAGAAACATCCATCGGGTGAGCGTTTTGGCTTTTTTCTACAATGTTTTCTCTTTATCCTAAAACCTTTGAATACTATAACCAAGACATTTATGCTTGTCTTCATCGGCATCATATTAACCCTTTATGAAAGTACCCACTACACCAGAGAGGAATCAGTATATAATGCTTATCTCTGTCTATATTGTGGATGCAGCTTGATTGTTTGGTTATGTAGTGCAGTGATGGCGAACCTTTAAGAGGCCGAGTGCCCAAACTGCAAACCAAAGCCGACGGTGCCAACACAGCAATTTAGCCCAATAGTGCCACAATTCTACTACACAAGAGAAAAATAACACTTTGACATCATGATGCCACCATTACAACCACATAGATAGCATAATTCTGGTTATAAAGACCACTATAGAAAGGCTAACATTACCAATACTAACACTATACTAGAAGCTAATATAGTGATGAATACTGTGTTACAAACGTATTGCGGGACTTAATGAATATTATCGGTCACTGATGAATAAAATTCATGACATAGAAAATGTCATGCAAACATTTGATCTAGGTATAAGCACACTATTCACTGACAGGAGCACCTTTACAATCAAGGTATAACTGGAGGCAAATCACAGCACTTATGACTTAAGTATTAGTGCGTGGTTTTCACTGACAACAGGAATTTTATGATCTATGTATTAGTGCATGCTAATACAGTATTAACCATGTGCCTTCAGCTTCTAGTGTGGGTGCCGCCAGATTGGCTCAACTCATCGATCCCTGTACCATCCTCATCAGCGACGCCAAGTATGCCAAGTTTGAATTCCTTTACCCCTATTTTCTCCATTTCCTTCAGGCTCAAAGTTATGTTTTGAAGGAAGAAGAAATAATCCAGCGTGCTGCATCCGGATGGTAAAAACATTTTTTGCTTTATTATGGACCCGTAGTCCAAATCAGAGAAAAATTAGTGATAAAAATACGACTACCGTTGTAGTCACAGCACAGCAGAACTGCAAATAGTATGGGTTAGCCTACTCCGGCCAACGCGTTTCTAGTGTCATCCGACACTCTTAGTCATGGCAAGTGCTTTGGACGCTGAGTGAATGTTAAATGTGATGGCAACCGGAAGCCAAGGACAGCTTTGGGGCGAAATAGAAACAATGGGATAGATTCACACAGCGTTCAAAAGTGTGGAGTAGTGGAATCTAAATGTTAAATCGTGAAGTTAAAAGGTGACAAACCAACAACAAGAGGGTAAGCAAATACAAGGTGGTTATATATTAACTATGTATCTTGACGTTATTATGCTCAACATAAATGATTGCTTATCTCGTGCTTGCAGCAAGGGTCTCGTTGAAAGTTAGCTTTCGCTTTTTAGTGTGATGTCTTTGTTGATAACATGGCCCCTTAGTTTGTCATAATATATTAAAAACAATTAAAACAAAAAGAAACAATTCTTTGACTATTATGCAGCAAAGAAAGAAAAATAGATACCCAAGCAGAAGTATGAATAACTAACTGTACATGTGTTTTTATATGTAAGGTATAGTATATATAATTAATATCTGATGATACTATTAAAGTAATGTACAGAGATTGTATAAATATGCTGGATGAACGGCATGGAGGGAGTAATGAGGAAGAATTAATTTCTGTAGCGAAACATAAATTCATTTCTGTAGTTTAGACCAAAAGGGAATCTGGAATGTAGGTGGAAGATCCAATATGCCTCTCGATCCATGAGGCGTTTTTGGATGCTACCTCCTCTTTTGTTAGGGTGAATTTTTTCAATGGCATAGGCTCTCAGGAACTCAGTTTTGCCCCCGTGAATGTCGTTGAAATGCCTGGATGCTCCTGATATTGCCCTTTTATGTTCCAAAAGAACTGTCTTTTTGAATATGTCTCCCAGATGTTCAAGGAATCTGGTTTTGAATTTTCTTTTCGTGGCCCCTATGTATTTTTTGTTACATTGAATGCATTCGATAATATATATGACATTTTCGCTATTGCAATTAATGTAGGAAGCAATTTGATGTTCTTGTGTGTTGTCATGGTTGAAAAAGTTTTTGGTAGGGAAAACATAGTTACAGGTCTTGCAAGGGTGTGAACACAGTTGTAAAAACCCTTGTGTCGTAACCAGTTTTGTTTGGTATCTTTTCGAGTGGGAAAACTGGGTGAAATAATATTACCTATTGTGGTAGCTCGACGAGATACTACATTGCAGCCCTCTATCAAAATTTGCGCAAGTGTGTCGTCTTGTGTTAATATAGGTACATTTTTCTGAATTATATGTTTGATTGCATTGAATTGAGGGCTGTATTGTACTACCACTGTAGGTTTATTTCTGTCATTGCGTTCTTTATTCCGATTTGTGGTTTCCAAAAGTGTATTCCTGTCCTTGCGTGTCACTATATTTTCTGGTCTGTGTAACTGCCACTGGGAATAACCTCTGTGTTTTAACCTATTTTTAATATTATTGACTTCATGATGGTAATCTGAGGTTTTGCTTCAATTTCTCTTGGCTCTTGTGAGTTCTCCTACCGTTATGGCTGTAATAGTGTGTTTCGGGTGTGAACTGTGAGCATGCAAAATAGTATTTCCTGAAATGGATTTACGATGAGTGTTAGTATGTATTTGTTGGTTATGTACAAAGATGTTGAGATCCAAGAATGTCACTTGTGTCTCAAAGTTATGTTGTGTTGCAACACCTTTTTGTGACTACTCAACACAGGACTGGACATATGGTTTACTATTGATCCTGACCTTACAAATATTTTTTTTTTGTGAATTCCTTAGTATATACATGACTATTTATTTTCTACAAGGGCTACAAATATCTTCTTTGCAACTACCACATGGGAAATATCCGTCACTGGCTTGTTCCAGGTATGGCCGATTCGAACAACATTTACCACTTCCTCTGGTCTTGTCCAATCATCCAGACCTTCTACGTCACAGTCCTTCTCTTCGCATGCAAACTGACCACTCTTTGGGCGATTTACCCTTATAGTTTCCTGGGTACACAGGAAGTTATTTTTCTGCATATCTGCAGCTGCCTGTAAAACCATACTACAGACATGGTTTGGGCCTATGAAACCAAACCAGGAAGTGGATTTCTGCTACTTGAGCCACATTTTGACACTATTTTCTCTGGAATTCCTTCTGCTGTTTTTGGGAATTTGGAAGAATGTCACAATCCCTGGACGTGGAGAAATTGATGGGAATGGTCCATGCTTTGGGTAACTAAGTATGTTTTTGTGCCTATGCATTATAGTGGATGATGTTCACAAAAGATGGCGTAATTGCCATGACCAGTTTCGACGTGATTTACTGAAAGAGTGGTTCTCACTCTTCAAAGATTTGCCCATATTGTTCGCATATGATCTTTTTGAAGGCCATTATGGAGCTTTGTCCGTGAGTTTAATGTTTAATTTGAAAATTACATGTTTTGTTTCTGCCAATATTTTTTTTTTTTTATCAACTCTTTTTTTAATTTTCAGAATAAATTTTCACATATACATCAGCCCTAACAAGGGCAAAAAGGAAGCACAAATCAGGGATTCCACTCCTGTCACAGCAGGAGGACCACTCGCAGTGACAGAACATGTGACAGCTTATTTCCAAATATCGAAATGTAAAGTATACAACATTAATAAACAGAAACTGAAAACTAATATTCCTGTCTCATTTATAGCACTTAATGGGGGGAACAAAAGGAGCAGATGACACATATCTGCCTTGCACAGAAATTGTCCCAACTAGACCATACCACTTTGAACCTATCCATTTAATTATTTAAGTGTTCCATTAACCTCATGTCCTTAATTCTAGTGTATAGGTTCAAAGTGGAGGGTGGAATGGGTTTCTTCCAGAATAGGGAGACTAGACATTTAGCAGAGGTGAGTACATGAAGGAGCAGCTTGGCACTTGGACCCCATATGGTCTTAGACAATAGGTGTAGAAAGTATGCCGTAGGATCTAGGGGGATATCCAGCTCCAGTAGTTCCACAGTTAACTGTCTATCTGAGTTCCAGTAGGGTTTAATAATCGGGCAGGGTTAATTTGTGGAGCCTTTACGGAGTGTGGTACCAGTTCATAAGGATTTTGATTTGGTTTTCCTTATAAAGGGTATTAACAGAGGTTTTCTTTGCTTTCTAGCCCAGATGATCTGCTATTAATCCTTTGAAAAATGTCTGCCCAACCAAGATTCCTACCTATCCATATACTTATGCGTCAAAAGATCTGGTGTCATGGGGGAGATAAGGATGCCATAGATACTAGGAATCAGGCGCATAGTAACTCAAAAGGGGTGGGCCTCGGAACCCACTCCTGATTTACTGATAAAGCTTCTGCCAATATTTAGGATGTTCTTCTCTTTAAAAAAGGGCTGATTCCAATGTTCCAGAACTAAGGGGTGAATATCCAAAGAACAAGGAAGCCACTGAAATAGCAGGCCCATCTTGAGCATCTGGAGCCATTTGCAGCTTTCCAGGATGCAGGGGAAGCTATAGAAGCAGGTATTTCACTCAACCCTCTACTCATTGCCATCCACACTCCCTTCCTCCTCCCCTGAAAGGCGGATAAAATTAGACCAATATCTCTCTTAATGTTCTCTTCCCCGTTTAACTGCAGAAGCCCTAACCCAATTAAATGGGGTAATAACGCCAGAGGAGATAGAAGAGGTGGTAAAGGATTTACCGTGGAATAAGGCCCCAGGCCTGGATGGATTTAGCTACCTCTATTATAAGACTTTTCTGCCACTTCTTCTACCTCATATGGTGGAACTGTTCAACAAATTTCTTAAAGGCGAGGCAATCCCCCAAACAATGTTGGCTTCACATATTCCAGTCATCCCTAAGCAAGGAAAAGGCCTATTAGTTTGTTGAATGCGGACCTTAAGATTTTTACTAAACTCCTGGCTAATAGATTAAGCGACTGGCTCCCGCACTTGATACATAAGGACCAAGTGGGATTTGTCCGGTACAGAGAGGCAGGCGATAACACTTGCCGCACCATTGATCTGATAGATCTGGTGCAGAAAACCAAATCAGAAGCCCTGGTGTTGAGTTTGGATGCCGAAAAAGTATTTGATCGTTTAAATTGGCACTACATGTTCTGGACATTAACTCACTTTGGTTTTCACGGACCATTTCTAAACGCCCTTTCTAATCTATATTCCTTTCCTACAGCACAAATTAGATTGCCACACGCCCATTCGAATTCTCTAATGATCAACAATGGCACCCGTCAGGGCTGTCCACTGTCCCCCTTACTATATGTCCCAAGTATAGAGCCCCTAGCAGCATGTATTAGAAACAATTCAGATATTAAGGGCATTGAGGTGAGGAACAAACAGTTCAAAATAGCTTTGTTTGCTGATGACGTGCTCCTTACCCTCACCGATCCCCTCATATCGCTCCCCGAATTTAAACGCGACAATTGAGGAATATAGCAACATTTCTGGATATAAAATTAATCAGACCAAATCGGAAGTGCTTCCAGTGAATTTATCCCCTACATTATTACAATTTTGAAAGACAATTTTCATTATACCTGGAACTTGACTTCCATAAAATACCAAGGGATTAAACTGACCCCATCTTATACCTCCTTATACAAGGACAACTTCCCCCCCTTAATTCAGGACGTGAGGAAGCAGTTACAAAGCTGGCGTACTATAAACCTTTCTATGCTAGGTAAAATAGCAGCAGTAAAAATGTCAATACTCCCCAAATTTTTATACAGTATCTCTTCGAAACACTTTCAGTGAGGGTTCCAGTTAGTACTCTGAGGTGCATTCAATCAAAGTTTTTGTATTTTATATGGAACTCCAAGAGGCATAGGATTTCAAAAAACATCTTAACGGCACTTAAGTCACGGGGGGGTTTGGGGCTACCTGATATAACGGTTTACTATTACGCAACTCATTTAAGACACATAGTTTCCTGGACTTCATTGGCGGCCTTCAATGAGTGGACAGAAATCGAGAAGCTCTGGCTAGCTCCTGCTTATCCCACAGTGCTGATTTGGGGGCCACCATCAGAAGTCCCCACATATTCCCTTTTAGGCCCCATGGCGTTTACCAGAGACATATGGCGGAGGTGTCGCATGCGATATTCTTTAGCCACCCTGAAGTCACCTCTTACACCGTTTCTCTATACACCGGGTCTTCCCCAAAGTCTCAAATCTGACTTTGTGAGTTTCCACGAAAATTTTCCAGATTAAAGACCTAGCACACCCGACTACCAAGAACCTCCTTAAGCTATCAGATCTTAGTAGTGCACCAGATCAGTTCGCCCCAGCCGCAAACACGTACTCACAGATTTACCAATACCAATGTGTATCTATACTAGGGTCTCCCACAATACCAGATCTCACAGAATTTGAATGTATCTGTCTTAGGGGTTCAGCCTCTAAAGCGCTTATCTCAGATTTATATATCTTGCTAATGGCCCAGCAGACCTCGTCCGACAAGCCGGCTACTGCGCATGATGGACGAGGGCGCGCAGCTACGAGGAGCTGCGCGCCGCACGCAACAGGGTAGGAGGAGTAATGTGGCTACTTGGGCGTGGAGTAGCCGCGCTGTGTAGCCTCATGCTCAGCTACTCCACGCACCAGTAGCCGCATAACGAAATTTACATATTAGCTCAATAACGTGTACCAAAAGTTAGCGGGGACGTGAGGATTAGCTCTAAAAAGTGCTATCCTCACGTCCCTTACATCCACCTACCACCCGATCTACCTTTATAGGTAGAATCGTGGTGGTAGGTTCTCTTTAAAGTTTGGTTCCCTTGAGCCTCATCGGAGACAACCTACCTACATCTTAACTATTAGACTCTCCACTTAGGAAAGAGATCCATGGATATGATATATTTTGTTCTGTTTCTGCATTTAACGTGTTAATGTGTTGGACCTTTGGTCCCTTATTATTTAGTTTCTCTATATTGTTCTCACATAAGGTATTGCAGCAGGTGAGAATGGGATCGAATGAAAGACTTCATTCCTCTTTCCTCTAGACCAGGAGTCAGGAACCTTTTTGGCTGAGAGAGCCATAAGCGCCACATATTTTAAAATATAATTCTGCGAGAGCCGTACAATGGGGCTTATTTACTGAGGGTCCCGAGGCCGCATTTTTGTCGGGGATCACGCCACCCCCCGCAGAACATTATAATACACACGCCACCCGCCGCAGAACATTATTATACACACGCCACCCCCCGCAGAACATTATAATACACACGCCACCCCCCGCAGACCATTATTATACACACGCCACCCCCCGCAGAACATTATTATACACACGCCACCCCCCGCAGAACATTATTATACACACGCCACCCGCCGCAGAACATTATTATACACACGCCACCCGCCGCAGAACATTATTATACACACGCCACCCCCCGCAGAACATTATTATACACACGCCACCCCCCGCAGAACATTATTATACACACGCCACCCCCCGCAGAACATTATTTTACACACGCCACCCCCCGCAGAACATTATTATACACACGCCACCCGCCGCAGAACATTATTATACACACGCCACCCGCCGCAGAACATTATTATACACACGCCACCCGCCGCAGAACATTATTATACACACGCCACCCGCCGCAGAACATTATAATACACAAGCCACCCCCCGCAGAACATTATAATACACACGCCACCCCCCGCAGAACATTATTATACACCCGCCACCCGCCGCAGAACATTATTATACACACGCCACCCGCCGCAGAACATTATTATACACACGCCACCCCCTGCAGAACATTATTATACACACGCCACCCACCGCAGAACATCCCAATACACATTTGTTAAAGTGTCTGCGCCAGTTTTATGTGGCAGCTGCTCTGTGTCCCACAAGACTGCTAGACTGTTGTTACTGCTAAGCCGGACCACGTGCCACATTTATTACTGACGTGCACCACAATTTTGTCTTAGGTCCTAGCTATTTTGTATCTCAGCTGCTGCAGAACCTCACATTAATGTAGAAATGCAGTGGTGGGGAATGATATGAGGGGATGACGTAGAGGGGTCTGTAAGGGACACTTAGGAGCTTCATAGCTGCTCCGGCACACAGGACACTAAGGGGTTAGTGCACAGTGTGAGGAGACACTGGGGGGGAGGGAG
The DNA here is from genome assembly GCF_040894005.1 of Engystomops pustulosus. NCBI lineage: Eukaryota > Metazoa > Chordata > Amphibia > Anura > Leptodactylidae > Engystomops > Engystomops pustulosus. The sequence goes on along the minus strand of NC_092412.1, from coordinate 176,802,330 downwards.
CACTTATCTCTGGCTGATTCCAGACTCCTTCTCCTCAGGTGCTGGATGTCTCCTCAGTATGCAGCTCTGGTCTCCTCTGTCTGAATCTCCCGCGCTGCTACATCCAGCGCTGGGATTGGCTGCAGGCAGACAGTCTCCTCCCCTCCCTCTCTCACACATGGAGGAGACTGCTGCAGGGAAGGAGACGGAGGTGCCGCCCCAGAATTAACCCCGCGTACCCCTGCGCTGCTCTGCTGAATACATCCAGGGGTATAACTACAGCCAGGGGCACAACAGGAGCCAGATAAGGGCCCCTGGTCTTGACAGGCAGCGTAGCAGATGCCACGGCTGTAGTAATGCCCCTGGATAGGAGCCCTGGCTGCGAGCCAGATGCGGCCATCAAAAGAGCCATATCTGGCTCGCGAGCCATAGGTTCCCGACCCCTGCTCTAGACAGTGGACTTTACTTTCCTGCCAACTACTTAGCCCAGTGGTGGCGAACCTATGGCACGGGTGCCAGAGGTGGCACTCAGAGCCCTTTTTTTGGGCACCCAAGCCATCACCAAAGAGGACTCAAGTTATCTACTTGCACTCTCAGGCAGCCCAGGACTTGTCATGCTCAATGTTATTATAAAGCAACTGCGCTGCCTGGGACTACAGGAGGGGTGGGAAGGTGTGGACAGATCAGAATCATTGTTGCTCCTTCTCCAGGCAAAAAATTTCTTACTGTTCTGGGAACCATTCTATCTACTGTATTGGTGTCCTCAGGACACTGATACGATTGAAAGTTACAACAAAGCGGGGAGCAATATGTTAGGTGTTAGGGAATAAATTGCCATGTTGGCACGTTGTGATAAACGGGTGGTTATGGGTTGTAGTTTGGGCACTTGGTCTCAAAAAGGTTCGCCATGACTGACTTAGCCATTTAAATTTGTCTTTCTTGTTCGATTCATACACTACCAGCAAGAGGTCCTGCGTGACCTAACCATTTGTCTATGTATTAATAAGCGGTATATGCCTATACCAACCTGGTAATACTGTGGTCCACTGCTTGTGCATGACTGTTTTTCTGAAAAAATAAAAACGTAAGTTGAAAAAAAAGAAAAAGAAGCAGGTATTTCTGGTGCTGCCTTTGCTGCCTCTGTCACTCAAGCCTCAGCTCCACCAGATGAGGAAGGGCCTGTAAGGGCCACTACAAGATGATGCAGAGGAGGAACAACAACTTCTCATACTTCTGGATCTTCACAAACTGTTGATGATAAGGTAATCCAGTATATTAGTCATCAAAAATTAGGACTATCTGGAAGCATATACAAGTCTCGTCCCCTATCTGATATATCAAAGGAGAGGATGATGGGTTACCAATCTGCTATATCCATACTCGTACATGCTTCTACTCCCCCTAATTTCCCTACAGAGGCTATTGTGGCCCTCTAGTAGTAGCGTTTGTACGAACGTCCACGGTCCTGCCCCCCTGTTCCTTCAACAAGGCTGATGCATGAGCCAATGGAATATTCACAAACCCAGTCTCTGTGTTCACAAGAGAGGGGCCATTATGGTGCAATTCCATTATCCACACATGTCCCATATTAGTCCCCCACCATCATCTGCTAGTTCTTTTGGGGGTCCATGTACTTCACATCCCTCTGATGTGCAACATCCCCCACCGAGGCCTAGCCTTTTCTTGGGGCCTGGAGGCAGCCGGGGCCCAGAATACTGGAGTGGCTGGCGGTTGCGGCCTAGACATGCTGATGTCACGGTGCTTGGTATTGGGACCGGAGGGCTGTCCTACAGCCTGGCAGGTCTCCTGCAGGTGGTGTGTGCAAGAAAATGTAGATGGAGAGGCTGATGTACTTGGTTTCCCTTGGGCAACCCCTTTAACTGTCTGTTAGTAAACTGTCCCTGGGTAATGGATGGGGGAGCCCGTGATGGTACAGCCATATTCAGGGACCAGACGGAGGCAACTTTGTGCAAAAGTAACTCAAGGTTCTTTATTGGAACAAATGTAGGCAACGGGCCAAACAATTTCAGAACAGATGCGGGATTATTGGAGTGGTCATGGAGAGTGATCCTCAGGAGTAGATTCACAAGCCTGGTTGTAGGTGCAGGCGGGGAGGTAGCTGTGTCCAGGTATGGAAGGTGCAGCTTTGTCCTGGGTGTTCTTTGTGTCCATGCTAGTGGTGCACTGACACTCCATCTCTGGTCACTCAGTGTGTGTTCTAGGTTGATTAGCTGAGGCCTAGGAGGCCTGTGGTCAGAGCATGTGCTCTAAGCTCTTGCTTGTAAGAGACCTTGCTGGCAAGAGGACTTGCCCCTTCCTGTCCAGGCGTTTTATTATTCCCCGGTCAGTTGGTGCTTACTCTCCAATCACTATCCAGTTCACAGATTGGAATACAATCGGATGACAGTAAATCAAAACACATACCCTGTTAACCCTTGCTGTACAGGCCGGGTCTACCACTGCTAATTGCCATACAAGGACTGTATTGCTCTAAAAGCGAGTTGATCAGACTACAGATAGAGGGCCTCATTCACAAGCACTCCCTTGCCTACACTTTGACAGGGGTGTTGCAGATGCTCCTTCTACCCCATACATTTGGTTTCATCAAATGTGAATCTGTTGTTAATTTATGTATTGTATGTTCCATTTTGCACTTTCATTTGTTTCCATATCTGGCCCATACAAGCATCACAACACGGCTGTTTGCATGTAATTTATATAGCTCAAAATGACATGGGATCAGTCAAATGTGAAAAGTAAATGTTCATGAGGTATTAGTTTTCATTTAAACATTAACTCCAAAATATAAGTAGGTACTAAAATGTGGTACATGATAAAAAAAAAAAAATAAATTCACAACCCACAACAAGGGTCCTCACTATATTGCAAGACACTAACCATAATATAGAAAATATTATATATACTGAACTGCAAAGAAAAAATATCATGATGCCAGGGCAAAGCTCCCTCAGGAGATAGGGGAAATAATCAGCAAACAAATCCCTCACCCTTATCCTAGCCAGAGTAGGTCGAGCAGAATAAATGATGTTGGGATGTCGTGGTCCAGCAATATTCATACTCACCTCAACATCACTATTGTACATTCTAGAATAATTATAAAGGATGAGACAGGTTTTAACCCCTTAATGATGTGTGACATACACACATATAGATATGTGTGTGTGTGTATATATATATATATATATATATATATATATATATATATATATACACACTCACCGGCCAATTTATTAGGTACACCATGCTAGTAACGGGTTGGACCCCCTTTTGCCTTCAGAACTGCCTCAATTCTTCGTGGCATAGATTCAACAAGGTGCTGGAAGCATTCCTCAGAGATTTTGGTCCATAATGACATGATGGCGTCATGTTCAAGAAACCAGTCTGAGATGGTTCCAGCTTTATGACATGGCGCATTATCCTGCTGAAAGTAGCCATCAGATGTTGGGTACATTGTGGTCATAAAGGGATGGACACCACCACCACCAGCCTGAACCATTGATACAAGGCAGGATGGATCCATGCTTTCATGTTGTTGACGCCAAATTCTGACCCTACCATCCGAATGTCGCAGCAGAAATCGAGACTCATCAGACCAGGCAATGTTTTTCCAATCTTCTACTGTCCAATTTCGATGAGCTTGTGCAAATTGTAGCCTCAGTTTCCTGTTTTTTGCTGAAAGGTGTGGCAGCCGGTGTGGTCTTCTGCTGCTGTAGCCCATCTGCCTCAAAGTTCGACACACTGTGCGTTCAGAGATGCTCTTCTGCCTACCTTGGTTGTAAAGGGTGGCGATTTGAGTCACTGTTGCCTTTCTATCAGCTCGAACCAGTCTGCCCATTCTCCTCTGACCTCTGGCATCAACAAGGCATTTCCGCCCACAGAACTGCCGCTCACTGGATGTTTTTTCTTTTTCGGACCATTCTCTGTAAACCCTAGAGATGGTTGTGCGTGAAAATCCCAGTAGATCAGCAGTTTCTGAAATACTCAGACCAGCCCTTCTGGCACCAACAACCATGCCACGTTCAAAGGCACTCAAATCACCTTTCTTCCGCATACTGATGCTCGGTTTGAACTGCAGGAGATTGTCTTGACCATGTCTACATGCCTAAATGCACTGAGTTGCCGCCATGTGATTGGCTGATTAGAAATTAAGTGTTAACGAGCAGTTGGACAGGTGTACCTAAGAAAGTTGCGAGTGTATATATATATATATATATATATATGTCACACGTCGGCTGAGGGTGTTGCAGCATATTGCAGCAAACACCCACTGGTAATAAATAATCGTGTATTCACGGTGCATGGAGAGGGCTCATAGGCTGAGACTTACTGGTAACATTTACTGGTCAATAACAAAAGTTCATCTCAATACCATGCAGATCTCTTCTAGATCAGTGATGTTTTGAGGCCATCCCTGGGCAACATGGGCTCTTAACTCCCTCCAAAGGTTTTTTAAAAGCCTGCCCCAGCCCGTCCCTAATTGATTGCTACTCTCAAATAACCTCTTCAAAGCTTTTGATGCTGGAGTAAACGGTGACCACAAAATCTCAGTAAAGCCCATCTCTTTCAAATTCCTAACTATTTGCAACCATGTAAGCATGGTACTAAGGTGCAAATGTTGGGGCATGGATCGTCTGATATGCATGTATATTCCACCAGACTTTCAGTCCCCCAAGGTAACTGGAAGGAATGGGTGGATTAAATTCAAAGACTGGTTATCAAACTTGAGTTAATTCCAGGGTCGGACTGGGGTACCTGGGGCCCACCAGTGAAATTGATTTTGGGGGCCCACCTACCACTGCATAGAAATATTCTGGGATAAGGGAATTTCTAAGCATTAGCTGGGACAGTGAAACAAAGGATAAGCTAAGCCCTTTCTCCCTCCCTCTGCGCTAGTGCTTGGATCTTGGTTTATGTACATGCGCTGGAGTGGTGACGTTATCTCAGGGTATTATTATTAGGAATAGTATAAGAGTTACCCCTGCTTTCTGCTGGTGGCTGGGCTGTCGTTAGGGATGTTCACATTGCACCAACCTTCTAATAAAACTGATGACAATAACCATACTCTGGCGTCCTCGCACCACATAGACAAGTCACACCTGGCTCTCTGACCCTATAGATATAAAAGTACATAAGCTGAGAGCTTTCTCACACTAGAAGGTTAGGAAGAAGTAGGATCTAGTAACTCACAGGTGACATGTCTTCTCCTTTACATCCAGAATCGTCGTAAAATCTGGTTGCAGAATTTTCTGGCAGATGTGTTCAGCTCTGGGAAGCAGATCCCCCTCACTGTGCCCCTAAAAATACCACAGTTACTTACAGTATAATGTCACCTGGATAAAACAATGTCCCACACTGTACTTCTAAAGAATCTACATAAGAAACCCCTCTGTGCCCCAACATATCAAAAATTACATTGTTACCCCCAAATATATAACTATACTACAGCCTGTGAATAAATAATACTGTGTGTGAAGGAAACCGTGACTTTCTGGACCCCTGAAGGGTACGCAAGGTCACTCAGTTATCCTTTTACAGACACTCCCAGAACGCACGGGTTCTGAGAGGCGCAGGAAGTGATTTAAAGTTGTCCACACAACTTCCGGATATGGCACAACCCTAAATCAAATCCCTGAATGGCTATAAGATCCCTCTCACTAGCCGCAGTGAGACAGAATATTATCAGCCTTATGCTGCCACCAGTTCTCCTTTAATATAAGCCCGGTCCGTAACGGGATTATATAGGGTGAGGAACCAACCCGGTAGCATGTATATAAGCGAGAAACCCGGACGTAAGATTCGTGATCAAGATAAAAGAGCAACACAGATTAGATTTTATATTTAATTGCCTTAAGGGCACACTAGACAATACAGTACACACAACAGATATATACAGTAAACAGAGTACAAATTACACGGGTAGCACTACAAGTCTAAGCAGTTCGGTTAGTTACCTTGTGTGTGGCCTAATGGGGATGGATAGTCCACACTTTTACATCCTCCCTGCGCTTGGTTGATGTTAAAGTTTCCCCCAGGTGAAAAGACGAAGACCCATTCAGTGGTGCCTGATTATATCAGGTGTGGACACACCTCTGTCCACCCTAAGGAGGGGTCAATGGTCAATCCTACCTAGTATTACATCCCTGGAGAAGCCACAGCTACCCCAGGGGAAGTCCTGGGGTCATGGTTCTGGTATCATTGGATCCGGGTGAATCCCAGGATCGCATTGATACCAAACCTGACCCATTTGCTATGGTCCTATCCAGAGGTATCGATATCTCTGGAACAGAGTATCCCAGAGCCCCGCAGATCACATCTTCTTTATCAGCAACAAATACTCAATCCATAAATGTATTTGGTGTTCTGGTGAAACGGACCATAACTTCATAACTGTCTCTATCCAACTTGGTGATTTGAGAGTTTTAATGGCTCTTTGTCTGTATAGAGTGGGGGTGCCTGGAGTCGGGTTTGTCTGCATAGGTCTTTGAAGCATGGCCACATGCTGGTTCTGTCAACAATCTGGTCCAATTAGGTTAATTTATGGTGGTGAATTACCAGCAGGCCTCCCCTCCCCCTGGTCACATTATCACACTGTGCGATTAAAAAGCATGAGTGTAGTATATATGTAGCCAGGCTATATACTACTGGGGGCTGGCAGGCTATATATTACAGGGGGCTGGCTGGCTATATACTACTGGGGGCTGTCAGGCTATATACTACAGGGGGTTTGCAGGCTATATACTACTGGGGGCTGGAATGCTATATACTACAGGGGCTGATTGGCTATATACTACAGGGGGCTGGCTGGCAGGCTATATACTACTGGGGGCTGGCTGGCTATATGCTACAGGGGGCTGTCTGGCATGCTATATACTACTGGGGGCTGACTGTCAGGCTATATAATACTGGGAGCTAGCTGGCTATATACTACAGGGGTCTGGCTGGCTATATACTACAGGAGGCTGGCTATATACTGCAGGGGGCTGGCTGGCTATATGCTACAGGGTGCTGGCAGGCTATATAATACTGTGGGCTGGTATGCTATATACTAACTGGGGCTGGCAGGCTATATACTACTGGGGGCTGGCTGGCTATATACTACTGGGGGCTGGCTGTTTATATACTACAGGGGGTTGGCTGGCAGGCTATATACTACTGGGGGCTTACTGGCAGGCTATATGCTACAGGGGGCTGGCTGGCTATATACTACAGGGTGCTGGTTGACAGGCTATATACTACAGGGGGCTGGCTGGTAGGGTATATACTACAGGGGGCTGGCTGGCAGGCTATATACTACAGGGGCTGGCAGGCTATATACTATTGGGGGCTAGCTGGCTATAAAGCAATGGGGTCTGGCTATATACTACAGGGGGCTGACTGGTAGGCTATATACTACAGGGGGCTTGCTGGCTATATACTGCAGGGTGCTGGCTGACAGGCTATATACTACAGGGGGCCGGCTGGTAGGGAATATACTACAGGGGGCTGGCAGGCTATATACTACAGGGGGCTGGATGGGTATATACTACAGGGGGCTGGCAGGCAGGCTATATACTACTGGGGGCTAGCTGGCTACATACCACTGGGGTCTGGCAGGCTATATACCACGGGGGGCTGGCAGGCTATATACCCCTGGGGGCTAGAAGGCTATATACCACTGGGGGCTGGCAGGCTATATACTACAGGGCCTGGCTGGCAGGCTATATACTACTGGGGTCTGGCTTTATACTACAGGGGGCTGGCAGGCCCCCCATACACATTACCGCCCCCCATACACATTTCAATACACATTTCTCCCCCAATCACCCCCACCCCCCATACACATTTCTCCCCCGGCTCTCTTTACCTTATGGAGATTTTATTGAAACAAAAGAATATTATGTGAGGTGACTGTTTGCATCGTTGCTGAGCATCTATGACTGGATTTGCACTATAATTCTTATCCCTATAATAGGTCGGAGTTTTGTATAGTCATAGTGCCACTTTGTTTTTTTCTATCTTAGGGTGATATCATACTGTAGCATGACGGGCACACGGTGGCGCACGGGAGAGGAGGAGGGGGTAAGAGCTGCTAGCCCCCGTCCCTCTCCATAGAGAAATAGAGCTCCGTGCACCCATTGACGGCCAATAAGGGACATATATATACGACGTATATATACCGTATATTTGTCTCCCAACAGCCGTGTGAAAGCAGCCTTAGACAAATGAGCTATTAATGAGCTCAACTTCTTTCAATAGCAGAATCAAATGGATAAAGCCAAAACAAAACGATGGTCTTTTTTACTTATAGGAAAAATTCCTTTATAGGAAACAACAAATATAAACAGATGTTCACATTAGTGTATTTTCCAACATGTACCGTATTTTTCGGCCTATAAGGCGCACCTCTAATAAATGCCTGCTAAGACATCCAGGTTCATATATAAGGCGCACTGAAGTATAAGGCACAGGATCAAATGCAGTACCTAAAAATGTCCAGCAGGTGGCAGACCTGTGCTCAGTTCAAGCCAGCTACACTTCCCGGTAAACTTGGCTTCAGCGTGTCAGAGAGCTCCGATCTCAGAGACATGGGCTGCTGGGGGTTAATGCAGGGTGATGCAGCAGGGGTTAAGGGTCTCCCTCTGCCCCTTCTCCTTCCCTCCTCAGCCAGGGTGTTATTCCTGTGGGCAGGGCCGATTCTAGCACATTTGCTGCCTGAGGCGAAAATTTAAATGCTGCCCCCCCCCCCCCCCTTAATCCTTCAGTAGCCTACCTCCATTCCCCTGCTTTATATGTGTGGTTGGAGAACAGGAACAAATCTGACAAATCTTTTAAAGGTTTCCACATCCTGTTCAGTAAATGTTTAAAACTTTACTAAACATTTCCAACAGGCAGGGGATCACTGACACTCTTTGACTGACTGAGAGGCGTTGGCTGCATCTAGTACCTTATAGATGACAATCTCTTCCATCAGGAGGACTTTATTCCGGGTTCTCCAATCCATGACGTATCACAGGTGAATTCACGGCCAGATAGCTTCATCTCTGTGCAGCATCTCCACCCGGCGTCCCTAAAAATCACTTACAGTCATTTACAGTATGAAGTCTCCTGGATTAATTACTACCTGGCCCAAAATATGGATTGCCCCAAATCAGTTTTATTAAACTTTGCAGATGCGGCCCTGGACACTGGGCACACAGGGGGTATATAGAGACCCTGGGCACATGGGCGCATGCAGACACTGGGGGGGGGGGGGGTACATACAGACACTGGGGGGGATGCATACAGACACTGGGGGGCGTACATACAGACACGGGGGGTACATACAGACACTGGGGGGGGGTACATACAGACACTGAGGGGGTACATACAGACACTGGGGGGTGTACATACAGACACTTGGGGGGGTACATACAGACACAGGGGGGGGGGGTACATACAGACACTGGGGGGGGGTACATACAGACACGGGGGGGGTACATACAGACACGGGGGGGTACATACAGACACTGGGGGGGTACATACAGACACTGGGGGGGGTACATACAGACACTGGGGGGGTACATACAGACACTTGGGGGGGTACAGACACTGAGGGGGTACATACAGACACTGGGGGGGGGGTACATACAGACACTGGAGAGGTACATACAGACACTGGGGGGTACATACAGACACTGGGGGGGGTACATACAGACACTGGGGGGGGTACATACAGACACTCGGGGGGGGGTACATACAGACACGGGGGGGAGTACATACAGACACTGGGGGGGGGTACATACAGACACTGGGGGGGGGTACATACAGACACTGGGGGGGTACATAGACACTGGGGGGTACATAGACACTAGGGGGGGTACATATAGAACCTGGAGGGGGGAGTACATACAGACACTGGGGGGGGGGGTACATGCTGACATTGGGCACACATGTATATAAAACGCACCTTATAGAGCAGCTCTGACCTCCAGCCGTTGTCAGCTCCTTATATTTCTTCTTTCTCGGCTCCTCTCCAGCAGCAGATCTCTCTCTTGACCGGAGAGCAGTGCCGTTCAGCACCAGGGTCCCCGGCCAGCCCCTCGTCCAGCTCCAGGTTCCCCGTCCAGCTCCAGTGTCCCCGGCGGCTCAGGAAGCTTCGGGGAGGACGTCGAGAGCGGCTGACAGTGAATTCCATGTAGTGGCAGGTGCTGAAATGAGCCGTTACACCCCCAGGGCTCCAGGCAGCGTAAACTTCCCGCCACCTGTAACGCTGCATACAACGGAGCGACGTAAGCAGCCGGAAAGGCGCTGCGTCGCTCCGCATGTAAATCGCACCTGTTTCTTAAAGAGACAGGTGCGATTTATTTAGCTAGTGGGCCATTCGGACGTTAACGGGCGCCCAAATCGCCCACTTTAGAGCAGCGAATTTCGCCGGCCTTTACAGGGATCCGCATTTTGCCGCCTGAGGCGAGATTTTCATCTCGCCTCATCTCAGATGCGGCCCTGCCTGTGGGTTTCCCCTGTTACAGGGCTGGCAGGTATGGGGGATTGTTTACTGATGATGATGATTGCCTCGTGGTCAGCACTATGGCAGCTCCGGTCTCTCCGTGCTAGGGGAGGGCAGGATGGGCTCAATGTTAGTTGTGGTGCCAGGGCACTTCAGGAGTTAGGGACCCTGTATACTGTGTGGGAAGGTGCAGGACATTTCTGGGGATGGAGCTATTAAACACTGGTAAATGTACAGTACATCTTGTCTGTAGTACATTTCTGTATAAGTTCATGTATAAGGCGCACTGTCCTATAAGGCGCACCTTTGACTTCTTAAAGGATTTTTGGTGCGCCTTATAGGCCGAAAAATACGGTATTCCTATATTGATGGTCTGTTTACTTCATTCCAACAATAACAAGTATAGCTTATAATTACCGAAATAGCCATTTATATGTTCTCAAGTTTACACAGAATTCTTTAACAGGGCAATCACTAAAAATTCCAGTGGGCTTATATTGCTAACAAGGAATAAAAGGTATCATATAAAATTACATTTAACCCCTACGGGACTTAGCCTATTTTGGCCTTTAGAACGCAGTCCCATTTTTCAGTTCTGCCCTGTGTCACTATAAGTGGTTATAGCTTTATAACGCTATGAGATATCAAGGGGATTTTAAGATTGTGTTCTTGTGACACATTGGGGCACATTTACTTACCCGGTCCAGTCGCGGTCCAGCGGCGTGTTCTCCGAAGAGAATTCGGGTCCGGCGCGATTCACTAAGGTCCGAGCACCCAATATCCACCAGGTGTGCGCCAAGGTCCGCTGGAGTTCACCTTCTTCGTCCCGGTGCATGTAAGTGTTGATCTTACGACACAAATTCTTTTTTAAATTCTGTGGTTTTTCTGAATCCTTCGGGTTGTCCAACGTCCAAACCCCCCCAAATTCCATCGCGTGAAAGCCGCCGGCGAGGCAACAAAATCCGAGCGCGTGTGACACAATCCCGGGCAATTTGGCGTAAATCGGAAATCGTTGGGAAACCTGATGAAAGTGCGCGATTCGGACCTTAGTAAATGAGCCCATTGTGCTTTAAATTAGTTTAAAAATTTGGATGATATCTTTTGTGTTTAGTTATGAAAAAAATACAAATTTGGCCAAATTTTTTTTAAATTCTTTAAAATTTTACAAATTTCATAGTTCTAAATTCTCTACTTATGAAGCAGATAATCATAGCACCCAAATAAATTCATAACTTACATTTCCCAAATGTCTGCTTTATGTTGGATGGTTTATGTTGGATTCCACATATTTTACTAGAATGTTATGAGGCTCAGAATTTAGGTGACATTTTTAAATTTTTTGGCAAAATCACCAAAACCCGTATTTAGATGGACTCAACTTTTAATTGACTGTGAGAGGCCTAAATAATAGCAAGATTCTTAAATTATCCATATATAGTTATGGAAACTATACAATGTACGAAAAAGCACTTTTAAGGAGTTTGTTAACCCTTTAGGTGTTTTATAGGGGTTAAAACAAAATGGAGGTGCGGTCTACAAATTGTAAGATTTTTTGACAATACATTCATTTGCGGTGGAAAATTAAACATTTGTAATGGATTAAATGAAAAAAAGCTCCACAAAGTGTGATACCCAATTTCTCCCGAGTACAGTGATACCCTATATGTGGTGGTAACCTGCTGTATGGGTGCACGGCCGGGCATAGAAGGGAAGGAGGCGCCATCCAGAGCAGATTTGCATTGTCAAATTGTACAGACTATAATTTTTGTGGACCTATAGGGGCTTATTTTTTTTACCACATGAGATGCACTTTTTTGGTACATAATTTTGGGGCATCTATTGCTAATTGGTGAGATTTTACTAACTCTTTGTTGGTGGAGGAAATGAAAATCATCAATTTTTAGTAAGATTTTTTTGTGTTTTTTTTCTTGTGTTTCCTAATACACCTAATCTAAGCAAAGTCCAGCATCTTGTACAAAAGTTCTGAACTTGTGCAAAGTCCAGAAAAAGCGACTGTAGCTGGGATTCTCCCTGAGGGAGGTGGTGAGCCACCGGGGAGGCGAGCAGGTGGTCCTAATCAAGTTGTGTGTAGCTTGACCTGCTCTTACTGTATTCACACAGAGAAGACATAGGGCAGATATATAACTTTCAGACAGCTTGATAAATCTGCTCCATAGACTCCTGCTAAGACGCTGCAGTGTCTGCTGCTCGGTATACCCAGCAGAGAGGGGAGGAGCTCCCACCATAGAGTTTCTCCTCTTTGTCTTCCTGCTAATGAATAATCCAGCAGGCTGTTGAGGAGAAGTTTGTAGCAGACTGGTGTCGTCCAGGTTGTCTTGTGCCAAGTGAGCAGTCTCCTGGTGTACCAGATGGCGTCTTTATAGCAATTTATAAGGAGCCAGGCGTCTTGGATGTCCTCTATGGCATGGGTGCACCTGGGGTAGTAGGGAGTGTTGCTCAGTCCTCGGGCATAGATGAAGGCCCGCAGGAGCAGCCCCCCTTGAATGGCCACCAACGATATGTCCTTGTGCCTGTTGAGCAGTCTGCCCCAAGACTTGTTGGTCTAAACAGTTCTGGCCGTGTCCTGGGACAAATTCCAACAAGTCTTACCGGTATTGTGATTGAACGGGAGGAAAAAAAAACTACTAAGATGGCTGAACTCGGATGTTTGGTACTACAAGTACGGAGGCCTGTGTAAACCAAAAAGCAACGGGGAACTACCAAAATGGCTCTAGTGAGCCGGGAATACTACAACTGTGGTGGCTCAAGAGAGTCAAGAAGAGATTATCTGTCGGGTCTGTTATAGCACCTCCGAGAGGTATGTGGCATCGATTGATTTACATATTTTAGAAAGAAATACTAAGCGAGGTTATAGGGAAGTTATTGGATGGGATAAATGTACTGGTGGTTGGAGTGCATAAGTTTTTTTACATTGCAGGACATTGTATCTTGGAACGGGTCTGTCAATCGGAGGCATATAGTAGTGTGATGTCATGGTGAGCGGCGAAGTGTTATGTTGTAATTTGCGGCTGGTCTGTTTGGCATAGGTATATTAAATTAGGCACTCTACAGCAATGCAGATGCATAGGCTGACACTTTGCCTTTAAGATGACGTCACAGACGCCATCTTAAAGGCACTGCCTTCAGGCTTCTCTGAGGTCCCGATCGGACCCCAGAGGTGTCATAGCAGTGATAGTCCCCCCCGAAAACGGCGCGGGGAAGGGGGGCGATCGTGGGATAAAGACCTCCGGAAGGCATGTTAAATCCCGCGGTCGCGTTGACCGCGGCATTTAACGGGTTAAACGCCCACAATCGGAGCCCACTCCGACCGCGGGTGCTAGCCGGGGATGTCAGCGGTAGATTACCGTTGAAATCCCGCGGCTAACGATGCCGGTTCGGCTGCTGTGCACCGCTGAACGGGCATCGTCTCTGCGCAGTAGCTGTACTGCGCTGAGCGCTATTCGCGCAGAGCGCTAAGGCGTTAAGTCCCCAACCAATCTGCAGAGACCTCTGAGTATATAGGGCACCTTCCTACAGGAATTTGAAATAAGGTTTCTCCTGCGAAGGTGTTTGAACCCATGCCTGATTCTTTGTCTTTTGGTCTATACCTGCACATAATATATGCTCCTGTTTGTTGTGCTAGATATAACAACAATCCTGGAGAAGGACCGGACACAATGCAGTCACTAGATTCAGTTGTCAGGGCAGAGGCAGCCAGGAGCCAAGGGATTAAATGGGTTGGCAAATCTTTTAGATAAATTTCCCATGTGCATTTACTGCCTTAATAATAATTCCTGAATGTTCATTCCTGCCCCTTACTTCAGTGCTACCTGCAAACTCTCCGTCGATCTTTTTTTTTTTACTGTGAAAAAAAAAGAGTAAGGAATAGGAGGGGCCTGCAGCAGGAGAGTAATGGCTCATCCAGCTCTCCCCCCTCCGTGTCTGTATGTGACAGAGAGAGAGAAAGAGACTCCGTGGGTGAGGCCCTTAGGACGAACTGAAGGAGTCAGAAACATGATGTTCTGTACATATGCAGAGGGCAGCATGGTGAGAACTGAGAAAGGCTGAAGCAATCAAAGTAGGCAAAGACACAGGTACATGCAAAGACATGTTTAATGGAAAAGATTTATTATAAAGTGGCCAGACAGAGTCTATGTTGGTTCGACCGCACCTCTATCCCAGTGGTAGCAGGGGGCAACAGTAGTAATGCGGAAATGAGCAGATGGTAGAATTCCCCGGGGCTTCCTCCCAATGTTGTCCCTGGCGTCCACCACATGCTGCTGGGTAAATTTGAAATGGCCCATATATAAACTTCAGAATGCTGACAAAGGCATTTTCATAATCAGCTCACTAGGTCAGCGACTTAGATGGCCCTGGGCACCCACTTATAACACTCTAATGGGGATCCTCCATTGGGCCAGGTATAGGACATCCCCGCATCTCCTGTTGCAGAGATGAATGAAAGCCAAATTAGGAGGATTTCCTACAAGTACTCAGACCTACCCGCAACAGTAAGTTTAGTTTTGTCTGATTCCAGGGTTATAAGCTTCTAGATTTACAGGGTGGCATTCCTATACCCTTTGGCCGGCCTCATCGATTAAGTATTTGTGATGATAATTCATAACAAAATTATTATTTAGTGACAGTTTCATGTTAATAGTACATGAAACTGTCACTAAACAATAATTTTGTTATGAATTATCGTAACTATTCTACTCATACCCTTAATCTGCTATAAAACACATGTGGCTATCAGGGTTGCATCTTTTTGCTAGGTCTCATAAAGCAAACAATACAATTACGGTTCTGTATATGGATGGTAAAGGAAGACACCTAATCCATCTATTGATTGAAATATTTATTTCATGCATATTCCATCATTTACCTAATGCTAATTATTATTAGCATAGAAGTTTCATAAGTTTTCATAGAAGATAAAAGGCAAATATTAGCTCCTGGGCATGCAGGATGAACAGTAACATAACACAGTGACAAAACCACAAATGCAATACATAGATTTTATAATTTTTTTTCTCTAATCATACGCATCAAATAAAGTTTTGATATTGGTCCCATAAGTTAGGATATCGTAAAATACAGAAACCTCTCATTATTGGAGCGGATATGTTGGAAGGCTAGACTAGCTTGATACTAGATACAATTGCTGGTGTATTTTTCTTGGTTAATGAAATAAAAGCTACGAGGTGACACCTGAAAGGTTGTTTTCACACATAAGGGCACATTTACTAAGGACTTTATGCCAGTTTTCTGTCAGATTTTGCACTTTCTTTGTAGGGCAAACTGCTTGCGCAGGTATTTAAAAAGTGTCTGCACCAGAAATGTGTTGCACATGACCGTTTTGCGTCTCAGCTGCACTAGGCTTCAGGCAACACAAATTAGGGGGGTTACGGTGCTCAGTCCGACCATGCGCCAGATTTAACATGCAAGAGCGACAGAAGTGTGTTGCACGCCCCCATGTTAAAGATAGACCAGAAAAAAGTGGTGCACTCTGTCGGGCCAGTTCATGAAGAACCGGTGCCAGAAATCCTGAATCTGGCGCAAACTGGATTATATACAAGCAAGCCACACTTTGTGCTGTTTGAACCATTCTTAGTAAATCTGCCACATTATGCTCCATTTTTAAATTGGCAAAGAGAAACCCAGATGTGTTTATTCCTAAAAGTTTGCGTTCGGAACTAGTGACGCATATTTTTCTGGTTGATTAGACAAACCATGTGTTGCTGGTTCCAAAACATCATTTAAATGTGAACACGGCAAAAAAGACTAACATAAGACGCAAGTCTAGTCTATTTCTTCACAATAATTTCCATAGTAATATACTCTGCATTTTAAAAGTCTTTAGATCCTTTTACTTTTGCCTTGTGCTAAAATCAAAAGTCCCCCACAAATCTGCACTCAATATCCCATAGTGAGAATGTGAAACCTGCATGTGTCATCCCTACAGAAAAGCAAGGTGGTGACCACATCATGCCATGGCAGCAAGACTGATTACAGATGAAGGAAAGCTGAATGGAACATACAGACATATACACTCACCGGCCACTTTATTAGGTACACCTGTCCAACTGCTCTTTAACACTTAATTTCTAATCAGCCAATCACATGGCGGCAACTCAGTGCATTTAGGCATGTAGACATGGTCAAGACAATCTCCTGCAGTTCAAACCGAGCATCAGTATGGGGAAGAAAGGTGATTTGAGTGCCTTTGAACGTGGCATGGTTGTTGGTGCCAGAAGGGCTGGTCTGAGTATTTCAGAAACTGCTGATCTACTGGGATTTTCACGCACAACCATCTCTAGGGTTTACAGAGAATGGTCCGAAAAAGAAAAAACATCCAGTGAGCGGCAGTTCTGTGGGCGGAAATACCTTGTTGATGCCAGAGGTCAGAGGAGAATGGGCAGACTGGTTCGAGCTGATAGAAAGGCAACAGTGACTCAAATCGCCACCCGTTACAACCAAGGTAGGCAGAAGAGCATCTCTGAACGCACAGTACGTCGAACTTTGAGGCAGATGGGCTACAGCAGCAGAAGACCACACCGGGTGCCAATCCTTTCAGCTAAGAACAGGAAACTGAGGCTACAATTTGCACAAGCTCATCGAAATTGGACAGTAGAAGATTGGAAAAACATTGCCTGCTGATGAGTCTCGATTTCTGCTGCAACATTCGGATGGTAGGGTCAGAATTTGGCGTCAACAACATGAAAGCATGGATCCATCCTGCCTTGTATCAACGGTTCAGGCTGGTGGTGTCATGGTGTGGGGAATATTTTCTTGGCACTCTTTGGGCCCCTTGGTACCAATTGAGGATCGTTGCAACGCCACAGCCTACCTGAGTATTGTTGCTGACCATGTCCATCCCTTTATGACCACAATGTACCCAACATCTGATGGCTACTTTCAGGAGGATAATGCGCCATGTCATAAAGCTGGAATCATCTCAGACTGGTTTCTTGAACATGACAATGAGTTCACTGTACTCAAATGGCCTCCACAGTCACCAGATCTCAATCCAATAGAGCATCTTTGGGATGTGGTGGAACGGGAGATTCGCATCATGGATGTGCAGCCGACAAATCTGCGGCAACTGTGTGATGCCATCATGTCAATATGGAACAAAATCTATGAGGAATGCTTCCAGCACCTTGTTGAATCTATGCCACGAAGAATTCAGGCAGTTCTGAAGGCAAAAGGGGGTCCAACCCGTTACTAGCATGGTGTACCTAATAAAGTGGCCGGTGAGTGTACATAAAGGAAACCTAGCATCAGAAAATCTACCTATTAAGATAGATCTGATGGTAGGTTCCCACTGACCTTCTTAACCCTAATCTAACTTTAGCTAATCCTTGAATAGTCTCTAGTTAGTTTATCTAACTAATATGGTAATTTAAGGCAGGGGCTACTGAGGCGTGGAGTAGCCTTTCCGGCAGAGCGACCAAAGGCTACACAATGTCTCAGTAGTCTCTGCTGTCCTGCTTCTGCATTCTCAGCTCCTTCAGGCGACACTATGCGCAAACTCATATCTATACAGAGCGCACATGTATAGTCGCACCCAGTTGGCTCAGGAGTCAGAACTACTGCGCTTGCGCTCTGCATAGATCTGAGTCTATGCAGAGCGCACACGCACAGTGGAGGGGAGAACGTGGAAGCAGGACATGAACACGATGGGGACGAGAAGGTAGGCAGGAACAACAGGGGCTACTTGGGTGTAGAGTAGAAAAGCCTTTGCTCCTGCTGCCCCAAATGAATACTCCACACCCCAGTAGCCTCTGCCAGAAATTAGCCTATTAGTTAGATAAACTGTAGTTTATTGTGGAAATTATTCTAGGATTTTCTAAGCCAGTGGGAACCTACCAACTGAACTACCTTGATAGGTAGATTTCTGATGGTAGATTTCTTATAATGTATACCTGATCCGCAGTGCTCTGCACAACAATAACCCTTATTACACAGTCAAGCCAATATAGGCGTGGCTTGAGGGCAATTCTGTCCTTGGGTGGCACAGCCAGAGCCCTGACTTGACAAAAATCTCTGCAAAGACCTGAAAATGATAGTCCACATACAACTTGATTGACCTTGAAAGGATATGCAGAGTAGGATGGCAGAATATTTCCAAATCCAGCTGTGAAAATGTATAAGGGTAATACCCAAGAAGATGGAAGGCTGTTAACTTCGCTTTAAATAAGCACCAAGGGTCTGAACACCCTTGGCAATATTTATATTTTTACTTAAACAAAAATTTTAAAAGACTTTTATCATTCTGCTTTATCTTAGTCATTATGTGATATTGAGCACAGAAAAATAGGGGTAAACTTGAATGAATGTCAGAATGCAACATAACAAAATGTGATGTAGGGTCTGTAGGCTTTGAATGCAGTGTATGATTTTATTCCCTATCCAGTTTCACTGGTTCAGTAGTAAGTACACAAAACACAATAAAAGAATCAAAACTGTGATAAATTCTAGAACAAAGAACCTCTTAATGCCTGCCAGCATACACACATTCTCTTACTTCATTATCATTACATCTTCCAGCACTCTCATCTGTAAGAAAAATATACCTTTAGTATAAAGTGCTCATACTGCCTTTGAAAATTGTGTACACACGGTATATAAAATGTTTATGGCAATTTATTGTGACCAAGTAGTATATATAAGGCATGCCTTCTTCTTCACAGCTTTTGTATATGACATCTTGCCTTACATCTACACTTCACCTCTTGCACCTCATGTACATATTTATTGTACGTCCTCTCACTATTGTGATATTCAGTGTTCTGCCTTAGATTCAGGAGTCATTTGATCTTTCACATTTACTGCACAATCTCATGTCTCATGGTGACAGCTTTGGTCACAGCATGAAATGTAACTTGTGTTTTCTATTCCAACAAACTTCTTGACTTAATGTATGTTTCTATCTAGAAAGAGCCACGTATATCTTATTGGTAATGTTTAAGTCTTCTTTCCCTGTTGAAGTTCGCTTAACCAAATAGTGTGCATTTTAGAGACATTACCAGTCATGCTTTGCTTTCCATGCTGCAGCTTTTTTTCCACATTCTTCAAGTGTGAACCCAAACTTAAAAGTTATTTCTTGTTCTTTCTTACAGTGAACCCCATGCTGTCATCTACATGTCTAATCCCCCCTCCCATCACCTAGATCTTACTAGGGTTTCTTTCTCTCATCTTCCATACTCCCCGTGTCTGTTCGTTTGGAATTCCCATCCAGTCCTCCCATACACAGCATTTCCTCAGGAATAGTTTCCAGCTCATCACACTGCAGAGCCTGAGTGATTAGCATCAGCTCCTCGCAGAGTGTCTCATAGCGATACCCGACCCTTATATCAGGCACATTAGTTCTGCGAATATCATTTCCCTCTGGACCTTCTCGCAGATAATTAGGCCCCAGCCAATAACTTTTCACCTGTAGTAATATAAAAAGAAAAAATGTCATAGCTTTATAAGCAAGACAGTAACAACTATCGCCTGATAAGTATTAAGTAAATACAGAAAGTTCTTAATAAAACTATAGCCAACATTAGTCACCAATATCCAAGGACCAAGGACATTCAAGTGTTATGTAGCATCCCTGTAACCATACCATTGTGTGTTCAGTAAGCGTAAGTACAGTTGGTACACTAGTTAGTTTGCTATGTGAGATCTCTACATTAATCTGCGCTGAGCAGGCTTCTGATTAGATATTGCAACAGAGAAGACTCGCCCAGTGCCCCAAGGCCAGTTAAAACTCATTTTCACAATCTTTCTGCTACTAACACGCACAAAGTTATGATTACACAGTATGATTCATTAAATTGGCTGTTGAAATGGAGATTTAATGTGAATGTTATATTTCAAGTTAGGAAAGAGTGGCTATTAATCCATTTGGATCAAGAGTGTACAGATACAGGCGGTCCCCTACTTAAGGACACCCGACTTACAGACAACCCATAGTTACAGACGGACCCCTCTGCCCACTGTGACCTCTGGTGAAGCTCTCTGGATGCTTTAAAATAGTCCCAGATTGCAATAATCAGCTTAAAATTGTCTGCAATGAAGCTTTATTGATAATTCTTGGTCCTATTACAGCAAAAAAATTTGAAACTCCAATTGTCACTGGGGCAAAAAAAAAAAAATTGTCGGGAACTACAATGATAAAATATACAGTTTCGACTTACATACAAATTCAACTTAAGAACAAACCTACAGTCCCTATCTTGTATGTAACCCGGGGACTGCCTGTATAGGCATGACCAGTACTACATAATGGCTTTTCTTTATCTCCTATGTAAACAGATTCTTAATCTACCATATATTATCTATAGAGATCACAACCATGTATTAAATGAGGATTTTAATGTGCATTTAGCCATGGATATCATCTAACACATTAGTTGTGGTAAAACATTCTATAATTCTATTCTGTATAATTAAAGCTGTAATATTATATACGTATATATCATAATAGAAAAGTACTGCAATTCTCTAAGAGTCTTAGCTAAAATGCCATTAAATGGCCTGTAGTATTGCATGTTGTAATGATATTGCAGATGTAAGGTTTTGTTACCTTGTGAGGAAAGCCACTCATCAAAACACTGTTTCTGGCAAGTTCACACATATCACATGAGCTAAGTTTCCACACTTGAGTAGCAATGCTGTATTCTTCCATTAGAGGCTCCTGAAAAAAGACTGTGTGTAAGATAGTATTCACCGTACAAAATAAAGTGACCCCATCATAGAAGCCAAATCATTTTGTTACAAATCTTATCTTCTAGATACCTTGGTGAAATGAAACTGTAGAGGGTCATCTGTGGACAGTGATACCATGAGGCCACGTGACAGAAAATCAGGGAGTGGATTCCGGTGATAGCTCAAAAAAAGGCTGTTATTACTCAGGGGAGACATGGCAATGCCAATCTGTGCAAGATAGTACAGATACTGCAACACAGGGGCCTACACAAAGAAAAGGACAAACAATAATGAAGACAAGACAATAAATATTAGTGTTTAGCCTTTAGTTTGTAACACTCATAACAAACCTAAAATATATAACTCATAGTCTTACAGCCCCTGTTTCCTGTGCATAAGTAGCCAGTTGAGACTATTATAGTAATAGGAATGACCTTGGCCAACCCCCCTCCCAAAGAGCAGGCTGGGGTTGATGCCGGCCCCAAACTTCCCTGCTGATATTGGGGTTGCCGCTGGCTTCAGAACTCCCTGGCGAGGGCCTCAGAACCGCCTGGCAAGACTGGGGCTGGTGCTGGCCCCCAGACCTCCCTGGGGCTTTTTTAATTCATTTTTTTGTTTATTTTTTAATTACATTTTTTATACAGGGACAAACACAGGGCTTTTCTTTTATATAGATCACAGATGACAGTGGTCTAATGGTAACAGCCTGTTGGATCACTTATCAGTGATCTATATACAGAAACATGCAGAGAGGATGCACATAGATTCTCCCTGCAGCTTCTCACTGTATACAGGGGACTAACTTGATCCTTCTGATGGCAGTGTGCGCACGAGTGCACACAGCCATTGGACGGGACAGAGCTACTCACTGCTCCAGCCCATGGCCGATGTAAAACGTCATGTGACCTGAGCTCTGGTCACATGACCTTCAGAGCTGCAAGCTGGCCTGGCGGGGTGGCACTGCTTTCCTGGTGACAGCGTACGGCTGCTATCAGGTTTGCAGTAAGCGCCCGCACCAGTCATGCCACCAGCTAGTGCCTAAACAAGAAGTAATAGCAATAACCTGGACTGACCACTACATAGAGAATTTGTTTCCGGTTTCATTTTCAGCTGCTCTCAATAATGAGTGTTGAATCTCTGCCAATCTGATATTGACATCTGTTAACCTCTACCGAATATAGATATTTTTTTTTCATTTGAAAAAGGGTTTTATTATTTTTTGTAATTACACTTTCTGGATTTCAAGGAGTAGATACCATACATATTCTTTGTTTTATGTATACTTTTGATTAGGAAACAAATGCCCTAAAAGCTGAAGTGTTCCTACTGTCAAATATGATAAAAATGTCTCTTCCACTTGAACTGAACCTTACTTCACTGATAAATCCTGTAGTGAATAAAATGGATTCTATAAATATAGATAGCAGCTGATGATTGGCTCAAACAGCATTATTTATTCTGATACCTTATAAAGAAGGGCTGGACACATCTTCACAGCTTGCTAGATTTTGCAAGCAGGGTCCCCATTCCTATGTTGTATGTGAACATGTAATTACCCTGTAATATCTTATTCTGTTTGTAAATGCGCCCCATGATCTGTTGTGCTTTTTTGGGTGCCTGCCTCCTGTTTGTTTTGTAATTACAACATATAATTTATTAGCATATTAGTTACCCATACGCTGATGGTAAAAGGAACAGATTGCTTCCATTATGATATCTATTTCAGAATTCAGCGTATATTAAAAACAAAAAAAGTTGACCTGAGTGAAGTCGGCCCCCCACCTTGTTCAAATCAAACAAAATTGGTGTCAAACGTTTGTCTACGTTTGTGCTGGTTTGTGCAGCAGAATTTTTTGTTTGTGCCGCTATCATTTTTAAGAAATGAAAGTTTCCAGAGGTCATCAAAGGTCAACCAGCCCCCCCACATTGCCCAAATCAAACAAAACAGGTGCCGAACAATTCTGCTACGTTTGTGCTGCGCAAATTTTTGTTTGTGCTGCTTTTGTTTTGAATATATGAACAAAAAATTAAAGTTAATCAAAAGTTCAAGCAGCCCCCCCACATTAACCGAATCAAACAAAATTGGTGTCAAACGTTTGTGCTACATTTGTGCTGGTTTGTGCAGCAAAAATTTTCGTTTGTGCCGCTATCATTTTTTATATATTCATACTTTTTTGCAGAGGTCATCAGAGTTTATTTCTTCCAAAGTACAATGTCTTTGCTAGCTCCCCCAGGTGATCAAACCAGGGAAGTGTCACTAGGTTTGTTTTTTACCAGTTCATCCTAAACACCTCAAACACCTGAACATAACTTAAAAATTATAGCGGCACAAACAAAAAATTTTTCTGCACAAACCAGCACAAACGTAGCACTAACGTTTGACACCAGTTTTGTTGATTCGGTTAATGTGGGGGGGGGAGGCTGCTTGAACTTTTGAACTTTATTTTTTTGTTCATATATTCAAAACAAAAGCAGCACAAACAAAAATGTGCGCAGCACAAATGTAGCAGAATTGTTCGGCACCAGTTTTGTTTGATTTGGGCAATGTGGGGGGGTTGGTTGACCTCTGGAAACTTTCATTAAAATCTCGAAAACGATGGCGGCACAAACAAAAATTTCTGCTGCACAAACCAGCACAAACGTAGCACAAAGTTTGACACCAATTTTGTTTGATTTGAACAAGGTGGGGGGGCCAACTTCACTCAGGTAAAAAGTTGCTATGTAAGCCTCACCTTGCGTAGCAGGAGCCCATGAGAGATGTTCTGAGACAGCATGAATCCAGAAACAAGATGGTGAATAGGCCCAGCTTCTCCACAGTGTGGTCGTAAAACAAAAGTATGAAATCCACGCTGCCTGTTACCAGAAACAAAAATAGATAATACAATATTATAGGGTGGAATTATTTTAACTGCTTTGACTGTGCAGTCCAAAAGACACATACCAAATTAATATAGTACCGTATATACTCAAGTATAAGCCGATCCGAATATAAGCCGAGACTCCTAATTTTGAAACCTGGAAAAACCTATTGACTCGATTATAAGCTGAAGTTGGGAAATGCATTGGTCACAGCCTCCCCAGTATGTAGCCAGCAAGCCCCCTGTAATCCAAAGCCTGCCAGCAGCTGTACTATATAGCCTGCCAGCCCGCTGTAGTATATAGCCTGCCAGACCCCTTTAGTATAAAGCCTGCCAGCACCTGTAGTATATAGCCTGCCAGCCCCCTGTAGTATATAGCCTGCCAGCCCCCTGTAATATATAGCCAGACAGCCATCCCCCTGTAATATATAGCCAGACAACCAGCGCCTGTAGTATATAGCCTGCCAACCCCTGTAGTATAGACCCAGCCTGCCCCCTGTAGTATACAGCAAGCCTGCCAGCCCCTGCAGTATATAACCCGCCAGCCCCCAGTAGAATATAGCCTGGCAGCCCCATAGCCACCAGCCTCTAGTAGTATATAGCCTGCCAACCCCTGTAGTATATAGTCTGCCAGCCCCTGTAGTATATAGCCTGCCAACCCCTTGTAGTATATAGACTGCCACCCCCCTGTAGTATATAGACTGCCACCCCCCTGTAGTATATAGACTGCCACCCCCCTGTGGTATATAGCCTTCCAGCCCCTGTAGTATAGACTGCCAGCCCCTTGTAGTATATAGCCTGCCAACCCCTGTAGTATAGACCCAGCCTGCCCCCTGTAGTATACAGCAAGCCTGCCAGCCCCTGCAGTATATAACCCGCCAGCCCCCTGTAGAATATAGCCTGGCAGCCCCATAGCCACCAGCCTCTAGTAGTATATAGCCTGCCAACCCCTGTAGTATATAGTCTGCCAGCCCCTGTAGTATATAGCCTGCCAACCCCTTGTAGTATATAGACTGCCACCCCCCTGTAGTATATAGACTGCCACCCCCCTGTGGTATATAGCCTTCCAGACCCTGTAGTATAGACTGCCAGCCCCTTGTAGTATATAGCCTGCCAGCCACCTGTAGTACCATATTTTCCGGGCCATTAGGCGCACCGGAATATAAGGCGCATTAGTCCGATGCGCCTTATATATGTAATAATTCCATATATAAGGCGCATCGGACTATAAGGTGCAGGGTCCGGGGGCGTGGCGGAGGTCCGGGGGCGGAGCGGAGACCCGACGGGACGAGACGCGACGGGGAACGCGGGAAAGGTGAGCAGGGAAGGTGAGGGGGAGGTGGAGGAGGGCAGCAGACCATACTTACATAGGTCCCCGCTACCGGAGACAGCAGATCTCCAGCGGGAACTGCAGACCACGCGGCAGAAGTTGTTCGTGCCGCGTGGTCTGCAGTTCCCGCTGGAGATCTGCTGTCTCCGGTAGCGGGGACCTATGTAAGTATGGTCCGCTGCCCAGCGCCATACATAGGGTGCACCGGACTATAAGGCGCACTTTGGATTTCCAAGGAAATCCAAGGCTTTTAAGTGCGCCTTATAGTCCGGAAAATACGGTATATAGCTTGCACCCCTGTAGTATATAGCCTGCCAACCCCATGTAGTATATAGACTGCCACCCCCCTGTAGTATATAGACTGCCACCCCCCTGTGGTATATAGCCTGCCAGCCCCTGTAGTATTTAGACTGCCACCATCTGTAGTATATAGCCTGCCAGCCCCCTAGTATATAGCTTGCACCCCTGCCCCCAATTTAATGCCTGTAAGAAAAAAAACAGTGCATTCACCTTCCGCAGTACATCCCCCCAGCAGGCTCATTTTTTTATACAGCGATGCTCCGCCATCTGCTCCATGCCCCGCATGCTGACATTATAGTGTGTGCCGATGCTGGCGCACATACCGTAGTAGAATTTCAGGGAGCGGCTGACGTCATGATCTGTGCGAAGCACACCAGGCGGGGACACGGAGCCGATGATAGAGCATCGCTTCATAGAAGAGGAGCTGCTTGGGGGGGATTCGGAAGGTGAGTACACTGTTTGTATAAGCCGAGGTGAGGTTTTTCAGCACATTTTTTATACTCGAGTATATATAGTATTTTATTATGGGTTAACCCCTTAAGGATGCAGCCATTTTGTAGATTAAGGCTCAGACACATTTTTTGAAATCTGACATGGTTCACTTTATATGGTTATATCTTTTGGAAACTATAACTTGCCAAAGTGATTTTGAGTAAGTTTTTTTTATAACATGTTGCACTTTATTTTAGTAGTTAATTTTGGTTGATATATTTTGCATTTATTTATAGAAAAAAACTTACATTTGGTGAAATTTTTTAAAAAGGTCAAACCAGGGAGCCTGACTGCAGACACAAAGGAGTGTATAAGAGTATAGGGCAGGGGCTTGTGGGGATGTAGCTGAGCAAGGCAGCTGTAAGTAACCTTGTGGTACGCGTCAAGGTGTGGAACCCATCACCAAGGTTATACCCCATAAAGCATAGTTTTTTCTTCATTTCAAAAGCAAAAAAATATGTTATTTTGTACTACAATGTAAATTAAAAACATAAGTGTCACATTTGCTTTTTTCCCCTCGATTTCCAATCAATTAAGGGTAAATACCCTATGTAAAAATTCTATGTATTTAGTGAAAAAGATGGTGTTCATTGGTCGTGGAACGTAGGTTGGAAAGCAGAACTAAGTTGCTAACAACTCTTACTGCCTGGTACAGTCTATTAACAAAAATTTTGTTGTGATAATTAATAAAAAGTTCCAGACTCTTCCACATACTGTAGGAGAAAGTTGAAGCCACCTTCTATTTTCCACATATAAAGGAAGAAACATTTTTCTTACTAGTGAAATAATACTTGCACTAGTAATACAAGTACTACGACTATACCTGCGAAGGTGATTAAGGACAGTCATATTGGCAAACATGTAGTATAAATAGTAGGAATATGGAGGGTTTTCATCCTCTTTCCAGTTCTCTGGTAGTGGACTCTCCATATTAAAGATATGGTGTTCTGGCTTTGATTCATCATCCACACTGTCAAAACCATCCACCTAAATAAAGAAAGAAAATGAACACAACAATCAAACAGAATGGATGTACTTGTTTCTTCATCGAGAATGCTACAGTAAACATATGAGGCAACAGGATAGTGACACGAGTCAATTATCCCACAAGCTTCCTACCCTTACCGTCATTTGCCCTGCTCTCTAGAATGTAATTTATAAAAGATAGTGCCATATATCCTTTAAAATTCCTAACATTGTTCACAAAGTAGTGCAAAGAGAGATTTTAATGGAAACCTAACATCAGAGTTCAACCTATTAAAGGGGTATTCCCACGAAGACAAGTTTCTTATATGTACTCAAAATAACACATTCTCATGAATAGCACATTGTAATGAATGAGGAGTAAAATCCCCATATACTGCCATACTGTAGTATGGTAGTATATGATAAGATCGTATAGACAACCTAGGGTTAAAGTACCCTAGGGAGTCTAAAAAATAGTAAAAATAAAAATTAAAAAAAATTATATAATTAAAAGAACTAAAAACTCAAATCACCCTCCTTTCCCTAGAACTGATATAAATATTAATGAACAGTAAAAATCATAAACACATTGGGTATCGTACAGTCCTAAAAATGATAACATTGTAAACGCCATCAAAAGCTGCAAAAAACGACACCTCCCAAAGCTCCGTATAAAAGTATGAAAAGGTTATTGGCACGAGAAGATGGCAAGATCCCCCCAAAAGTTTTTGTACAGGAGGTTTTAATTTTTGTAAATGTATGAAAACATTATAAAACCTATACAAATTTGGTATCCCCGTAAATTCCACCGACCCAAAAAATAAAGTAGACATGTCATTTGGGGCGCACAGTGAAAGCCGTAAAATCCAGCCCACAAGAATACGGCACATATGCGGTTTTTACCAATTTCACTGCATTTTTCCCGCTTCCCAGTACACGGCATGGAATATTAAATAACACCATTTTGAAGTGTAATTTGTTACGCATAAATTAAGCCATATTACAGCTCTGTACATGGAAAAATAAAAAAGTTATAGATTTTTGAAGGGCTGTGGCAGAAAGGGGTTAAGATAGGTTCCTATTAACCTACTAAGTCTGTCTTTACCTAATTCTATAATGCTTTCTAAAGCTAAGCTAACCTTTATCTACCTTATATGCAAATTTTCCAGAGAGACTACTGGGGCGTGGAGTAGCCTCTTCGGGCAGTAGAAGCAGAGGCTACTCCGTGCACTGGTAGCCTCTGAGATCCTTTTCACACAAGTAATATTTATTGACAATTTGTTCCCTTTTAGAGTGGGTGTCTGAAAATGGATTAGGTCGACACTCACTTGTTCATTCAAATCAACGTGAATTCTTTATTGGATCATGATAAAAAGCTACATGCTTACATTCATGAGAAAATAGAGGCTTACCTGACACATTTCAGACTCTAATTCAGTCTTTTGTCATAGATAACAAAGAGAACAATAATGTGGGCAAATATACTCTATTCACCAGAAGTAATCTGATTGGCCCTAATTAGTGCAGGTATCAGTATTTTTAAAACAGTTTCTATTGCACCACTACAGTGTACAAAAATCACATTACAAAACATTGCATTTAAAAAAATATAAGGAAAAACATCAATAGTTTAAAAGCAAGTCATTCCTGACATTGAGACCTTTTGGAAAAATGCAATCTTTAGTGAAGATCCAAAATCCCTCACAGGAGTTTTCTCCTTAGATCACTTTCCCTATTATTTAGTTTAACTCTTTCTAGACTGCTAAAACAAAAGCAAGCCAGTCTCTGTTATGTCGGGCTATTAAATGTTTCGTTGCATTGGATGGATTTTTGTGTTCTGGGTTTGTGACTCCATTAATGTGTTCTTGGTTGCGTTCTTTTAGCATCCGACTCGTGCACCCTACGTAATCTTGGTTACAAATCACACATTTTGTATGGCTAGTTCTGTGTCATCTATTTTACTATTGGTGTATTTATTGTGTCTGGCAAAATGAGACATATATTAGCTTCACATTTTAAAAACCCTTCAGTACTTAAAGGACACCTGTCATCAGGTCTGTGTCACTAGTCCTGTCACTACTACCTGTTGGAGCAGCTCACAAGGATCCCATCCCAGCCTTTATCTAGTTATTTCATACATTACTCATTGTAAAATCATCTATTTTTTATCATGTAAATGAGGCTGGTCACATGGTCAGAGGCAGTGATGTCACCCCTGTTACCCCTCCCCTCTCCTCCCCCTGCTCATGTCTGTGTGTAATGTATAGTAAAGCATTGCTAGTGTGTGTGCTGCATCTGCTGACATGCTGCATCCTCCTAATACACATGTGAGAGACACAGACATCAGCTACACATGAATCTGACATGTTCTGCTGTAACATGGCTGCCTGGAGCTGTTGTATCTCTCCTATACACACACACATGCACACACAGGCTGCAGGGGGTGTGCCCACCAGCACCAGGAAGCACATCATTATACAGCCTCACATCATTATACAGGCTGTCAGTCCTGCACCGGGGGTGTGGCTGTGCCTCCCACTCATGAATAAGGTGGACAGCTTGAATATGCTAATGCTTCATTGGACATTTCACAGGTCATTTGCATACAGCTTTAGGACCTCATTGCTTAGGATTACAGGCATGTAGAGGGACAATGAAGGGATAGAGGCAATGCTCTCTAATGGCAGTTTATGAAAATATATTTAGTTTAGGGGAGTTATTTTGCATGACGGGTTCTCTTTAACCAAGAGTGTTTTGGATTGGCTTTACCAACACAGCTAGGGGACAACACATTCCCTGTTGTGGTCTCCCTCCTGGTAGACACATTAAGTCCCTCTAGTAAATATGCACTAACAATGCTTTGTATGCATTTAAATTCTTCACTAAATGTTGTAACAAATGTGGGTCTGCCTTTTAGTGTGTTAGGAGGTTGATGTTGACACTAGAAATGTGGTGTATTGTATTGCATGTGTGATTTGTAACCAAGATTACGTAGGGTGCACGAGCCAGATGATAAAAGAACGCATCCGAGGTGCCTAGTAAGTTTACTTTCGGTGAATATTTGCCCACACTATTGTTTTGTATGTAATCTATGACTAAAGACATAATTAGGGTCGGAAAAGCGTCAGTAAGCCTCTATTTCTTTATGAATGTAAGCGTTAGCTTTTTATCATGGACCAATAAAGAATTCATATTGATTTGAAGAAACAAGCGAGTGTCGACCTCATCCATTTTCAAGTTCTTGTATATGGGGAAAGAAAGGTGTGCCTGGAGAATTGCGCACCTGGAACTGAGTGGGTTCGTATGTGTTCTTATACAAGATTGGACTAGAGTGAGATTCTGTATTGCAATCTCACTGAATGCAATGAGGTTACTTACATGCTCCAGAAACAGGTGCAACTCTGGATGACTGGCCGGATTTACAGTGACTTCAAACAAAGGCAAGAAAATGTTCTCCAGTATTGCTTGAAAGTTATTAACCTGATTCTTACTTCGAAATACATCACTAAAAAGTAAAAAAAAAACAATATGAAAAAAGATACAAAAAGAGAATGCATGCTTCAACAATTAATCTAAACGCAAGTCTATCCCAAGATTATCCCAAGATTGCAAGTAATTAGTTGCAATAATAGACAGGGCCGGCACCAGCACCCGGCAGACCCGGGCAAGTGGCGGGGCCCACAGCTGGGTGCTGGCACCGTAAAGTGATGCTTCATTTGCTGCAAGACGCTGCCGTGCAGCAAAAACCCTGTCCTAAGCAGCAGTGCGGTGCCGGGTCCTAGCGCCGTAAAGTGGTGCTCCGTGTGCTGCAGGACGCTGCGCGTGAAGCACTGTGCGGCCGCCGGCAGGAGGAGGAAGACAGCGAAGGGGAAGCTCCGGACCTGACCAGAAGACTGAGGTATTATTCTTTTATTTTTAACCCCTTAACGACTTGGCCTTTTTAAGTTTTTTCACTTCCATTTTTCACTCACCACCTTCAAAAATCTCTAACTTTTTTTATTTTTCCACATAAAGAGCTGTGTGACGGCTTATTTTTTGCGTAACAAATTGCACTTTATAGTGACAGTATTTAATATTCCATGCCGTGTACTGGGAAACAGGAAAAAAATTCTAAATGCAGTGAAAATGGTGAAAAAACACATTTGCGACGTTTTCTTGTGGGCTTGGATTTTACAGATTTCACTGAGTGCCCCATATGACATGTCTACTTTATTCTTTGGGTCGGTACAATTAAGGGGATACCAAATTTGTATAGGTTTTATAATGTTTTCATACATTTACAAAAATTAAAACCTCCTGTACAAATTTTTTTGGGGGATTTTGTCATCTTCTGGCGCCTGTTATGGTTGGGTAACACAGAAGACAGGGGATAGTGTGCCCTGAGCTTGTCCCAACCTCTGTCCCTTCCTATAGCCCCCCCACCGTGGGGCGAATACTTGAAGACTCGAAATACATTTGTGGGAAGGGAAACACAAAAAGAGTGACAAACATAAAACACAAAAGAATGGTAAACTAACCGGAGTCACAACGAGAGAGTACGTCAAGAGCAAAATCAGTAAGCAAAGAGTCAATGTCAAAAACTAGCCGAGGTCACAACAACACAGATACAGAGCAAGTCAACCTAATGCAGCGAGCGAGTGATGAAGGGATATCAAACACTGGCACAGGTGACTAGTGAAGCTGCAATTTATGCAGCCAGAACTCCACCTCCAGAACCTGATAGGAGCTGGAAGCTTCTGGGAATTAACCCCTCAGGGTGCAGAACAACCAGGTCCCATGCAGAGGTACCACAAGTCCCAGCAGTTCCGAACACAACTCCTAGACAGCGCGAGATCTTAGCAGCCGCTGCCCGGGACGAGAGGTGGAGTTTGCGCGGATAGGCGCCGGGGGTCGGAGAACGCTGCTGGCACCAGCAGAAGAACCAGAAGTCCCAGCATTCTCCCTAGCGAACCTGACAGCGCCAATAACATTTTCATACTTTGGTGTACGGAGCTGTGGATGGTGTAATTTTTTTGCGACTTTTGATGGCGTTTTCATTGCTATAATTTTTAGGACTGCGCGACCTTTTGATAATTTTTTATAATTTTTTTTTAGATTTTTCAAAATGGCAAAAAAAAATGCCATTTACGACTTTGGGCGCGATTTTCCGTTATGGGGTTAAACGCAGTGGAAAAACCCTTATTATATTTTGATAGATCGGGCATTTTTGGATGCGGCAATACCTAATGTGTTTATGATTTTTACTGTTTATTAATATTTATATGAGTGCTAGGGGGGGATTTGGGAGTATGGCAGTATATGGGGATTTTCCATCTCATTCATTACAGTTTCATAGTTTCATAGTTTCTACGGTTGAAAAAAGACACTTGTCCATCAAGTTCAACCAAGGAAGGGAAGGGATTGGATGAGGAAGGGATTTAGGGGAAACAATCCTATATAACATAACCATCAATGTTATTTAGGTGTAAAAAGGCATCTAGACCCTTCTTGAAGCCATCCGCTGTCCCTGCTGTGACCAGCGCCTGAGGCAGGCTATTCCACAGATTGACCGTTCTCATAGTAAAAAAGCCCTGTCGCCTCTGGTGATTAAACCTTGATTTCTCCAAACGGAGACAGTGCCCCCTCGTCTTTTGATTTGATCTAATCTGAAACAACTTACCACCATATTTTTTGTATGGACCATTCATATATTTAAATAAATTAATCATGTCCCCTCGTAGTTGTCTCTTTTCCAGACTAAATAAATCTAGTTGTTTTAATCTTTCCTCATAACTGAGACCCTCCATACCCCTTATCATTTTTGTGGCTCTACGTTGAACCCTCTCCAGCTCCAGGGCATCCTTTTAATGGACCGGTGCCCAGAACTGGGCAGCATATTCCAGGTGTGGCCGAACCAGTGCCTTGTATAGTGGTAATATTACATCCCTATCACGAGAGTCCATACCACTTTTGATACATGACAAGATCCTACTGGCTTTAGAGGCAGCTGATTGACATTGCATGCTGTTATTCAATTTATGATCTACTAGTACCCCCAGGTCCTTCTCAACAAGGGACTCTCCCAGATTTACTCCCCCAAGGACATATTTTGCCTTTGGATTATTGGCCCCCAGGTGCATAACCTTACATTTATCCACATTAAACCTCATTTGCCAAGTGGATGACCAAACATTCAGTTTGTCCAAGTCACCCTGCAGCCTATGAACATCCTCCATAGACTGTATTACACTACACAGTTTGGTGTCATCTGCAAAAATAGACACAGTGCTATTAATTCCTACCTCTATATCATTAATAAATATATTAAATAGTAGTGGGCCAAGCACAGAACCCTGGGGTACACCACTCATAACTGGTGACCATTCAGAGTATGAATCATTGACCACAACTCTCTGGATACGATCCTTCAGCCAGTTTTCAATCCAATTGCAAATGATTTCTGCCAAACCAATAGCCCTAATTTTACCCATCAGGCGTCTATGAGGGACAGTGTCAAATGCCTTTGCAAAGTCCAAGAACACAATATCCACAGCTGCTCCTCCATCCAGGCACCTGCTCACCTCTTCATAGAAGCAGATAAGGTTAGTTTGACAACTTCTATTCTTAGTAAACCCATGCTGGCTGTCACTTATTATACTATTTGATGTCACATACTCCAGTATGTAGTCTTTTACTAACCCTTCCAATACTTTCCCCACAATGGAAGTTAAGCTTACAGGCCTGTAATTGCCAGGTGAAGTTCTAGAGCCCTTTTTATATATTGGCACCACATTTGCCTTGCGCCAGTCACTTGGCACCACACCAGACATTACAGAATCCCTGAAGATTTTAGCCAGCGGTACAGCAATAACAGAACTGAGTTCTTTAAGAACTCTGGAGTGTAACCCATCTGGTCCAGGAGCTTTGTACACATTGATTTTATTGAGCTTAGATTGGATAATGTCTACATTTAGCCAGTCTAGTATATTACAGGGTGCATTACCCGCACTGGCACCACCCAAGTCAGAAGTTCTCTCTTCTATTGTATAAACGGAGCTAAAAAACCTATTAAGTATCTCTGCCTTCTCTTGGTCTCCAGTCACCGATGCCCCATTTTCAGAATAAAGGGGTCCAACCTGTTGTGACCCATTTTTTTTTGCATTGATATACCTAAAAAATTTCTTGGGATTTGTTTTGCTATCTTTAGCTACCTGTCTTTCATTTTGTATTTTGGCTGATTTGATTTCTTTTTTACAGATTTTGGTAAGTTTTTTGTAAGTATTGAAAGCCTCAGGTGACCCGTCAGATTTATATTTTTTAAATGCCCTCTTTTTCTCATTAATTGCCCTTTTAACTGTAGCTCTAAGCCACGAGGGGTGTAATATAGCCCGTCTATACTTGTTACCTATTGGAATAAATTTAGAAGTATAAAAACCCAGGATAGATTTGAATTTCTCCCATTTAACATTAGTATCACCATGTGACAGTATCTGATCCCAGTCTATATCCTGTATTGCAGCCCTGAATTTTTGGAAATTAGCCCTCTTAAAATTCAAAGTTTTCGATTTTCCCACCTGTTTCTGCTTTTTAAAGTTTAAGAGGAAAATAATTATATTATGATCGCTGTTCCCAAGGGGTTCCCTGATACTGACATTTTGGACAATCTCCTCATTGTTCGAAATCACAAGGTCCAACAATGCGTCACCTCTTGTGGGATCTTCTACAATCTGCACCATAAAATTATCCTGCAGAAAGTTGATAAAATGTCTCCCCTTCATAGATGAAGACGAGCCCTGACCCCAATTTATATTTGGAAAGTTAAAGTCTCCCATTATCACTACGGTCCCCTCCTGTGCAGCCCGCTCCATCTGTTTATATAGGTGACCCTCTATTTCCTCAGAGATGTTAGGGGGTTTATAAATTACACCAAAAATAATTTTTTCAAAGCTCTCTTGGCTTTGAATTTCAACCCACAAAGTTTCAGCCTCCTCACACTCTGAGACCACTGACTCATTCACAATCGCTTTTAAGTCTCTTCTGACATACAGACATACACCACCTCCCCTCCTATTTGCCCTGTCTTTCCGAAAGAGTGTAAAACCTTGAATATTAACAACCCAATCATGCGATGCATCGAGCCATGTCTCTGCTACACCAACAACATCTAACTGTTCCTCTAATATCAGAGCCTCAAGCTCGCCCATTTTGCCTGAGATACTTCTGGCATTTGTGAACATACAATTTAATTTTCCACAGTTATTTATCTGATTTAAAGTAATTTTACTGGCACATATATCCTCACCACTGTTCTGCAACTTGTGGATCTCCTTATCCACTGCCTTAGGCCCCCATACACCGCCCACCTCACCACCCACCAACATAACCTGCCCCCTCTCTGACCTGTCTACCCCTTCAGTGTCTTCCTTTTCCTCCTCCCCCGAGCCTAGTTTAAATACTCCGCCACCCCTGCTAGGATCTTCTCCCCCAGCACACCAGCCCCCCTTCCACTTAGGTGCAAGTTATCTGCAGAAAACAGCTTGTACCCCAGTGAAAAGTCAGCCCAATGCTCTAGGAACCCAAATCCCTCTGCTCTACACCAGGATCTGAGCCATGCATTTAACTCCCTGAGCTCCCGCTGTCTGCTCTGTGTAGCGCATGGCACAGGTAGAATTCCGGAGAATACTACCTTGGAGGTCCTTTCCTTAAGCTTTGAACCTAGTTCTTTAAAATTATTCTTCATTGCAATTAGCACATTGCAATGAATGGGTTAAAACGAGACAGCTTCGGGCCTTCGTGAGACCCGAAGCTGTCATGGAAACGGATCGCGATCCCCGTGACGTCATCGGGGAGCGACGATCCGCAGCAAGATGGCGGCGCCCAGGCGATCGATGTGAAGACACCCGCAATCTGTGCTAGCACCGATCGCGGGTGTTACCGGTAAGCGATATGCAGCAAAGACATACCGGCTATGCACCGGGACCCTAGTCTGTTATAGATAAGTAGTATATTCACAATGATAAAAATTTTAATGAAAGGGTCGTACAGTTCCTAAATCGATATCAATGAAAACGTCAACTCAAAAAATGCATAAATAAATAAATAGATAACATGTTATGAAAGGAAAACAGAAGATTTTTTTATAAGAAAATAAAAAAGACATCATAATTACTAGAGTCGTGGAATCTGCACCAGCCATCGGACATTGTTGGAATGTACTTTATGACTAACAGCCCAAAGCGCCAAACTGTCCCATTCCATGCGAGAACGACCATATATTGAAAGACGTAGCTCTGCATTCTGATATTTACTTTCTTCCAAATCTGACATCACTTCCTGCAAAGAAGTAAAATAAGAAAAATAACTGATTAGGAACTGAATGAATATGCAGTATTTTAATGTTGTGCCACACTTTAAAGGGTTGTCACCTTTGCATTCACATTTCATTTAATATATCTGACAGAAATATCCATTTCTTCAATGCATGGTTTTACAAAAAAATTACCTGTGTGAAGATAATTCCCATTATATGTTGCCATCTTGTCCCTTGGAAACGACCACCTCTACTCTTCCAGCAGTGGCCAGATATGCACTATTGAGGCATGACCGACCACCTGGGTACAGCTTTTGATACCTCAGAACGGCTGCAGGACATGCATTAAATACCAGCCATTTCAGATGCAAAAAAAATATGTATTTGTTTCTTTGTGAAATCACTCCAGCAGTGGTGGTCATAGTTCAAATTAGTTACTAACAAACATTTCCCATATGTCTGTCTGCTTTATGTTTTCATAGGTTTTAAAATGGATGGATATTTTATTTTGATGTCACAAGGCTTACAAATTGAACATCGGCTCACCGTTTTTTCAAGATTTTAGAATTTCATTTTTGGGCATCATCAAAGCTGCAGCCTTCAAACTATCAGAAACAGCTTTTTAAGAAGATTGTTAACCCTTTGAAATCTTCATAGCCATATAAACAGAATAGAGGTGAAATTTAAAATGGATGATAAAAAAAGAAAATGCATCTTAAAATTTGTTATAGAATTTCTCCTGAGTACAGACACACCCTAAATGTGAACATTACTTGTTGTATGGGTGCACAGTGAGGCGCAGAAGGGAAGGAGGGCAACGCATAAGACATTCGTGCCCTCTAGGATGTCATGGCTTTCAATTAGTTCATGGGCAATAAAATTTTGTGAGCAATAAAATATTTATTTTTCTATCAATGTTGCCATGTGAGGTGAGATATGTGGCTATGCCCTATTGAAAATTACTTACCTTTTTTGCAGTGGGGTTGTTGAAAAAAAACATCAATTCTGTACTTTTTTTGGTTTTTACCAAATACCCAAAGTAACATGTTATATTTATTCTATGGGTCAGTGCGATTGCGGCAATGCCAAATACATATATTTTTACTTACATTTTACTACAGTAGTTTTGTAGAATAAAACCTATTGTGGGGGAAAAAAAATCTATCATTTTTGCACCATCAAAACGCTATAAATATTTGGTCTATAGAGCTGGTTGAGAGCTTGGGGCAAGTTGTACTTTAAGAAATTTTCTTTTACACTGTTCATCGTACAGGTTCAATAATGATTTTGTTTTATTGTACAGGTCATTATGGACACAGTGATACCATATATGTTGAGTTTGTATGTTAATTTTCACTTTTTTTATGTTATATGAAAATTGTATATGTATTTGGGGCTTTTTAATAATTTATTACTCTATTTTTTATTTAATAGCTTTTTTTTAACTTTTTTAAAAAACTTTTTTATTTGTCTCACTATGGGACATGAGCAAGCAATCATTCAATTGCTTGTTCATTATAATATACCCTGCAATACTAACAGCGCTCCTAGCCATAATAGTATGTTATGGAGCGCAAAGAGGTTAAACGTGAATGTCCAGATGAGAATGCCCCCTCAAGGCACATTTTGCTCTTTTTGAAATATTTTAGTGATTTTAGTTTATAAGAGATCTGTTAAAATCGTTCTGTATAGGATATGATCTACTTTCTCACAGTCTAGAAATGTTACAATTAAAAACAACCGTGGGCAGTGATCCCTATAAGGCAGTGATGGGAAACCTATGGCCTTTCTGTGGGCACTCAGGCCATCACCCCAGTACAGAGTTTACCAAACAGGACCAAATCCATCAAATCTTCCTGCAGTCCCAGGCAACTTAAGAGATGTTGCTCTCAGTGGTATTTTACAGCGACACTTCATTCACTGTTTGGAACTGCTTGAAAAGTAAGAAGGTGTTGAAAGAAGTGCATTCTTCCTGTACAGAGAGACCCTGGAGAGAAGCTACAATGATAATCTGAATTTGCCCCCCTTCTTTCAACTGTATTGGTGGCCGTAGGCAGCTGATACAATTGAAAGATGTGGAAGAACAGGTAGCAATAAGTTACTGCTTAAAATGCCATGTTGGCACTTCACGGTAAATAAGTGGATTTTGGTTGTACTTTGGGCACTCTGTCTCTAAAAGGTTCGCCATCACTGGTATTGCATTTAGTGCAGACGTGTGCTATCCGTTGAAAAAACAGGCCTTTGGGTGTCATCAGTTTGTCATCAGTTTTTTTTTTCCAATTTCCCCATTCATTACAATGTAAGAAAAAAACATCCTTTCCCCATCAGTCAAGCTTCAGGTATTTTTGTACAGAAGAATAACTCAAGCAGACACTGCTTTTTCATTCATAAAAAAACATAACTGATGGACAGAACAAAAGAACTAAAATCACAATATAGATGTGCACTTAGCCTTGCACCAATTTTCCCAATGGAAAAATTCTGTGTGAGCTAGTTCTAAATGTACATCATCATGGTTCAGGGGTGAGTTTGTAATTCTGTGGGGAAAATCCTCTGCATATTAAATCTGTAATGTATGTGATTTCAAAGTTTACAGGACAGATTAAGCAATGTTCATATTGCACTTTCTAGGCTCTTTGTGTGCCAGAAAGAATGACGCACAGCACATTAGATAGACTATGCCAAAATGATCAAACTATGCCAAAAAGAGCTGGTCGCGACTTACTAGACACTTTTCCAAATTGTGCACTACTGCAGATTTTCAGAAGGCCTCTTATCTTTGTATGGGAGAGAAGAAATCTTCTGAGAAGGTGCTACACAATGGGAGGCACTTATAATTTTTTTGTCGCAAGGTTTGTTTTTTAGTATAGGAAATATGTGATTTATTACACTGTGATTTTTTTTTTTATTGTGTCACAAGGGCTCAATGAATGTTGAACAGCCAAAAACGTCAGAAATTTCTCAACATTCAAGAAAGTGAAATAGTAATTTGGTAGATTTGCTTTTGGTTGGTCTTATTTTATGCCACAAATTTCGCAAAAAAGTGTCCGAAAAAAGTAGCAGAGCAGGAAAAGTGTCCAGATTTACAAATTGCCCCCAAACTAAGTGGCAAACGGCGTGAGTGTCAGAAAAGAAAATAATTTGTGGCGCCAACACATAATAATTTATGGCCCAGCAACAAAAAATAAAACATACGCCAAAAGTCCAATAATAAACCACCTTGAACCCCAATCTACCCATGGTAATACCTGGTGATTTCACCAAGACTTTGGGATAGATTTACCTGAAGATGTGGTGCAGAATGATCTGTTTGCAAGGATCTCGAGGGGGATTATCCTATCTGAACCATGAGTTCTCTGCTAGCCTGCTTTCCAATAGTTCTAAAGTAATAGATACTAACATTAAATACAACATAAAAATATATACAATAATCTTACTCTCACAACTTAAAATGTTCATTTTTATTCAATTAATATGATTAATAATAATACATGTAAACTTGCTAAGTATGGGGGGCATTTATAATATGGTGACACTTGATGCGGCGGTGTATGATGAAGGTACATCAGAAGGCTCAGAACATCATACAAAACTACCACTTGCCAGACAAATTCCGTTCAAACCCCTCAACACCACCTTAGCATGGAAGTGAGAAATAACCACATTGCCTGGTGGCTTGCAAGGCATTAAGATTATTTCAGGGCTTGTACTTCAGATAATTGGGGTACAAGCCCTGATAAATCTCTCCCAAAAAACCTATAAAAATGAAGACATAAAAGCAGCAAACACACAACTAAATCAGAAATGTATGATAATGAAAGATGACCTAGTAATATATTTGCAAAATGTCCACCAGACCATGGCATAGGTCCAAATGTTCAATGTTACCTCCAACCAACTGATGTTGTTTCCAAAATCAGAGCAATATACAGTCACGTGTGTCAGTTAATTATTTATCACTACAAAGTGGTGCCAGATTCTTGTTATAACTACATTAACCTAAGGTTTTGTGTCATGTAGCATTTACATAACGTGTTTTATATCACTTGGATTATAACAAACCAGCACTTAGGGGTTTTAGAGGATATAAAACATAACATTTAATTTCTAGTTACATAAAACCGCCTCAAAAATTGATGCACAAGAATTATAAACCAACAGACACCTACAAGGAATAATTCATATTGCGAAAGTGTACAGTCAAAAATAATAGTCGTCTACTGGAAAAGAAAATGTCACCACCTGCAATTAAAGGTGACCATCTCCTATTGTGATTCAGACGTCTTTAAAGGTGATTAGCTGGATAAAATTGGCATATGGAGCTGTGGTGTCCCTATGGTAACTCCTCAAACTCCTGCCCTAACAAGGCCAGTCCACAACTGTCCTTATCCCTAGAAACGCATGCCCCCTGTATAGCGTCACCTTCCATGACGCATTTCGTCTTCTGACTCTTCAGAGGGATTTTGTAGGACGTCGCTGTCCGTTTTGCTTAAGGTGAGTCCAGCATAAAGTGGCATGCAATTAGGAACACTTAGCTGCAAGCTAAAACTTTGGAAAAATAGATCCTGCTAATCATGTGCAGGCTGACTGCGCCAGATAGACGGCACTTCCGCCTTTTAAACCTAAAGCCCCACCTCCTGTGGACACTGAATGGTCACACCTCCCATCTGGTTGATGATCCTATTGGTCGCTCGCAGTGCGCAAAACTCCATGCGGCGGACCGCAATGTAAGCAGGCAGGGACCCGGTGAAAGAGGGGTGGTGCGCATGCGTCGGTTTGGCAGGGAAGGAATGTAGACGCGTCTCCATAGAGACGCTTGTAAACCATTCCCCTAGAGGGCACGGTAACCACTTAATGTTAACACAGAATGCCTTGGCGGGTAAGCAATAGGCTAGAGGGCTCCAGATGACGCTGTATAGTATTCCATCCAGTGCCAGTGGCAGGACAAATTAACAAGCAAAGAGGCACTCATGGAAAGAGAGAAATTATCCAGCAGTATTGAGGTCACCCCTTCCAAGATAGGATCATACAGCGAATGTCCAATGCCGGTAATTGTTAGATAATAAACGTGACGCTTTGTGTATTCCAATATGCAGTGCTAGTAGAAATGGACCAATACAAGTCACCCAAATAAAAAAACATAGTATGGGATCATGTAACAATCCGTGTATTAAACCATGCGGAATTCGTTGGAATTAACAGCTTCATGTCGCGCAAGCAGGAATTATGGTATGAAATTATGTAGCACTCCATATGTCATATTGTACAGTGTTAAATGGTAGTGAATGCTGGTTGGAACAAGCAGATGCATATCACCCAAGTAAAAACCCTAATATGTTCCTACTAGGGACCTCACAATGCAGGGAAAGTATAGTCACAAGTATGGGAATAAATAATGTAGAAGAGTGGAAAACAACAAGCCACACAGTATTTATAGAAATGACGTAAATAATAGTTGGTCATTCAAACCTTTTGGAATGACAGTATCCAATATGTAGATCTGTTTCACCTCACTCTGGAGGATCATCTTGTCCCAATTACCCCCACGTGCTGGATAAGGGACTATATCGATCCCCATAAAGCGCAAAACTGTAGCGTCCCCTTTATGATGTATCCATTGGGTATAGGTTTATCCCTTTTGTGCGTTACATCACCCAGCTGCTCTCCAACTCTGGGTCATGGCTATCCCACCTCAGCAGAGAATTCGTTGCTGTGGGCTTGCGGTATATGGATGAATGCAGTGAGCCATCTTGCGATTCAGTAATTAACACCTCTAGGAATGGAAGATTGTTATGATGGATCTCTGACGTTAATCGCAACCCTAGATGGTTATGGTTAAGTGACTGGACAGACTTAGTAAACTCATCTGCTCCACCTCTCCGCAGGACGAATATGTCATAAATATATCAAAGGAACAATTCCACATTCAGAATCCCAGCACTTGGATTATAATAAAAGAACTAAACATTATATTTTCTTCTGGAAATTCTAAAGGACATTTTTTTTCTAATGTTCTAAAGGACATTTACCCTCAGCTTAACTGATGGTAGATTTCCTAAACTTACTTGCTCCTCCTTTTGTCTAGGGGATGTCCTCATTTTTGTATGGAGAACGAACAGATTATCGTAAAAAAATATTTAAATGAGCCGGTGGCACTCCTGTCTACGCCATTAGCACCTCTTGACTCCACCGCTTGATAATGCATGCACGTCCCCTCTGTGTTCATTGCAGCCGGACCCCGCCTGCTGATCCTCATTGAAAGTTTTTTTTTTTACGATAATCTGTCCCCTAGACAAAAGGTTGAGCAAGCAAGTTTGGAACATCTACTGTCAGTAAATCTGAAGGTAGATGTTTTTTAAATTACAAAATCATGAATTACCGTATATATTCCCTAGTATAAGCGTCCCGAATATAAGCCGTGACCCCTAATTTTACCACCAAAAACTGGGAAAACCTATTGACTCGAGTATAAGCTGAGGGTAGGAAATGCATTGGTCACGCCCCCCCCCAGTATATAGCCAGCCAGCCCCCTATAGTATACAGCCTGCCCCCAGTAGTATACAGCCAGCCCAGCTTGCCCCCATTAGTATACAGCCAGCCCAGCCTGCCCCCAGTAGTATACAGCCAGCCCAGCCTGCCCCCAGTAGTATACAGCCTGCCCCCAGTAGTATACAGCCACCCCAGCCTGCCCCCAGTAGTATACAGCCAGCCCAGCATTAAAAAGAAAAGAAAAACAAAAAACTTATATACTCACCCTCCGGTAGCCCCGGAGCGCAGCGCTGCTCCCCAGATGTCCGTGCGGGTCATTGTGACATCATAGGGGAATCCATTAAGGTCTCTGGGAGTAAAGTACATGTCCAGGTCCAAGTCTTACACTGCTGTCACCGATGACAATTGTCTCGGTAACTCTTTAGGCACTACAGTCATGTTTGTAGTGTCATGTACTCTAATACACCGTCATACATTAGTATGGTAGTGTATTACTTGGAACAAGCGATGAGAAAATCCAATTGTCAAGAATTATTTTTCTCTGGAATTACAATTGTAAAATATTCCAGTTCTAACTTACATACAAATTCTTCTTAAATACAAGCCTAAAGAACCTATCTTCCACAAAACCCGGGGAGTGCCTGTATAATAAAAAAATGAAAATCACCACACAATCCGCACATATATGGTATTGTCGTGTGCCCTAAAAACCCATACAATAACATAAAATTAGTACTGAACCTGTATGGTGAATACCATAAAAAAAATGTAAAAACCATGCCCATTTGTATTTTTGCGCATCCAACTAAACAAAAAAGCAATAAAAAGTGATCCAAATGTCACATTTACACCACACTGATACCAATAAAGAGCCTAATTCATTCCACAAAAATAAGCCCTGAAAGAGCTCAATCAAAATCTTAATTTTTTGTGAAAATAAGTATAACATTTAGAAATCAGAATGTTCCAAATTTTTCAAAATTTTCAACATATTTTACATTTTTTCATAAATAAATGCAAAACATTTCAACCGAAATATACCACTAAGGTGAAGTACAACATTTCACAAAATAACAAA
Organism: Engystomops pustulosus; assembly: GCF_040894005.1. NCBI lineage: Eukaryota > Metazoa > Chordata > Amphibia > Anura > Leptodactylidae > Engystomops > Engystomops pustulosus. Next base: position 176,758,362 of record NC_092412.1, on the reverse strand, counting down.
CTGCAAATTGTATTGGCTATTGTTAGTGTTCTAAAGTTGTAATCACATATAGTGAGACATGGCAGGGGTTAAACTGAAAAAAACATAAACAAATAAAACCCTAAACATGTTAGATATTGCCGCTCATGGTAAACCCTGTCATTGAAAATAGCACCCAAATGTCTGCAGCACTGCTTTTTCGCCATTTTGAAACATACGTATAAAAATTTTACAAAGAGTTATCAAAAGGTGATGCAGTCTCCTTAGCCAGCGATAAGGGCTACATGGGGATCAACTCCCTTGTAAAGTGACATGATAGGCTTAATTATGCCAACAAGAAGTTTATTCTGTTCTGGCAGTATATTACTGCTGCCCAACCCTAATTGCATAGGTCCACGTGATATAATAGTACATCAAAGTGTGTTCACTGCCTAAGGGCCTTGACATATTATTACATTAGAGTGGTAACAAAGCAGCAACAGAAAGGCTCAGTCACTGAGGCTGTTTTGACGAATATTATAGTTTAATGCCTCTAAGACGCAATGCAACCAAAGTGTGTTCATATTTAATATACCAGACACTGCGCCAGGACCAGTTTGTACATTTCACATTCACCTCCTATCACTTCATGTTATTTCATATGACTGCATACCTCTTAACTTTATTCAGAGAGAAAGAGGGACAAAAGATGCAGCAAACCATGCCTTTTGCTCCGCCCCTGCTCCACCCCCACACAGTATTATTTCCCCATTAGTTCCTCCCATCTCCCTCTAACGTTGTTGCCCCTCTTATTGTGCTCCCCAGCAGGTCTCCCTCACATTGTGCCCCCCCCAGCAGCTTCCACTCTTCTTTTGCCCCCTTTATTGTGCCCACCCCCAGCAGCTCCCCCTATAATTGTAACCCCCAGCTGCAGTGGTTCCCTCTCATAATGCAGCCCCTCTTATTGTGGGCTTCTGGTTATATATTGTGGAATGGGGGAGTATTTTGGATCCAGAGATGAAAGAACACATTGGTTTGAGGAGGCTTAGCAGCTACCAAATCATTCATTTTCAGCAGCATATTAATTTGGGATTCATTTGGGACGCTGATCCAATTATATAGATGTACATAGATGTGAGTCCAATGAGGTACATCGGATACACATCTGCAGATCCTGTGCTGGCGCCTTCTATCCCAATGCAACAAGTGAAGCCAAAATGATACACTAACTTAATTGAACATGTGTACCAACAGCACTTGCGCAGTGAAGTCAGTGTACTACGCTGACTTCACTTGCCAAAACACACAGGCGGCGATCAGAACGAGGTGAGTATACTATAATACTCTGCAATTCAGTATTTTGACCAAAATACAAGGTACAAGATCTCCCCTGTTCCCTATCAGTTTCTCCATCCCAGTCTGTGATTCTACAGAACTCTCTCTGTGTCTCTAAACTCTCCTCATGCTGCAGCCCTTCCCTCACTTTGCACTCCACATTTTATACACAATGCAGAGAAGCTATTAACCCTTAGTCCTCACACAGCACAGACTATATATTTCATGTAACTGTTTTAATTATGATTTCTTCCACTTATTACATGTTCCCTGCTCCTTCGTGTGATGGCTAGTCTAGGCTAGGCTAGTCCCCATATACATCTTGTATGTACACTTTGCAGTGTTCAGTGGATTTACTTGTAGGAAACTAAATGGATTTAATGTTAAAAGAGAACACAAAACATCATGAGCTCTCTGTGCAGTTTGAATTGGACTTAATTTCAGGGCAAGTACAGGAAGACGTTAGCCTCTGGCCACTTCACCACTGGTGAGAAATATTTTTGTCAAACACTTTCAGAACAGAAAATGCCAAAACTGTGGAAAGAAAAGGGCGAGCAGCAGAATATGGGCATCGTTCTATTTGTTTTTAATGGAGGAATCCCATTTGAAAATTTTATGAAATCATCATAACTTTTTTTTATTTTTCACTAATCAATAGCTCTTGGGATGTAAAACAACTTTGCCTATTATCTTTATTACCTACATTCATTAGTTTCCTTGCTATAGACCTCAGATTACCTTAGTGCTGCAACAGCTGCCTCCTCTCCATGTGCTGATAAGCTCTGGAATCCGTCAGTGTAAACAACAGGAGGCCCTGTTTCAATGAACTTAGCAGGGCTGGAAGTGTTCTGAACAATGAATGCAGCAGAGCTGGATGTGTATACAAGATCTACCTGTTCCCTATCAGTCCCTCCATCCCAGTCTGTGATTCTACAGAAGTTTCTCTGCCCGTCTCCGCTCTTCTCGCTCCTCACACGGCACAGGCTATAGACTTCATGTTACTGGTGTACTAATGATTTCTACCACTTATTGCATGTTCCCTGCTCCTCCACGTGCTGGAAGTTGCCAAGCTGTTCACCATATACATCCTGTATGTGCACTGTGCCGTATTCAACGGATTTACTTGTAGGAAATTAAATGGATATAATGATAAATTAATTTGAGAGAGAAGACAAGGCATCACAGGATCTGTGGGCAAGCTAGCTGGCCTCAGTCTGAGGGCATAGACTGACAGAAATTAGTCACCGCCCACTTCACCTCTAGTAAGAAAGATTTTTGTCTAACACTTTCGGAACAGAAAATGCCTTAACTTTGGAAAGAAAAGGATGAGCAGCACAACGTAGGCATCGTTCTGTTTCTTTTCAAAGGGGCAATTCCATATAATAATTTGGTAAAATAACTATAGCATTACAGTTACGCTTTACAGTTCACAAGAATCTTGTCTTTGTGGGAATAACCCCTTTACGGACTGAGCTCATATTCACCTTTAGAACACAGCCTTATTTTCCAAATCTGCCATGTGTCACTATATGCGATTAAAACTTAAAAATGTTTTGACTCACCAATGTGTTTTTGCAGACAGTTTTTTGTGACATGGTGTACTTCACCTAGTGGTACATTTTGGTTGTTGTGCACTTATTTATAAAAAAAAATTAAAATTTGGTGAAAATTTAGAAAACTTAGGTTTTCTGTGCATGACACGGTTAGCCTAGCCTCCGGAATTGGTTATTAACCCCTTAACGCTCTGCGCCGTAGCTCTACGGCGCAGAGGTATAAGGGATGTATGAAGAGGGCTCACGGGCTGAGTCCTCTTCATACAGAGGTGGGGTTTTTTGCATTTTGCACAAAACCCCCACCGCTAATAACCGCGGTCGGTGCTTGCACCGATCGCGGCTATTAACCATCTCAACGCCGCCGGGAAAGTCACGTCATCGGGGGGGGGGGGGGGGGCGGCGATCGGTTACCATGGTAGCCTCGGGTCTTCTTTTGACACGAGGCTACATGGCTTATGCAGGTTCGTTACAATGAGCCAGTGGCTCATTGTAAAGTATGACCTGCAAAAATGCCATATATTGCAATACTGTAGTATTGCAGTATATGGTAGGAGCGATCTGACCATCTAGGGTTAATGTACCCTAGATGGTCTAAAAAATAGTGAAAAAAAAAAATTAAAAAAAAAGTTTAAAAAATAAAAAAAATTAATAAAATATTAAAAGTTCAAATCACCCCCCTTTCCCTAGAACGGATATAAAACATAATAAACAGTAAAAATCACAAACATATTAGGTATCGCCGCGTCCCAAAATGCCCGATCTATCAAAATATAAAAACGGTTACGGGCGGCGGTGACCTCTGAGGTGGGAAATGGCGCCCAAATGTCCGAAATGCGACTTTTACACCTTTTTACATAACATAAAAAATGAAATAAAAAATGATCAAAATGTCGCACAGACCTCAAAATGGTAGCAATGAAAACGTCGCCTCATTTCGGAAAAAATGACCCCTCACACATCTCTGTGCGCCAAAGTATGAAAAAGTTATTAGCGTCAGAAGATGGCACATGTACACATTTGTTTAATTTTTGAAAATGTATTAAAACACAATAAAACCTATATAAATTTGGTATCACCGCGATCACACCGAACCAAAGAATAAAGTAGGCGTGTTATTTGGAGCGAAGAGTGAAAGTCGTAAAAACTGAGCCCACAAGAACGTGACGCACGTGCATTTTTTTTTCAATTTTTCCACATTTGGAATTTTTTTTCAGCTTCGCAGTACACGGCATGTTAAAATAAATAACACAGGTCTGTACACGTAAAAATGAAAAAGTTATGGATTTTTGAAGTTGGGAAGCGAGAAATGAGCCGAAAAACCCTGCATCCTTAAGGGGTTAATTAACCTCTACCATGTGATTTTTTAAAATTCAAAACAGCCTTTGGTAAGCTGGTTAACCAGTTAGGCATCTCAAATAAATTCAAACAAAATGGAAGGAGGAAACACAGCCCAGATTTTATAGATCAATTCCTCTTGAATATGGCAGTATCTCACATGTGGATGTAAACCACTTTTATGGGCCCACCACAGAAAAAAATGAACATCAATTGAGGTAATCAAATCAGAGTTTATCAAGGTATAAAGTATAATGGTTATTTTACCACCACAGATGTTGCATAGAGAGTATTAGCATTGGCTAGAATTAATAATTTTTTTCCCCAAAAAACCTTGTTTTGCCCTCCATATTTTTATTTTTGGAAGCGATTAAAGGGCACCTACCACCACAAATCTACCTATAAAGGTAGATTGGGTGGTAGGTGGATCAATGGGACGTGAGGATAGCCCTTTTAAGGGCTAATCCTCACGTCCCCACACTTTTTTGATAACTTTTATTACACATATATTCAAATTTACTTATGCGGCTACTGGGGCGTGGAGTAGCCGCATCTGAGGTTACACGAGGCAGCTACTCCACGCCCCGGTAGCCACTTTACCCCTCCTACTCACCCATCTTTGGCGCGCAGCTCCGTGTAGCTGCGCGCCCTCGTCCGGCGATCCTGCCGTCTGCGCATGCGCAGAAGAGCAGGCCCGCACCTGTTTCGGAGCAGTGACCGCGCAGGCGCAGGCCTGCTCTTCTGCGCATGCGCAGACGGCAGGATCGCCAGACGAGGGCGCGCAGCTACTGTTTTCTATTACTAAGCAAAAAATACACAGATTTTCCCCTAGTCCCAGCAGTCTCATTTTATATACCAACCTTTTATGCGGCATGGTGTCAAATGCCTTTGAAAAGTCCAGGTATACAACATCCACAGCGTCCCCCAGATCCAGTCTGGAACTTACCTCCTCACAGAATCCAATCAGATTAGTCTGACAAGACCGATCTCTCATAAACCCATGCTGACAGAGTCAGCGTCCCCTGATAAACCCATGCTGAATAGAGTCAGCGTCCCCTGATAAGGTTGTCAGTGGTTGTATACCTTGTACTGTAACCACGTCCCTTATTCGCAATATAGTCGGGGCTGTGGGAAATAGTGAAGAGAGTCTAGATTGTGAGATGTTGAAAGTGTGGTTATACAATATGGGTGTCAATGGGCCAATAGGGGAGGATAAAGGCCGATAACATGTGGTCCCAAACCTCCGTCCAGTGTTTTTGTGGCAACTTAGGGCGTGTTTTAGAGGGTAACCAGACATGTGAGGATGGTGGTATCGGTGACATAGAAGCTAGTAATTGCACCCATAACTTTGTGCTAGAATTGTGGTGAAAATCTAAGACACAAGTGCTAATCTCTGCTTTATGGTATATTTCAAAGTCCGGTAAACCAATTCCTCCTCTAAGTTTGTGGCGTGTTAATAGAGAGTAACTAAGGGTTGTTGCCCTTTCCATACAAATCTGATGATCTGGGATCTGAGCTTACTAAAAAAGGATCTTGGTAATGGTATTGGTAACGCTTGGAAAATATATAGAATCTCAGGGAGGGTATCCGTTTTGATCACCCAAACCATGATAAAAAGAGAGGGTTCCAGCCAGATAGTTATCCGACTAGAGATTATCATAAATGGAGAAATACAAATCCTCAGTATCTGCCGTCAGATTTATTCCTAGATATTTCACGGAACCGCCACTATCCTTAAAAGAAAAGTTTGCTCTTATGGAATCCCAAACTGTCTTGGGGATGGAGATGTTCATATTCTCCAACTTATTTATATTAACTTTAAAGTTACTTAGGGATCCAAAGGCTTCAAATTCCATTAATATGTTAGGGATAGAAATGTGAGGGCTAGAGATATACAGTAGTAAATCACCGGCATATAAAGATAATTTACAGTGCCGCTGACCTACCTTAATGCCTACTATATCTGGATTTCCACATAGGGCCACTGCTAGATGTTCTATTGTAAGAACATATAGTAAGGGCGAAAGGGGGCAGCCCTGACGCGTGCCGTTAGACATGTGGAACGAGTCAGATAAGGTCCTATTCACCCTGACCCAAGCAGAGGGCTGACTATAAAGCGCCATGATACGTTTGAGCATAATTGGCTCCATACCAATTCCCTCCAGAGTAGCTCTAAGGAAGTCCCAGCTGACCCTATCAAACGCTTTCTCAGCATCGACCGATAGAAGGCACAGCGTGACTCCCCTAGATTTGGCAAAGCTGGTTAAGGCGATGGTTTTAAGGGTATTATCCCTAGCCTCTCTGCCAGCTACGAATCTGACCTGATCAAAATGTATTATTTTGGGTAGCAAGAATTTCAGCCTAGTGGCTATTATTTTAGCATATAATTTTAGATCAATGTTGATCAAGGAAATTGGCCGGAAGTTGCCGCAGACAGTTGGATCCTTTCCAGATTTAGGCAGAACGAAGATATGAGCCTGCAGGGCCTGAGGTGGAAATGATCCTCCTTTTGCAATGTCATTGAAGACTCTCAGCATGGTAGGTGATAGGGACTCTGAGAATCTTTTAAAGAATCTAGAGGTAAACCCGTCCGGGCCTGGGCTTTTGCCATTTTTAAGTTCTTTTATGACAAAATCCAGCTCCTGAGGAGAGAACTGACTAACTGTTTGATATCTTCTTCAGGTAAGGAAGGCAGGCAATGAGCTGTAATATATGTCTTAATTTTTGCCCACTTATCACTTGCTGCAGAGCCCTCAAATTTGGGATGAATATTATACAGTGCAGAATAATAATTCTGAAACTCTCTTAGAATTTGTTGAGTCGTATGTAGTTTAGTGCCATTTTTAGTGTTAAGGGACGTGATATACGAAGCCCTAGTTCTGGGATGTAATGCCCGGGACAACCACTAACCACACTTATCAGCATGTTCATAGTAACCTCTATATAGCTTTTCTCTTGCACAAAAAGATCTCTGATCTAGGAGGCTAAGCAGCTCCTGGCGTGTGTTAGAGTTTTCTACTTGGATAAAGGCAGAGCATGACTTTTTATTGCGCGTTTTGAGCTCAGATAGGTGAGTTAATGGAGCAGATATTTTAGCTGTGTTCGCTTTTTTCAAACGCGAGCCATGAGACATAAAGACCATTCTGATTTCGCATTTTAATCCCTTCCATAATGTGGGTGAGATTGAGGAGGACTTCTATGTAGTCTTGTGAAAATCTAGACAGGCGCTGCTTAACCGCCTCTAAACATAGAGCATCGTTTAAAAGATCGTTTAAATTTTTTTTTTTTTAGATTTTCATTAAGTCACCATGTGAACGGCTTACGGGGGATGGGAAATACTGAGAGAGCAAGGAACACTGGGACATGATCAGACCAAATGATCTGTCCTATATATGCTAAAGTAGCTAGTTCTAAAAGTGGGTGACTAACAAATATCATGTCTATTCCACTATATGACTTGTGAGCTGCAGAATAGAAGGAGTAGTTTCTAGTGTGTGGGTTTAGAGTTCTCCAGGAGTCTATTAAGAGTTGTTTTTGTAATTCTTTCCTGAGTCTACGCACTGCTGCAAAAGAAAGGGATGACTTACAAGAGGAAGTATCAACTAAACAATCCCATGCCCAATTGAAATCTCCGGCCAGGATTATCTGGGAGGATTCAGCAAACGAGTCCAGAGACGTCAGCGCCTCTAATGCGAAGGCTACCTGACCTGAATTAGGAAAGTACATGTTAGCCAGGGTATAACACTTAGCTGCATATAAAATTTTAACAAATAAATATCGACCCTCAGTATCCCTGTATGATTCCAACACTGTTGGGGGGAAGGAATAGTGAAATCCAATGGAGACCCCCCTAGAACGGCCATCCAGACCTGGGGCATGTAGCCACATATTATAGTAATGGTCTCTGAAATGTGGCGTTTTGTTTCGCTCAGAGTGGGCCTCCTGTAGCATTACTATCTTAGCACGATTTTTGTGCATAGAATGGAGTATTTCACCACGTTTCTTGGGGACGTTAAAACCCTTCACATTCAGAGGTCGCATTAACGCCTCACCACGCGTCATAGACGCGTGATGAGGCGCCATTGCCCCCCAAAATAATTGCCATGCGTAAAGTTACGCTTGGCAATTATTCCCTGTAGCGCGCAGGCTGCAAAAGAGGTAAATGTCAGTAGCGCGATGACACAGTGATCCGTGTCAGCAGTGTGCTGTGTGAGCGTAGTGTAGTGTGTGCTGTGTGAGCGTAGTGGAGTGGAGTGTGTGCTGTGTGAGCGTAGTGTAGTGGAGTGTGTGCTGTGTGAGCGTAGTGTAGTGTAGTGTGTGCTGTGTGAGCGTAGTGTAGTGTGTGCTGTGTGAGCATAGTGTAGTGGAGTGTGTGCTGTGTGAGCGTAGTGTAGTGTAGTGTGTGCTGTGTGAGCGTAGTGTAGTGGAGTGTGTGCTGTGTGAGCGTAGTGTAGTGTAGTGTAGTGTGTGCTGTGTGAGCGTAGTGTAGTGTGTGCTGTGTGAGCGTAGTGGAGTGTGTGCTGTGTGAGCGTAGTGTAGTGTGTGCTGTGTGAGCGTAGTGTAGTGTGTGCTGTGTGAGCGTAGTGTAGAGTGTGTGCTGTGTGAGCGTAGTGTAGTGTGGTGTGTGCTGTGTGAGCGTAGTGTAGTGTGTGCTGTGTGAGCGTAGTGGAGTGTGTGCTGTGTGAGCGTAGTGTAGTGTAGTGTGTGCTGTGTGAGCGTAGTGTAGTGTGTGCTGTGTGAGCGTAGTGTAGTGTGTGCTGTGTGAGCGTAGTGTAGAGTGTGTGCTGTGTGAGCGTAGTGTAGAGTGTGTGCTGTGTGAGCGTAGTGTAGTGTAGTGTGTGCTGTGTGAGCGTAGTGTAGTGGAGTGTGTGCTGTGTGAGCGTAGTGTGCGCGGCGTATTACCAAAATTTTCATACTCCTCCTCGGGTAAAAATACTCCTCAAAAATGGTGAGAGCAGTATTTTTACCCTTCTGGAAAAATGTTAGTGCGACCTCTGTTCACATTAAATGTACAAATTGTCAAATCAGTCATCTTAGAAATAATCAAAGAAGAGGAGCAAAATATGTTAAGCATTACAACTAGCCCTAAACTAGATGAGAGGTGGGTATTAGGGTGGGAGAGAAGGGAAGGAAAGATGGGGGAAGACAAGACAAGCCAGACATAGATAGAAAGGATTAGATTTGTATTATTAGTAATGAAACTCCAGTCTGAACAATACGTTTCCAATAAACCAGCGTCAGAACCTGCCAACGCTTGTGTGTCAGTCTGGGGACGTAGAAACATATGGTGAGCGATAGCTTCCCTGCGTCCCGGGACTGAAACCTGCTCCCAGCCTCCAAAGAGAATAAACCCTTCCCTTAAAAAAACAATTATAAAACAGTAAAGCCAACACCGGTAGAGCATGGCATTAGATGCCTCATATAACCAGAAAGGGGTATAGGTCATAATAAATAAGGAAGAATCCCCTTCTTGCCATGCGTGGCAAAAAGGATCATCCTTCCCAACTACTGTAACTTCCCAACATGTTAGCTTATGCTAGCGAACCCGGAGAACGGTTGGTACCAGGTGAGTTCCCATTAGAAGGCCGTTTCTTAGGTGGTTTCTGTGAGGGTGACCACTTTTTACGATGAGGTGGCTCCATAGGTTGTGGTAACACTGGCCAGTCCGGGATAGCGATCATCGGAAGTTCCAATACGCCTAGGAACTTAGGTAAGTCCCCTAAATCACGAAATATCGCCGTCTTGCCTTGGTGCTTTGCAATTAGTTGAAAAAGATATCCCCAGTGATATTGAATTTTGCGGGAGATTAGCTCTCCTAGAAGGGGACGTAAGGCTTTTCTAAGTTGTAGAGTGCGGCGTGCCAGATCAGGTAAAAAGGTAATTTCGTTATCCAGATATAGCACATGTTATTTGGTTCTGGCAGCCCTCATTAATTGCTCTTTCATCTTGAAGAAATGCACTCTGCATACTACATCTCTGGGACGTTGATTGTCTGCAGGTTTAGGGCCTAATGTGCGGTGAATCCTATCCAGTTCCACTGGAGGAAGTGCTGGGTCATCCAGCAAATCAGTAAACAACAATTGAGCCTCCAAGTCCAATTCTTTGGCCTCAATGGATTTGGATAAACCTCTTATGCGAATGTTATTCCGTCGATGACGGTTTTCTAAATCTTCTTGAGCTGAGAAGATCTACCTCATGGCTAAGGAATGGGCCTGTAATATCTTGTGGTGTTCTGATATAGTGTCCCAAATGTTATCTTGCCCAGTCTCAGCATCTGCAATTCTATGGCCCAATTGCCTCACCTCCTGTTTCACTGAATCCACCTCCTTCTTGTATGAGGCCTCAAGGCGGCTTACCAGGCCCTCTAGGTCTGTCTTGGTGGGCAGAGACTCTAGATGAGCACTCAGGTCCCAGTCTATGCTGTGAGCTGACATGGAGGTGCTTGTAGGAGAGGGCGGTGCTGATATGTGCGCGGCTTCCGAGCAGGCCAGAGAACCATGTGCCGTCGCCATCTTGGATCTGCACACCGCGCCGCTGGAGGATTCGGCCGAGTCAAAATATGAGGTAATTGAGCCGCGATCGCCTGTGTGACTTCTCCTGTTTCCCATATGGCGAGAAATTCCGGGTTTACTAAGGTATGGAGGACAGCAGTAGCGGTCAGGCCCGTGAGCTCAGTCTCGGCACGTCTTCACTCCTCCATGTGCAAGCCACGCCCCCCCCCAACCCGGTGATTTATTTATCTTAGTGGTTGTGAGGCGGCGCCTTACCTCTTACTGGGTTAAACTGTTGACACTCCAAAGAGAATTTACATTATTCCTCATTGTGTCTTCCACCAGGGGATTTTCCTGGGTAAAGACAGTCGAGAAGGCGACATTCAGCAGATTGGCCCTTTCTTCATCTCCTTCCACCATGACCCCCATGTTATTCCTAAGAGGGCCCACGCTCTCCGTTTCTAGTTTCTTATCATTAATATACTTGAAAAATAATTTGAAATTACGGTATTTTTGCTCTCTCTGGCAATATTTCTCTCAGTCTCTATTTTTGCGGCCTTTATCTGCTTTTTACAGGATTTATTTTTCTCTCTATAATCCTATAATGCCTCATAGCTACCTTCTAGTTTAAGCACCTTAAACCCCTTATCTTTCTTGCTTTCCTTACAAGACTAGTTAACCACATTGGCTTTTTCTTGTTCCTCTTATGCTTTTTCCCATATGGTATGTGTTTCTCACAGGCCTTTTTTAGAATATATGAGAAAGAGTCCCATTTTTGGAGTGTTCGTTGCCCCTCCACTAACGCTTTTAGTAAAGCGTAATACAAAATCAATGATATTATGATCACTATTACCCAGGTTGCCCCCAACCTGTAGTTTTGATACCCCATCAGGTCTGTTGGTTAGGATAAGGTCCAGCAGTGCTGGCTCTAGGACTAGTTGCGACAGGTAATTGTCTTTTGTTGTTGACAAGTACCTGCTACCTTTGAAGGACCTGCAGGTTTCTGCCCCCCAGTCAATGTCTGGGTAACTGAAGTCCCCCATGATAAGTACTTCACCTTGCTTTGAAGCCGCATCCATTTCACTTATCAGCATTTCCTCTCCTGCCTCCATTATATTTGGAGCCTTATAACAAACCCCTAGCAATATTTTATTATTCTTTTTCCCTTCCCTTAGGGACTCCACATTTGCATTTGCGTCACCGATGACATCTCGTAGGACAGGCTTAAGGCAAGAATTCACATATAAACAAACCCCTCCCCCTTTTTTATTTATACGATCCTTTCTAAAAAGACTATAACCATCTATAGCAACAGCCCAGTCATAGCTACTGTCCAGCCATGTCTCGCTGATACCCACTATATCATATTTCCGCTCCAACATCAAGAGTTCCAGTTCCTCCATTTTATTTGTGAGGCTTCTGGCATTTGTGTACATACACTTTATATGGTTTTCCCTATCCCTATTCCTTTTGTTCTTATTCCCCAATCTTAATCCAGCCCCCATACCTCCCCCATGGACTATGACTCTTCCCAGCTCTCTATCTACAATGTCTATTTGCCCTGCACAAGTGTAGTTGCCCTCCCCCCAGGTCTCTAGTTTAAACACTCCTCCAACCTTCTAGCCATTTTTTCCCCTAAAACAGCGGCCCCTTCCCCATTGAGGTGCAGCCCATCCCTACTGTAGAGCCTGTAGCCGACAGAAAAGTCAGCCCAGTTCTCCATGAGCCCAAAGCCCTCCTTCTTACACCAACTTTTGAGCCACTTATTTACCTCCTTCATCTCCCGCTGCCTTTCTGGTGTGGCACGTGGTACAGGCAGTATTTCGGAGAAAACTACCTTTGAGGTCCTTGCCCTGAGCTTATGGCCTAAATCCCTGAAATCATTTTTAAGGACCTTCCACCTACCTCTTACTTTGTAATTAGTGCCAATGTGGACCATGACCATTGGTTCCTCACAAGCCCCTCCCAGTAATCTGTCAACCCGATCCGCAACATGCCGAACCCGAGCACCCGGCAAACAACACGGTCTTTGTGACGGATTGCCCTGTCTGTTGAATCTCCCACTACTAGCACCTGTCTGACCTTGCCTGTACTGCCATTCCCCTTCGTACTGGAGCAGACAGTCCCCTGGTTGCTAGAGGCCACGTCTTGCTGCAGCATTGCTACCCCAGAGCTGATAAGCCCCTCATCCGCCAGCCTGGCAAACTTATTGAGGTGCACCAGATCAGGACTAGACTCCCTGCAACTCTTCCCTCTACCTCGCCTTCTACATGTTACCCAACTAGCTGCCCCCTTATTCTGCACGTCCATACTTTCGTCCCCACATCCATCTTCCCCAGAGAGTCTGTGCTCTAAGAGCAGCAAACTTTGCTCCATATTGTCAATTGCCCGCAGCCTTGAAACTTGCTCATTTAGATCCAGAATCTGGATTTCCAACTGAGCAATTTTCACACATCCCACACAGCAGTATTCCCCCTCGAACGGCTGTTCAAGGAAAGCATACATGGCACAGGATGTACACTGTGTAGCAATGCCACTTATGGAGTCCATTGTTCTAATGGGGATTACAAGCGAAATACGGAAGAAAAGAAAAAATTACCGAATTTGAATATAATATACTGTACAAGGATAAAGCCCAAGTCTTATAGAATAATACCTTGATTATGTGAGCAAAGTATTTTCCTGACACCTTGTTATCTGTCTTGATGAAGATCTCTCTTAGAACAGATTCGCCAATTGGATTGTATTTGGCATTAAATTTATCAAAGCGATGGAAAGTATTCCTGTCCTGCGGGAATGAAACAAAATAAAAGAAAAACTTATTCTCCTTACTATAAATTGTAATACCCAAAGAAGTCAGCATGTTGTGTTACACAGATACGTGAGAATGAGATCTTCCTGTACTGGACAAAGATGGAAATATCAAATTTTCCACTTGCTGAAAGCACAGATTTGAATGACATTTTAATAGAATTACGAAACCTTTTGTTGACTTATCAAAAGCTACACAGTAGTCACAGTAAGGTGAGAAGATACTATGCAGGTTGTTATTCTGCTAGGGGGGTATGATACCAGAAATGCATTTTAACAACCTTAAAAATCTGGGTAATTCAGTCAGAGCACGTAGTTGGCTCACCTTAAATAAGTTGGGTTAGGTGTACAATTCACTTTCTGTGACACTTATATTTATTTAGGTTACTTAAATCACAGTGACACATGTTAATGTATAATATTGCAAATGTTTTGGTGTTAATTGCAATAGTTCAAATTTACTGCTTTACTGCATATATATAATTCTTACCGCATGTACATCCAGGGTGTCCACGCTGAGATCATATGCTGTAAGGTTCATGTTCTGGAAAACTTGTCGCAATGTCTGTTCTTTACCTCCCTCTTCATGAACTATATCCTCCAAATTCTTTTTCATTGCTCGTTTGATAAATCGGAGCAAATGCTTCTGATTCATGCAAGATGCGGCATGAATATGTGTGTCAACCTTTAAAGGAGAGCTCAGTGTAAGTTTTCTTAAATATATACCTTCCACAATTGAATGTGGAAAGAGACTGAAACCTCACAAACCTTACGAATGTTGTAAAAGTCTCTGTGCGGCACCTTTTTTTGAGCTGCTAGCTCTTTCATCTCATTCAACAAAACATGCATCTGGAAACGTGAGCTGAGATACTGCAGCCGCCGGTAGCAGAAAGACTTACTGGAAAGATATAAACATGGGCTTGTTTATAAGCACACATAAAGACTGAAATAAATCACATGACATTGAGAGCAAAATAGCAAAACACTCTATATCAAGGAGTTTTTGGCATTATGGAAAGAAGCAAACATAACACATTTATTGGATATGGCAAGATGGCACATGTATACAATTGCAAAAAAGCAGCAAGGCAGATGTTTAACAACTGCTTCATTCACTTCTCTTATTAGTTGTGGTCTAACGGCTGCCAACGTAAAGAATCCAGTACAGAGACATGACACAAAGTGCATTCAATAAACTGTTGCAGCAAATATTAAATTGAGTCTTAAAGGGAAGCTGTCACCAGGGACCTCATTTTCACTAAAGACAGGTTACAGAAGCCCATCAAACCTGCAATGCAAATATGCATTTCTGTTTTTCTGAGCATTTGCATTACAATATAATTGTTTATTAGAACTAACCTTGCACCCTGATAAAATCCTCTGTGTAGTCCCAGGGGTTGGGCTTTGGTTGGATGCATTTCAAAAAAGAACATGTGAGCCTCGGCTCATGGCCCACACCTTTGTGCTCCTGTGCAGATCCTCCCTTCTGCTCCTTCACATAACTCACAGCCTGGCGAGCTGACATCAGTAGGAGAGGAAGGAGCTGTACAGGAGCACAAAGGTGGGTGGCATGAGCTGAGGAGTCTGCAGCACAGACAAGTCACATGTTGTTTTTTTAAATACATCCAAACCAAAGCCCAACCCACAGAGGGACACAGAGGATCTTATCAGGGTGCAAGGTAGGATTTAACAAAAAATTATATTTTAATGCATTTGCAATGCAGGTTTGATGAGCTTCTGTAACTTGCCTTTAGTGAAAATGAGGTCCCTGGTGACAGGTTCCTTTTAACCCCTTATCACCGACACTAGTTTTCAGCTCAATGACCAGACACGATTTTTCAAATCTGACATGTCTTACGATAATTGGTTATAACTTCGGAACGCTTTAACATATCCTGGTGATTTTGAGAATGTTTTCTCGTGATACATTGTACTTCATGTTAGTTATAAAATTTAAGTGATAAGTTTTGCGATTCGTTCTGAGAAAAAGAAAATTTGGCAAAAGTTTGTAAAAATTCTTCATTTTCCAAGTTTGAAATGTTCTGCTTTCCAGACAGGAAGTAAAACTACCCAAAAAGCTTGATAATTAACATTTACGGAATGTCTGCTTTATGTTGAAATGATATTTTATGCATCCTCTCACTTTTCTAGGATGTTATGAGGCGCAGAACTTTAGGTGCGATTTTTCTAATTTTCATTTGCAATTGCCATTTTCAATTGCTAAAACTCACATTTTGAGGGACAACTCAGCTTCCAAGTGACTTTGTAAGGCCTAAATAATAGTAAAACCACATAAATGACCCCACTATAGAAACTTCACCCCTCAACGTATGTAAAACAACTTCTATTAAGTCCATTAACCCTTTAAGTGTTTCACAGGGGTTAAAACAATATGGACCTGCGATTTAGAAACTGTGGAATTTTTTGGGAGAGTACAGTACTTTCATTTAGGCCAAAACTGACAGTTTCAGAATAAATTAAATGATGAAACACACTGCAACGTTTGATGCCCAATTCCTCCCGAGTACCGGTCCCCCATATGTGGTGGTGACTGCTTATGGGCGCACGGCCGAGCATAGGATCAAAGCAGCAACCTATAAATTTTTATTTTTTTTGGTAATGCAAATATATGAGGGCTTATTTTTTACGGGATGAGATACTATGTATAGATAATTCATTTTGGGGGTCTATAGCTTATTCATGAGATTTTATTAACTATTTAAAGGGGGACACAAACAAAATCATCAATTTTTATTTTGGATTTTTAGCATTTTTTTTTCCCCCCGCTCACTGTAACATAAAAATAATATTTTATCTTTATTCTCTGATTCACTACGATTGCGGTTTATACCTCATTTATATAGTTTTTCTTATCTTTGCTCAATTTTCCTGAGCAAAACCAATATTGGAGAATATCGCATTGTTTTTACTATTGACAACTTTTTAGGGCCATAACTTCTGTATTTTTCTGTTGTCAGACCTCGTTGAGGGCTTATTTTTTGCGAAAAGAGTTGTTCTTTTCAGTCGTATCACATTAGGGAACATAACTTTTTTTGATCACTTTTTAGAACATTTTTTGTGATGGTGTTTGATGAAAAATTGTATATTACGGGAAGTTTTTCGAGGTTTTTTTTTACGTCGTTCACCGAGCAGGTTCAAGAGTGATTAAGATGTATTGTACAGATTGATACGGATGCGGTGATACCAAATATGTACGTGTTTTTGTGTTTTATATACTTTATTAGCATTTTATGTGTAACTGGGGAGATTATGGGACTTTTATTTTATTTATTTAATTATATAATAAAATGATTTCATCTTTTTTTTTTTTTTTTACTTTTTTACATTTTCTACTTCTTGGCTTGAACAAGCGATCGTCTGATCGCTTATTCAAGCCTTTACACTGCAATACACTTGTATTGCAGTGTATAGTGAAAGTAACTGAGCATGCTCAGTTACTTACAGCCGGGTCCTGCCAGGAAGGCAGAACCCGGCGGGTAGAGGAGCTGGAAGCCCCGGGTCACTCGTCGGAACCAAGGGCTGCGGCCACGGGGGACACACTTGCACGCCGCGGTCATGCTTGACCGCGGCGTGTAAGGGGTTAAACACCCGGGATCAGAGTTTTTCCGATCCCGGGTGTTAGTGCCGGGTCTGGGCTGTAAAATCACAGCCCGACACCGGCAGCAGCGAGACCCGGTCTCCCGAAATCTTATTCTGACGCGCCGCCGTAGAAAGGCGTACGCGTCAGAAGAAGTACCCTTAATGACCGCCGTAAAAAGCCGATAGGGCGGTCATTAAGGGGTTAATGCAACAAAAGGTAAAGCAGTTGTGCAAATGAGTTAACCCAGTTTGCAAAGTTACAATAACAGGGACCCGGTATAACTATCACAATGGAGAATCAGGATGATTATCTACCCTGTTGCTCCATTAATTGCCTATGGCAAAGACAGAGACAGCCGAGTACAGTATTTGGCTATCTCCAGCAGTGAATGTAGTGGCAGTGCACATGTTTGACAAGTCACCTTATACATTTGCGAGATTGTAATCACTATTTTTTTGATCAAGTTATAACTTGGGAACTTGGGCTAACCCGTTTAACATTCATTTACTACCTATAAATTTGATAGGTTATAAATTCACTTGGCAATTATGAAACAGCCCAAAAATCTAAACCATGCGCAGCACAACAAGAGCGGAATAAAAAAGTAAAGCACGGTTGATATGCGCAACAAAAGCAAAAAATTTTTTTGTTTTTTGGACAGTTCCGTAATTCTGTCCCCAAATGTGAGCCACATGCTTCCAACATGCATTTTCTGCACTACTCACATGGGGCCATTGATTATAAGAGCCATCAGTACATTCATGTCAGCCACAAATTCTGAAAGATCCAAATATGGAAGATCCAACTCTGTATTCCTAAAAGAAAAAAAACATAGTTAATAAATGTGACATACTTTCCATTCTTTAGGGGAAGAGGTTTTATAATGCACTGGCGTCATTAAAAACTGCATAGTATCTTAAGCATCAGCACCTTGCAGTCTTTTTGGAGAAGAGGCACCCCTGTGGCTTCAGCCATTCTAGCACATTAGTGCTCTTTTTGTGACCACATATTTCTCTAGGCCAATCGCAAAAAAAGGCTCCATTTATACTACACAGATAACAATTTTGAACACCATGCAACATATTAGAGGAACAATTCAGAGGGAGCTGTATAGATGAATACAAAACCAAAAAATACCCCTATATTCAGCCTCTCCAACAGTATACTCAAAATACCAAAAAAAGAACCAGAGCGGCAAAAGACTTCAATATAAACAAATATGTAATATTCTTTATTGAAAGTACATAGATAAAACATATATAACCCTCAAATGGGAAGAAAAGAAATTTGTAGATACAGTATATAGGGGACACAAGTAGCCCCTGATGGAAAAAGGGCAACACAGGAGACCAATGGCTACCCCTATTAGTCCAGAGTCCAAGTATAGTAAAAAATAGACATAATATGGTCAAGGTATTAGACTCAAATGCATTGGGCAAAAAGTGGCAGTAGTGCAGTAAAAAATATGTAAACCATACACAACACTGGAGGTACCGTCCAGTGTTAGTAGTAGATATATCAAAATACTATTGCACACTCACCCGACAACATAGTGGACAGACACTGGGCAGTTCAGGGGGAAGCCAAAGGATACACCCCAACGCGCGTTTCGCACGAATGCTTCGTCAGGAGGTGATGACATAATGCTGCATCTAACATTTTATAGTTTCCCACGGCATCCCTGCATGTAGACGCGCCCACCACGTGACGCGCGCGTAGCCCTGAGGTCGCGCACCGGAAATACGTCAACCGGAAACGCCAACCCGCATCACATGATCGGGGAGACGTTACCACGGAGACGCATCCCGTGACTGTGCACTTCCCCATGCCCGCGCGCGGCGCACGCGCATAGGCGCGTCAGCAGGATATGCTCATGAGGTAAGTATATAATAATGGTTAAATCATAATATACCAAACACAAATTGACAACACTTAACATACAATGTTAAAAATAAAAATTAAAGGACACCTGTCATCAGGTCTGTGTCACTAATCCTGTCACTACTACCTGTTGGAGCAGCTCACAAGGATCCCATCCCAGCCTTTATCTAGTCAATTCATACATTATTCATTGTAAAATCATCTATTCTTTATTATGTAAATGAGGCTGGTCACATGGTCAGAGGCAGTGATGTCACCCCTGTTTCCCCTCCCCTCTCCTCCCCCTGCTCATGTCTGTGTGTAATGTATAGTAAAGCATTGATAGTGTGTGCGCTGTTTCTGCTGACATGCTGCATCCTCCTAATATACAGGTGAGAGACACAGACAGCAGCTACACATGAATCTGACATGTTCTGATGTAACATGGCTGCCTGGAGCTGCTGTATCTCTCCTAAACACACACACAGGCTGCAGGGGGCGTGGCCACCAGCACCAGGAAGCACATCATTATACAGCCTCACATCATTATACAAGCTGTCAGTCAAGCACTGGGGGTGTGGCTGTGCCTCCCACTCATGAATAGAGTGGACAGCTTGAATATGCTAATGCTTCATTGGACATTTCACAGGTCATTTGCATACAGCTTTAGGACCTCATTGCTTAGGTTTACAGGCATGTAGAGGGACAATGAAGGGATAGAGGCAATGCTCTCTAATGGCAGTTTATGAAAATATATTTAGTTTAGGGGGGTTATTTTGCATGACGGGTTCTCTTTAAAGATTAAAAACAGCGGACCGCACATAAGAAATATGTACATAACATATAACGTGATCGTAACCAGTGATAGTCATAGGCATAAAGAGATAGCATAATCATAAACGATGATGATCATTTTAGTGCAGACATGATCTAAAGACATTGCTTAAGGTCCACCATACTCCATCTATATCCATGAGGTCTCCATGGGTCATAATCGATATCCAAACATGCTAATAAGACAAAAACCCCATGCTAAAACTTCACAGATCATGGGACAATGTATATGCATCTATATTGACAAACGTTTCTAAAATAGACCGATATCACCTAATCCATATATGTCAAAATGGTATCAAAATAAATAAAGCATGTAATCATATATACCCATATATGCCTGGTAGGTTAACCCAGTGACAAAAATATAGGTGGTTACTCATACATAGAGTGTATGCTATGAAATGGATATAGGGATGTCACGGAGAGGACGCCGCCGCCTCGTCACGTGACGTGGGGTGCAACTGTACGGGTTAATTTAGCCTACTCAAACTTGCGCTCACCTTTCACTCAGGACACAAATTGAGCCTAAATCACACCTCATACAGCTCCAGCACCAGAACCAGACCCGCTGCCACCACTTATTGCATTTATACCGGGACCAATAAGTATCCCACTCTACATCAACTCTTGCTCTCAAGCAGTCACCTTGTCACACTCAGCACTCCAGCAGTCACACAGTTAACCACACTTTACAAGGCTATGAGTTCGCAGAGCATACAGGGACCAAAATTAAAGTGAAAAGCTTTAATTACAAAAAGTTGATCAGTGCATAAAAAGATATTAAAAACAAAAGAATTACAGAATAAAATGACACACAACAAAGCAAAACAGTTATAAAATAAAAAGGGAGAAAAATAACAGAAACTTACAACTTAAAGTAAATCCTGATCCCTGGAAGTGGGAGAAATAAGGGACACACTCAGCTTGTCAAGCAGCCCCCAAAATGTGAACACCAATTCTTGGATTTCATATTGTTTTATAACTTCTCAGTTTGGTTCAGATTTCAGAACCTCCCATTCATTAATTAGTCCAGAGGGTCATTCACGATTGGGCAAAGTGTTAATGAGGGGGGAGAGTCCAGGAATATTTAAACAGTCTTTTGTTTCCAAATCCTGATGCAGAAGAGGGGGGGTAGGGAGACCAAATGTCCTTTGGGGTCTGAACAGACCAGTCTTCAGTTCAGAGGTTATCAGGCTGTAAAAGCTCCAGGATGTCATAAAAGCTGCCTGGACGCTTCAATAGATGCCAAATATTTAAACAAAGTTTGTAATTGCCCTAAAGTTAAACCAATCTTATACATTCACAATTAATATCTCCTTGACAAGGGATACAACCATGTGTACGTTAAAATAGGGCGCCCTGGTGAAAGTGTCTTAAGTGCATAAAGTGCTGCGTGCTAGAAAGTGAATAGTAACTATAACCGGACTGCGCCGGCAATAAAGTGTTCATATCAAGGATTTAAAAGTGTCATCTTGTCCTAAAAAAGTGTATGAGGGAGAAGGGGTGACGAGGCTAAGTGTAAAATACATATCCAAAACTACCCACTATTAGTCTGTACTAAAAGTACAGTGTATACATTCATAAAAAATCACATAATACTAATTCATGACACCAAAGTGTTTGGCAAAGCAAGACATAACACAAAAACAAAAAGTGTACACAAGTGAAAAAATTAGAAATTTAAAAAAAATCACATGTAAAGGGACGTGAGGAAATACTGGACGCCTCCAATTTCGATCAGTTCGCATGGAGCTTCTTATTGCATGGGAAATGTGGTATCTTGAGACTTGATAGATTAAAAAGAATTCAGGCACTGAATGATTATCAAGGATGGATCGAAGATGTATCTGTCTGTCAGCATAGTTATTCTATGAGAGGTCCGAAGAAGAAAATAGTGAATTAGACACAACACCAAAAAAACCAATAATGCTAAAAATAGAATTCTATAAAAAAGGTTTGAAGCTAGTGGCCTCGTTGAGGCCTTTAGGCTGTATAGTATCCAGGAGGGTGATCCACCTCAGTTCCTTTTGTAGTAACTTTTTCTTCCCGTCACCACCCGTCACCACCCCTAGAACCCAAAAGGACCCTATCTTTTCCTCGTACTGTAAGTCCTTTGGGATTACAGCCATGTACGTCGCGAAAGTGCTTCGGAATAGGCTGTAGTTTTAGGTCGTTCAAAGGGCCCAAGGTCACATCATTTCTGGCCGCTCTTATGCTCCGAATATGTTCCAATACTCGTACCTTTAAAGGCCTGGTTGTCATGCCGATATAAATTTTGTTACATGGACAGCGTAGACAGTAGACCACCGACTCCGTGTTACAATTAATATGATGTACAATTTTGTAATCTTTTTCTGAATTGAAGTCGGTGAAATTCTGTGCACGCTCCATGTATTGGCATGCCTTACACCTGCCACAGCAAAAGGAGCCCCAAGGGGGGCCTCCCCTACCCACCCAACTCCTTTCTACATTAGGGACACAGTGGCTACGAACCAGCATGTCCCGTAAATTCCGTGACTTGCGCCATGTAATGGAAGGGTGGCCATTGAGACAGTGTACTAGGTCTTTGTCAGTCAACAAAATGGACCAATGTTTTTCTATTATCTCCTTGAACACCCTCCATTGAGAATTGAAACTCCATTGAGAATTGAAATAGAAAAACATTGGTCCATTTTGTTGACTGACAAAGACCTAGTACACTGTCTCAATGGCCACCCTTCCATTACATGGCGCAAGTCACGGAATTTACGGGACATGCTGGTTCGTAGCCACTATGTCCCTAATGTAGAAAGGAGTTGGGTGGGTAGGGGAGGCCCCCCTTGGGGCTCCTTTTGCTGTGGCAGGTGTAAGGCATGCCAATACATGGAGCGTGCACAGAATTTCACCGACTCCAATTCAAAAAAAGATTACAAAATTGTACATCATATTAATTGTAACACGGAGTCGGTGGTCTACTGTCTACGCTGTCCATGTAACAAAATTTATATCGGCATGACAACCAGGCCTTTAAAGGTACGAGTATTGGAACATATTCGGAGCATAAGAGCGGCCAGAAATGATGTGACCTTGGGCCCTTTGAACGACCTAAAACTACAGCCTATTCCGAAGCACTTTCGCGACGTACATGGCTGTAATCCCAAAGGACTTACAGTACGAGGAATAGATAGGGTCCTTTTGGGTTCTAGGGGTAGTGACGGGAAGAAGAAGTTACTACAAAAGGAACTGAGGTGGATCACCCTCCTGGATACTATACAGCCTAAAGGCCTCAATGAGGCCACTAGCTTCAAACCTTTTTTATAGAATTCTATTTTTAGCATTATTGGTTTTTTTGGTGTTGTGTCTAATTCACTATTTTCTTCTTCGGACCTCTCATAGAATAACTATGCTGACAGACAGATACATCTTCGATCCATCCTTGATAATCATTCAGTGCCTGAATTCTTTTTAATCTATCAAGTCTCAAGATACCACATTTCCCATGCAATAAGAAGCTCCATGCGAACTGATCGAAATTGGAGGCGTCCAGTATTTCCTCACGTCCCTTTACATGTGATTTTTTTTAAATTTCTAATTTTTTCACTTGTGTACACTTTTTGTTTTTGTGTTTTGTCTTGCTTTGCCAAACACTTTGGTGTCATGAATTAGTATTATGTGATTTTTTATGAATGTATACACTGTACTTTTAGTACAGACTAATAGTGGGTAGTTTTGGATATGTATTTTACACTTAGCCTCGTCACCCCTTCTCCCTCATACACTTTTTTAGGGCAAGATGACACTTTTAAATCCTTGATATGAACACTTTATTGCCGGCGCAGTCCGGTTATAGTTACTATTCACTTTCTAGCACGCAGCACTTTATGCACTTAAGACACTTTCACCAGGGCGCCCTATTTTAACGTACACATGGTTGTATCCCTATATCCATTTCATAGCATACACTCTATGTATGAGTAACCACCTATATTTTTGTCACTGGGTTAACCTACCAGGCATATATGGGTATATATGATTACATGCTTTATTTATTTTGATACCATTTTGATATCGGTCTATTTTAGAAACGTTTGTCAATATAGATGCATATACATTGTCCCATGATCTGTGAAGTTTTAGCATGGGGTTTTTGTCTTATTAGCATGTTTGGATATCGATTATGACCCATGGAGACCTCATGGATATAGATGGAGTATGGTGGACCTTAAGCAATGTCTTTAGATCATGTCTGCACTAAAATGATCATCATCGTTTATGATTATGTTATCTCTTTATGCCTATGACTATCACTGGTTACGATCACGTTATATGTTATGTACATATTTCTTATGTGCGGTCCGCTGTTTTTAATCTTTAATTTTTAACATTGTATGTTAAGTGTTGTCAATTTGTGTTTGGTATATTATGATTTAACCATTATTATATACTTACCTCATGAGCATATCCTGCTGACGCGCCTATGCGCGGGCATGGGGAAGTGC
Source organism: Engystomops pustulosus (assembly GCF_040894005.1). Classification (NCBI taxonomy): domain Eukaryota; kingdom Metazoa; phylum Chordata; class Amphibia; order Anura; family Leptodactylidae; genus Engystomops; species Engystomops pustulosus. The sequence continues at coordinate 176,734,103 of NC_092412.1, read as the reverse complement.
ACAGTCACGGGATGCATCTCCGTGGTAACGTCTCCCCGATCATGTGATGCGGGTTGGCGTTTCCGGTTGACGTATTTCCGGTGCGCGACCTCAGGGCTACGCGCGCGTCACGTGGTGGGCGCGTCTACATGCAGGGATGCCGTGGGAAACTATAAAATGTTAGATGCAGCATTATGTCATCACCTCCTGACGAAGCATTCGTGCGAAACGCGCGTTGGGGTGTATCCTTTGGCTTCCCCCTGAACTGCCCAGTGTCTGTCCACTATGTTGTCGGGTGAGTGTGCAATAGTATTTTGATATATCTACTACGAACACTGGACGGTACCTCCAGTGTTGTGTATGGTTTACATATTTTTTACTGCACTACTGCCACTTTTTGCCCAATGCATTTGAGTCTAATACCTTGACCATATTATGTCTATTTTTTACTATACTTGGACTCTGGACTAATAGGGGTAGCCATTGGTCTCCTGTGTTGCCCTTTTTCCATCAGGGGCTACTTGTGTCCCCTATATACTGTATCTACAAATTTCTTTTCTTCCCATTTGAGGGTTATATATGTTTTATTTATGTACTTTCAATAAAGAATATTACATATTTGTTTATATTGAAGTCTTTTGCCGCTCTGGTTCTTTTTTTGGTATTTGGAGTTGTATAGATGCCCTTTTTTAAAGCGTGAGGTCACTTTGATACATAAGCAAATAGGTGTACAGTTCACACAGAGTCACTAAACCAAAATGTAAAATTATGAGATATATGACATTTTGAGATTATAAGAAAAGGTTATTAACTGCAGACATAACTAATTCTAACATAATATAATACTAACATAAACAGGAATGCTTACGTGTCCATGATATCACGCTTTGTAAACACATGTACCAAGCCATCTACCATTTTAAGCCCGAAACCCAAATCAGGAGGCATAGTACTGGGGTCACACACTTCATATGGATGCTGGTCAGAAAAGGGAGGGTGCACAGGAGCATCTGTGAAAGAAAAGAGTACCTTATTTTCCTATGAAATGTGATAAATAAATGAAGATGATGTTCGGCTGTGGAGGGTAGTATGCTTTAAGTGTAAATTATCAGACCTATATGAAGTGCCCCGTCTATCCCTTATTCCTTTATACATGTATATATGATTCTCCATATTGTGTCCGGTGATGCCCTCTTTTTCCTCTGCCACCACCTGGATTTTTTAAATGTTTTAATGTACCATGTTAAATAAAGCTTTTTCAATTCTACTATATGTGTATGTAATCTTCTAGTTTGGCTTTCTCCTTCAAGGGGTTCCCCTGAGGGTACAATAGGTCTGATGTATAGCTATCAGCCATAATCTAGGGTGCACTATCCAGGGATCCATACGAATTGATAATAGAAATGTGATGATCCCGCTCTTCCTGTTTCAATATTGTTTTTTGAGTGCTTTAAGTGTAAATTTCAGTCGTCAACATCACTTGCTTTTTAATTATAGCAAAACATCTACACTCACCGGCTACTTTATTAGGTACACCATGCTAGCAACGGGTTGGACCCCCTTTTGCCTTCAGAACTGCCTCAATTCTTCGTGGCATAGATCCAACAAGGTGCTGGAAGCATTCCTCAGAGATTTTGGTCCATATTGACATGATGGCATCACACAGTTGCCGCACATCCATGATGCGAATCTCCCGTTCCACCACATCCCAAAGATGCTCTATTGGATTGAGATCTGGGGACTGTGGAGGCCATTTGAGTACAGTGAACTCATTGTCATGTTCAAGAAACCAGTCTGAGATGATTCCAGCTTTATGACATGGCGCATTATCCTGCTGAAAGTAGCCATCAGATGTTGGGTACATTGTGGTCATAAAGGGATGGACATGGTCAGCAACAATACTCAGGTTGGCTGTGGCGTTGCAGCGATGCTCAATTGGTACCAAGGGGCCCAAAGAGTGCCAAGAAAATATTCCCCACACCATGACACCACCCCCACCAGCCTGAACCGTTGATTCAAGGCAGGATGGATCCATGCTTTCATGTTGTTGACGACAAATTCTGACCCTACCATCCGAATGTTGCAGCAGAAATCGAGACTCATCAGACCAAGAAACGGTTTTCCAATCTTCTACTGTCCAATTTCAATGAGCTTGTGCAAATTGTAGCCTCAGTTTACTGTTCTTAGCTGAAAGGAGTGGCACCCGGTGTGGTCTTCTGCTGCTGTAGCCCATCTGCCTCAAAGTTCGACGCACTGTGCGTTCAGAGATGCTCTTCTGCCTACCTTGGTTGTAACGGGTGGCGATTTGAGTCACTGTTGCCTTTCTATCAGCTCAAACCAGTCTGCCCATTCTCCTCTGACCTCTGGCATCAACAAGAACTGCCGCTCACTGGATGTTTTTTCTTTTTCGGACCATTCTCTGTAAACCCTAGAGATGGTTGTGCGTGAAAATCCTAGTAGATCAGCAGTTTCTGAAATACTAGGACTAGCCCTTCTGGCACCAACAACCATGCCATGTTCAAAGGCACTAAAATCACCTTTCTTCCCCATACTGATGCTTGGTTTGAACTGCAGGAGATTGTCTTGACCATGTCTACATGCCTAAATGCACTGAGTTGCCGCCATGTGATTGGCTGATTAGAAATTAAGTGTTAACAAGCAGTTGGACAGGTGTACCTAATAAAGTGGCCGGTGAGTGTATTTGCCCTGGGCATTTAGGCCACTGGTAGAACACTGTGGTTATAGAACAAACTCCCAAGCTTACAAGTTAGAGCACGTAGGTCAGTGGTTAGATCTCGGGTGCTGATGGTACGTGCAAACACTGCGTTAGATATACCGCAGGTCGTAGTCTATCTTGTATTGCCGGGGGACCCGTGTATTTTTATTGGGTTCAATCAAATGGCCATTTCGGCATTCATATTATCCCTATGATGTACAGGTCGGACTCCCCAGTGTGAGTAGTGCTGCGCTCACACAGTGCAATATGTTACTTTATGAGCATAGACTAACCAAGGACTCAGATTTATAACTAATGCCGCTAGCTAGCTGTATAGTATTGCTCCCTAAATAAGCTGCCCGTCCGCTGCCTCTGTATTAAAATTTAACAATTTAACAAATTTAACAATGGGGGGGCTATTTTGTTAAATTTTAATACAGAGGCAGCGGACGGGCAGCTTATTTAGGGAGCAATACTATACAGCTAGTTAGCGGCATTAGTTATAAATCTGAGTCCTTGGTTAGTCTATGCTCATAAAGTAACATATTGCACTGTGTGAGCGCAGCACTACTCACACTGGGGAGTCTGACCTGTGCATCATAGGGATAATACGATGCCGAAATGGCCATTTGATTGAACCCAATAACGGGTCCCCCGGCAATACAAGATAGACTACGACCTGCGGTATATCTAACGCAGTGTTTGCACGTACCATCAGCACCCGAGATCTAACCACTGACCTACGTGCTCTAACTTGTAAAGTACTTACCGCTCTGACATAGTAAGAACTGCCGCCCTCTGTACTCTGGCAATTTTAACATATAATATTGGATGATGCTAGTCCCATCTTTTAATGAATACCAATAAAAGTTATTTTTTAGTGACCAATGGGTTTATGTGTCCTTATGGACAATCTTTTCCTTTTGGCGTAGAAATAGACGCTTTAAAAGTGAAAAATTCATCGACTGCCGCGAGAGGCGTGGGGACAGTAACGACCCGCATCAGCTCACTCCTGGCCGGCCACGCCCCCCTTCACACCCCACTAACGATTGGGGACAATAATCACAAGTGCTATCAATAAGCTGAGGTGGCAAAGAGTCCTTTATAAATCCCCCTACGACTGATTTAATAAAGGTTATATGTTTGACACGTAACAAAGATGATGTTCTAACCTTTACTGAGAAAGTAAATGCTGGAATTGGATGATTTACTGAAGGCAGCATGTCTCTGTGGCTTTGCCATAGCACAGTTGGGTGAGCAAATGATTTAGATACTTCACATTTTTACACATTTTTGAAAGTTTAAAGGATTTTCAGTGCCCCTTGACGTTGTACCACATAAACAAATCTCTAGGTGGTAGAAATTCCAATTTGTCATTATTTTTAGTTATCTGAATGCAAGCGCTATCTGTGACTGTGGCCTCAGGGTAGGATTGGCTGATAGTTACTTAAGCGAAAAATAAGACTCTTTATAAAACATACCTGCAGCAACGGGGGTATCAGCGCTCTCCTCCTGAAGTGGGCTGTCTAAAGTCTCATCACTAAGTTTCTTTAGGTGCTGAGCAGTAGTCCAACAAAATGTCTGCATCGACAGATTCATATATTTTTGACGTATGAATAAAGCCCGTACCACACTCTTAGCTGCATCCAGAAGGTCTGTGAAAGGTACCTAAGAAAAAAGCCAAGATTGCGACTTTACTGCTAAACTAGAAATATCTTGCTGAAGTACATACAATTATTTGAAGATTTATTGTTTGATCCACAGCCACCCTATTTCTAGTATTATAATTTATTAATCGCATTATGAAATCTTAAGGACCATCTTAAAGAAAATCTACCATCAAAACCAAGCATGATAAACCAGGGACACTTACTCATAGATGCAGGCATTATGGTAATCTTCTTATGCAGTATTTGTTATACATGGCCTCCTTCTTTCTAAAATCTACTTTTAAACTACATTGTAAAGGCTTCCACATCAACTTTTAACATTATGATAGTCAGCCGGAAAGGCTATTGGTGTGTTATCAGAGCCACTTAAAGGAAGTGCAGTGGAGGGTGAGACTGAGAAACCCCCACCCCTGTATGAAGAGGACTCGTGAGCCCGTGAGCCCTCTTTATACATTCCATATACCTCTGCGCCGTAGAGCTACGGCGCAGAGCGTTAAGGGGTTAAGGAAGAAAAAAAATCATTTTTCTGCAATTATTATTGTTTTTTTACACCACATGGAATCTAACAAAATATATAGTTATATATGGGAGCACTGTGGCAGAATAAAACCCACAATACCTAACATACTTATTGTCAAGTTGATATGCAACAACAGGTTCACTCTGCTCTCGCTATTAAAAGAAAATGAGGGAAACCCCTTGGAAATCTGAAATTATTATTGAGGTGGCAAAGCAGATATACCTGTGGTGCAAACCTAGAATCTTAGCATGACAAAGACTACAGTAGTACTAAAGATATAGAGGTATAATTCTGCAAAAGACACAGCACTACATATCTCCGTGATTTCTGACATTTAACAACTTGAAGGCACCAGGACCTGAGTAAGTACAGCTTGTGATCATTACAACATCTGTAATAGGCTGCTTCACCTTCATCAGCAGTAATAATAAGAATTTTTATTTATATAGCGCCATCATATTCCGTATTGCTTTACAAATCAATAATTTATCCACCACATTTTTAGTTTAGTTTCTTAAAGGACATCTACCACCAGGATGAATGATTGTAAACCATACTGGTGTGCTCCCCCTCTGGCAGGATCTTCTTCTTATGCCTTTGTTAGTAAAATTATACAAATAAGTCTGAGAGGCTCCAGGTTCTATAAACAACTATTAAGCTCAGAGCCCCTCAGGTTCATTTGCAGAATTGTTAAAGCATTTTTAAAAAAAACGGGCCATAAGAAGCTAAAAGAAGAGCAGATCCTGTCAGAGGGTGCACACAACAGCATGTAACTATGCGTGTTTTATAAACCTTCATTCAGGTGGTAGAAGTAAACCAAGTAAATCAATGCTGAGACCCCCACAGATCAGCAAGCTAGGATATATCCCGTGGATAGGGCCTAACATTAGTTCTTTAGTTAAAAAAACCTTAAAAACTATAAGTTTTCACATACCTATATAAGCTCAGCTTTACAACAACATGATGGCATGGGATAAGCTGCAGGACCACATGTCACTCACTTAAAAGGAATAGCCAGCTAGGGATTATAGGAAAGTACCACACAAGCAAAAGTAGCTCTCTGTTCTGGCACATAAGCATATACAAAGTACACACTGGATATGGAAATTAAGTTTTTTTCTACAATGGACTCATCAATACTAACAAAGGGAATTTGTCTGTCAGAACTTATCTGTCAGATTGCTTTCAATCAGCTAAACACCTTCTAGATCTTGGTTCTTTCATGGCTCAGTGTGGCGTCATCTACCAGGTTAATCCTAGGAGCATCAGTCACTACATTTACATAAAAATACTCTTCCAACATTTTTGAGGAGTATTTTAGCACCTTGGAAGTAAAAGTGTCTTTAAAGGAAATCTGCCACTTGTAATTTATTAATTTACACTAAATATATATGTACCTGCCGGCATCTTCTCAGTGAACCCAGTACATGTTTTCATTAACCCCTTCACAACAGCTATATACATCCTATTTGCACATACTTTGCAGAAAGGACATCTATAAACGTCATGACAGTGACCAACTTCAGCTATACAGGCAGTCCCCAGGTTACGTACAAGGTGTATGCAAGTCAGAACTGTACATTTTATAATTGTAACCCCAGACAAAAATTTTTTGGTCTCTGTGACCATTGGATTTTTAAAATGTTGGATTGTCATAAGAAAGGGAATCACAATAAAGCTTCATTGCAGACAGCTCTGATAACTGTTATAGCTGTTTACTGTAGCCTAGGGCTAAAGTACAGTAAATTACTAACATCCAGGGGTCTGTTTGCAACTAGGGGTCATCTGTCGGGTGTTCTTAAGTAGGGGACCGCCTGTATTTCCTGAACCCTGGCACCTAGAAACACAATTATTGTTTCATATTAAGCAGGAGATTCTCCCTTTCAATATGATATATAGATATTTTGTGTAAATTAATAAATTACCAGTGGTAGATTTTCTTTAATAACATTCCACCATCCCCTTCCATAACTGCAACCCCAGCAAGATTGCAGGAGGAAATGGCTTACATTCATTTCCTAACTTATGGATTCCTGTTTAGATGTATGTACATAACACACAACCACCAGTTGTGCAAATTCTCCAACTTGATGAGAGTGGCCTGTAATTGGCATCATAGACCTCAACTTAGAGAGACAAAATGTGGAAACAAATCCTGAAAATTACATTGTCTGATTTTTTTTTTAAAATCAGATTGATCTTTATTTATTTTTACATTTTAAGGCAAACAATACAGCGCCAACAATACCCCAATTGGGGGAAAACAAAAGAAACAGGCTGTATCCAGTGGGCAGCAATAGTCTTCCGCGCAACCAAGAGTATGCGGCCAACCGCCGTTTTACATCTCTTAGTCAACTGCACCTCCTCCATGCATCCCAACACACACAGCAGTATGTTCCTAGGCAAATGTGTAGAGAAAACCTTATCAAGAAGATCCAGCACTCCTGACCAAAAGGATGACAGATGTGTGCAGGTCCACAACATGTGAGCCATATCTGCGGGAGCTTCCCACACTTTGGACAGTTATCATCAGGACGGATACCTATATCATGCAATAGTTTAGGCGTACGATAAGCGCTGTGTAAAATATAGATTTGAGATAATCTACCCGATTCACTGATGGACATAGACAGGATCTCCTCCAGTATCCCCTCCCATTGGTCATCTGTGATATTACCTACATCCCTTTCCCACTTCTGCCTGACCCTAAGGGGGTAGCTGTCCAAAAATGTATCCAATAAGAGACGGTACACCAAGGATATCAATCCTGCTAGATAATCAGCATTGGCTACACATCGAATAATTGGATCCTTCCTGATTTCTAAGGGAGTTAGTCGCTTTTGTGCGTCAAATGCATGGCGGACCTGCAGATACCTGTAGAAGCTGCTGTGCGGTAAGGTTAGCTCCTCCTGCAGTTGCTGAAATGATTTAATGCTACCTTCCTCGCATAGTTGGGACAGTTTAACCAGGCCCACCGAGACCTGTAACCCCTCTAATCTGCTTCACTTTCCCCCATAGGGTGTGAATAAGCTTCATTGTCGGAAGCCAATCAGTTTCCTGGCTGAAGCCCCCCCCATCCAAGGTCATGAGTAGCCTCGTAGTACCTAAATAGTAGCTAACCATCCCTACTGAGACCCCTACCATTCTGTCAGCCCCCCACCCCCATAGGTGTTGGAGCTGCGCTGCCAAATAGTAAAGCCATGGATTGGGGAGGGCTAATCCCCCGTTCGTCTTTGAGTGCTGCAAAGTTTCCAACCTGATGCAAGGGTGTTTCCGCCCCCACACCAAGTCTCTTATTAGGGCATTTATCCTGTGAAACATATTAAGGAGTAGCCATATCGGGGCATTATGCAGGGCGTACAGCAGCTGGGGCATCACCACCATCTTTACAAGGTTCAGGCGGCCTATTACCGTCAAGGGAAGCTTACACCAAACTGCTATCTTGGTTCTTATTTTAGTAAGAAGTGGCGTCAAGTTAAGTTCTTCAAATTCCCATGGAGAGACCTCAATCCCCAAATATCTAAATCTAGAAACCACTGGTATGGGAGTCCCCAATCCCGCCAAGGCACCATCCAAACGATCCACTGCCATCAAGGCCGACTTATGCCAATTAACAGTAAGGCCTGATAGGGATCCAAATTCCTCCAACAGGCCCATTGCCGCCGCAAAAGAGGGCCCGGTGTCTCCCAGAAACAATAAAGCATCATCCGTGTACAGCGCTATTTTATTGTGTAACTGGCCATATCGAAACCCCTCAATATCCGGAGACAGCCTCACTGCCGCTGCTAATGGCTCTATGGCGATGGAGAACAGAATGGGTGACAAAGGGCAACCTTGTCGTGTACCCCTAGTAAGGGGAAACCACTCAGACAATTCTCCATTTGCCCGTATCCTCGCCCTGGGTGCAGAATATAACACTTTGACCCAAGATATAAAATTAGGTCCAAAACCCATCACCCGCATGACCTCCCAAAGATATTGCCATTCCACGCTATCAAAGGCCTTAGCGGCATCTAGTGTTAAAACTGCTCTCTGACCCATGTTATCTGTGGGGATCTGTAGGCTGAGTAGCAATATTATCAATTGGATAAGGTCTTGGCTAGTATCTTCACATCAGTGGATAACAAGGAAATGGGCCTATATGACTCCGGTACCTGAGGGTCCTTCCCTTCCTTAGGTATTACCAGGATAATGGCTTCCTGCATCGACCGGGGTAAGTCCCCTTTCTCAAAGGATTCCTAAAAAACCTTTAGTAGCTTAGGCAACAAGATTCCCCCAAATTTTTTGTATAGCTCAGTTGGCATCCCGTCCACCCCTGGGGCCTTGTCATTGGCCATCGCCTGCGTTGCCTCTTCTATCTCCTCCAAAGTCAGAGGGCCCTCCAGCATAAGGAGAGTTTAGTCAAAAAATTCTCAATATCTCTATCTGACGCCTGCGTTCTTGTTGTGTACAGGTCTGCGTAAAAGGTCTGCAAGACATCTAGAATACTTTTAACATCAGTGCACACGACCCCGTTTGGCGCCTTGAGAGAACCAATATGGGTTGCCCCTTGCTGCGCCTTCGAGATGACAGATAGCAAGTGGCCTACTTTCTCCCCTTCCTCAAAAAATCTTTGTTTCATAAACATACGCTTCCGAGCCACCACCTCTAACAAGTGTGTATTAAAGGGAACCTACCACCACGAAACTACCTATAAAGGTAGATAGGGTGGTAGGTGGATCAATAGGAGGTGAGGATAGCCCTTTTAAGGGCTAATCCTCACGTCCCCGCAATGATTTGAAAACTTTTGTTGCCCCAATATTAAAATTTTCTGAGGTTACACGAGGCGGCTACTCCACGCCCCGGTAGCCTCTTTTCTCCTCCTACCAAAAATCTTCGGCGCGCAGCTACGAGGAGCTGCGCGCCCTCGTCCGGCACATCTGCTGTCTACGCATGCGCAGAACAGCAGGCCCGCGCCTGCGCGGTCACTGCTACGGAGTCTGAGCTGCACAGGTGCGGGCCTGCTGTTCTGCGCATGCGCAGACAGCAGATGTGCCGGACGAGGGCGCGCAGCTCCTTGTAGCTGCGCGCCGAAGATTTTTGGTAGGAGGAGAAAAGAGGCTACCGGGGCGTGGAACCTCAGATGTAACTCCACGCCCCAGTAGCCGCATAAGAAAATTTTAATATTGGGGCAATAAAAGTTTTCAAATCATTGCGGGGACGTGAGGATTAGCCCTTAAAAGGGCTATCCTCACGTCCTATTGATCCACCTACCACCCGATCTACCTTTATAGGTAGATTTGTGGTGGTAGGTGCCCTTTAAGTACTTCCTGAGCTTGTCACAGTCTGTCTTTGGTCAGGTCAGTAGGGTTTTCAATAAAGTCCGCTTCTGCCCTACACATTTCCAAGTGCATAGCCTCATCTAATGCCCGAGTCCAAGATTTGGTAACACATATTTCATAAGAACCCCCCTCAAAAAGATTTTCATAGTCTCCCATGTCCATTGCAGCGAGTCACAATCTACATGCGCTTCAAAGAACTGAGTGAGGTTGCCCGGAACATTACTAATCACCAGCGGTTGAGTCAACCAAAAGGGATTAATCCTCCACAATCTCATAGAGGTATGAGGTTCCCCGAGTGTGGTAAAGGAGATTAACATAGGCGAGTGATCAGACAATGTCCTCTGGAGGTACTGGACATCCGTCACTCGAAGTAACATTTCGGAATTCCCCCAGCGCCAGGTCAATCTGAGAGAGAGTAGCATAGGTAGAGGAACAGCAGGAGTATTGTCTAGAGCACGGGTATCGGACCCGCCATAGGTCTATCATACCCACCTCCGAGATCAGAGTACCAAAGGGAGTCCCCCCTACCGCCCTACCATCTGTCAGCAGCCTATGTCTGTCCAGGCCTTCATGAGGGACATTGTTGAAATCTCCCACCACCAAATAGGGTATCCCTGGATGCTTTGCAATATATGCCAACACCAAAGTACATACCACATTCGAGTATGGAGGGGGGATGTATACTGTAATAAGCAGAAAGGAGTATGTACCAACGTTACATTTCAGACAGATATACCTCCCCTCCGTATCCACTTCTTTATCTACACATTCCAAAGGTATATTCTTATGCACCAGAATGCTCACCCCCCTTGCGTATGTGGAATAGACAGCATGGTAGGCATTCCCTATCCAGGGCTTATTCATCAAATGGATATGATCCTCAGACAAATGTGTCTCCTGAAGACAATATATGGCAGGCTGTTGTCTAAGCAGGTACTGAAAGACCCCCATACGCTTGGTTGCATCAGACAGACCTCTCACATTCCAACTAACTATTTTCACATTCATCGCCACAGGTGCATTAGGGCAACACATCAGAAACTCTTATCTTAAAGGTCTTTATAACAGAGGTCGATCAGTCCCCCTCCTCCGGTACACGATTCACCTTCATGTTGGTCTAGCCATTGCAGGGCTGTTTTAGGATCCTCAAAAAAGTGGGTAGTCCCCAATGCCACCACTCGCAACTTGGCTGGGAATATCATAGAGTAGGGGACATTCACGGCTCGTAACCTGCGCTTTATGTCCAAGAACTTGGCTCTTCTGCGCTGCACATCTTGAGAGTAGTCCGGAAACAGAGAAATTTTAGCCCCGTTGATGGTGAGGTCAGGATTATCCCGGGACTTACGCAGAATAGTATCCCTGTCTCTGAAGTGTAAAATCTTTGCCAACATTGGTCTAGGTGGGCGACCTGGTGGTAGTGGTCTTGTGGGGACCCTGTGGGCCCTTTTGTTGGCAAACAATGGAGATAGTGTCTCTTTCCCAAATTTCTGAAGCAGCCACTGCTCAATAAATGTTGTGGGATCTTGGCCCTCTTCTTTCTCGGGTATCCCCACCAGCCGTACATTATTTCTGCGTGGCCTATTCTCTAGGTCATCAGTCTTATCCCAAAGAGCGCCAATCTCATCCTGTGCCTTTCTGGAAGCTTTTTTGCATTTCGCTATATCATCCTCAAGATCTGAGGTACTCTGCTCTACCTCAGTAGTGCGTTCAGATATTCTATGCACCTCATGGCGCAAAATGGAGAGGTCTTCCCGCATGCCCCCCACTTGTTGTGTGAGAGAGCTAATGCCTGTATTATAGCGGGCCACCGCCTTCAGAACATCAGCAATAGTGGGCTCGGCTTCCTGTGAGGAGACTTTAGCCGGCCTGGGTGTCTGAGTAAGTGTCCGGTCACCCACCTCCATATCAGAGAGCTCATTCTCTGACAATTCCGGGTCAACTCCAACCGAGCCAGCCGTCCGCTGCCATGAGTCATCAGGAGGACCCGATCGGCTCCCTCCCGTCTGCCTGGCAAAGCAACCCAGCCGGTTCGCGATGTTCTTCTGCCGGCGAGAAGATGCGGGAGTAGACGCGGAGGCGCCAGTGCCATCTTGAAAATCAGGGCCGCGGGAAGTTTTAGCGCTGTGGTTCTAGAGCCAAATCTTGGGCAACCACCGGATAAAAGCAGGATAACTGGTGGGAGCTCTCCCTATGCGCGTGTTACTGCATGCTCCGTCAGGCCGCGCCCCCATTGTCTGATTTTTAAAGAATTTATTTGCAAATTATGGTGGAAAATAAGTATTTGGTTAATCTCAATATTATGATATATATCCTTTACCATCACAAGGTTGGCACTGTCTCCATGCAGATCTCACCTACAGTAGTCATGTTTTTGGGCTGTCGGTGGGCAACAAGGACTTTCAACTTCCTCCAAAGGTTTTCTATGGGTTTGAGATCTGGATGCCACTCCAGGGCCTAGAAATTCAAGCCACTCGCTCGTTGCACTGGTGGTGTTGTTGGGATCTCTGTGAAAGACCCAGTCAGGTTTTATTTTCAATGCTCTTGCTAACAGAAGGAGGTTTGCACTCAAAATCTCACAGTACATGGCCTCATTCATTCATGTACACAGGTCAGTCGTACTGGTCCCTTAGCAGCGTAACAGCCACTCCTCATGATGTTCCCACCAGCATGCTTTAAAGTAGGTCTGGGGTTCTTTAAATGAAACTCAGGATTCATTCTCCTCCAAAAACAAAGAGTTGTGCTTCCAACAAACAGTTCTACTTTGGTTTCATCTGACCATATGACATTCTCCAAATAGTCTTCTGGATCATCCAAACCTCAGATGGGTCCGGATACGTAATGGCTTAAGCAGGAGGGCATGTCTGGCACTTCAGGATCTGAGGCATAGTGTGTTACTGACAGCAGCCTTTGTTACGTTGGTCCCAGCTTACAGGTCTGTAAGAGCTAGAAATCTTGCTTGTTTAGGTGACCAAATACTTTTTTTTCCACCATAATTTGCAAATAAATTGGTTTGCAAAGGATTTGTTTTCTCATTTTGTCTCTCATAGTTGAGGTGTACCTATGATGTCAATTGAGGCCTCTATCATGTTTTTAAGTGGGAGATCTTGCACAATTGGTGGATGACTAAATACTTTTTAACCAAAGTGTATATGTAACTACATCCATAGTATATACACATCAGGGTATTAGTAAACCTAAAAAAAACAAAAAATAATGCATAACTTACCCCACACTTTTCATCACCTGATATGGAGACTCTTAGATATTCTCTTTCAAGAAAAGCCTCCTTAGAGAAATGATCAACTAAATCTTCATGTTCTTCTTTGTATAACCTTAGAAACATGAAAAGGACAGGAAAATAGAGCACAAGAAAATATAATGAGGCAAGAAGGAGGGTACGGAGGGAAAAAGCAGCAATCAAGTCAAATAATGGAGATGGTAAGTGGTACATACAGATCAAGCATAAGATACGAGTACAATACTGGAAAGATTAAAGGAGTGACTCACTGTAAGTCTGAGCTGCTGTCAATTTTCAGAAAATCTTGTTTTGCTCTTAGTAAAATGTCAGGCTCGAGTCTAGGAAGAAATTGACATATTGAATTTAGAGATAGGGAAAAATAACATAAAGCAAGTAGAAAGAAGGTGAAATAAAATACAATGGAGATTAATTAATTTATTAATTAATTAATACTATTAAATCATGTTTATTAATTCTATTATTGTAACTTATTCGTACCATAGAGTTTATGATTTGCTGTATATACTTGAATATAAGCCCCTAACCCCTAATTTTACCACCAAAAACTGGGAAAACCTATTGACTCGAGTATAAGGGTGGGAAATGCATTGGTCACTGCCTCCAGTATATAGCCTGCCAGCCCCTGTAGTATACAGCCAGCCCCCAGTAGTATATAGCCTGCCAGTCCCCAGTAGTATATAGCCTGCCAGTCCCCAGTAGTATATAGCCTGCCAGCCCCCATTAGTATACAGCCAGCCCCCTGTAGTATACAGCTAGCCTGCCCCCAGTAGTATACAGCCAGCCTGCCCCCAGTAGTATACAGCCTGCCAGCCCTCAGTAGTATACAGCCTGCCAGCCCCCTGTAGTATACAGCCAGCCAGCCCCCAGTAGTATACAGCCTGCCAGCCCCCAGTAGTATACCACCAGCCTGCCACATGTAGTATACCACCAGCCTGCCACATGTAGTATACAGCCAGCCTGCCCCCTGTAGTATACATCCAGCCTGTCCCATGTAGTATGCAGCCAGCCCCATGTAGTATACAGCCAGCCTGTCCCCTGTAGTATACAGCCAGCCAGCCCCATGTAGTATACATCCAGCCAGCCCCATGTAGTATACATCCAGCTAGCCACATGTAGAGGAGCGCAGCTCCTCTTCTATTTTCTATATGCTGTAGTATCCGGCAGAGAAGTGTCCACACGTGGACGCGTCTCTGCCGTCTAATACAGCCTATATATACGGGACACCCTACAATTTTATTCTTCTACTTCCTTAGTTGCCCATTATTTGGCAGATTCTCTTTCCAAATAGTTATAGTTTATTTGCATTACATTATTTGCTAATTTTTTGTTTTCTTACTTGATATCTTGACTTATTTGGCGTTCTAGACGCTGCCTTCTTTCTTCAAGCTTCTCAATGGGACTTTCTTCTGGGAATTCATAAGGAGCAGAACGCATTTCACTGTCAGCAAGGGAACGGCTGAACAGTTCCTGAAGGAGAAAGTAAAAAACAGCTTATATATTGGAAATAAATTAGTATATTAAAGAGTCACCTGCATGAAGGGCCTAAATAAGGGCAGATTCACATAGGACTTTTTTTTCACATGAGTGATTTTGGCTTAAGATTGCTTATGACTTATGGTTTTCTCTTCCTGGCTTCAGTTATTTTTCACCGATGCCTTACTGAACCATTCTTTTCAATGGGCTTTTTCACACTTCTGTATTCACTGATCTGTGTGTTCACGGACAAGATTGGATCAGTCGAAAAAATTATTGAAACAAATGGGTCAGAAAGGCATCAGTTAAAAATCACTCAAGCGAGGAAGAGAAAATCAATGTGTACATAAGGCAAAATGGCATCAGTAAGAAACCACCGATGTGGAAAAAAAGACGCCAATATGAACCTGCCCTAAGCTGAATGTAAGAGTTATCTTTTTTTTTTTTCGCTTTTTTGCGTTTCCATTTTTTCACTCTGTTCCTTATACAAGTACAATTTTTTCAGTAACACAGCTATACAAGGGCTTGTTATATGCAAGACACCTAAGGTTAATTTTAATAGTTTAATCCCTTCATGACTGAATGCTGCCTGAATGTCCAGGTCAATTTTTGACATACTAAATTTTTTTCATGACTTGTGAGACTTGAACCCCTTAACACCGAAGCCACTTTTCACCTTCCTGACACGGCCCATTTTTTCAAATTTGACATACACTCACCGGCCACTTTATTAGGTATACCTGTCCAACTGCTTGTTAAAACTTAATTTCTAATCAGCCAATCACATGGCGGCAACTCAGTGCATTTAGGCATGTAGACATGGTCAAGACAATCTCCTGCAGTTCAAACCGAGCATCAGTATGGGGAAGAAAGGTGATTTGAGTGCCTTTGAACGTGGCATGGTTGTTGGTGCCAAAAGGGCTGGTCTGAGTATTTCAGAAACTGCTGATCTACTGGGATTTTCACGCACAACCATCTCTAGGGTTTACAGAGAATGTTCCGAAAAAGAAAAAAACATCCAGTGAGCGGCAGTTCTGTGGGCGGAAATGCCTTGTTGATGCCAGAGGTCAGAGGAGAATGGGCAGACTAGGTCGAGCTGATAGAAAGGCAACAGTGACTCAAATCCCCACCCGTTACAACCAAGGTAGGCAGAAGAGCATCTCTGAACGCACAGTGCGTCGAACTTTGAGGCAGATGGGCTACAGCAGCAGAAGACCACACCGGGTGCCACTCCTTTCAGCTAAGAACAGGAAACTGAGGCTACAATTTGCACAAGCTCATCGAAATTGGACAGTAGAAGATTGGAAAACCGTTGCCTGGTCTGATGAGTCTCGATTTCTGCTGCGACATTCGGATGGTAGGGTCAGAATTTGTCGTCAACAACATGAAAGCATGGATCCATCCTGCCTTGTATCAACGGTTCTGGCTGGTGGTGGTGGTGGTGTCATGGTGTGGGGAATATTTTCTTGGCACTCTTTGGGCCCCTTGGTACCAATTGAGCATCGTTGCAATGCCACAGCCAACCTGAGTATTGTTGCTGACCATGTCCATCCCTTTATGACCACAATGTATCCAACATCTGATGGCTACTTTCAGCAGGATAATGCACCATGTCATAAAGCTGGAATCATCTCAGACTGGTTTCTTGAACATGACAATGGGGCACATTTACTTACCCGGTCCAGTCGCGATCCAGCGGCGCGTTCTCTGCTCTGGATTCGGGTCCGGCCGGGATTTATGAATGTAGTTCTTCCGCCGTCCACCAGGTGGCGCTGCTGCGCTGAAAGTCATCTCATCGCGCCGGAATGCACCACCTCGGACCAGGTGAAGGTAAGCGCTTCCCAAGCGACACTTTTTCGGTTTTTAAATGCGGCGGTTTTTCCGAATACGTCGGGTTTTAGTTTGGCCACGCCCCCCGATTTCCGTCGCGCGCATGCCGGCGCCGATGCGCCACAAACCGATCACGTGCGCCACAATCCCGGGGCAATTCAGGTACAATCGGCGCAAACCGGAAATATTCGGGTAACACGTCGGGAAAACGCGAATCGGGCCCTTAGTAAATTACCCCCAATGAGTTCACTGTACTCAAATGGCCTCCACAGTCACCAGATCTCAATCCAATAGAGCATCTTTGGGATGTGGTGGAACGGGAGATTCGCATCATGGATGTGCAGCCGACAAATCTGCAACAACTATGTGATGCCATCATGTAAATATGGACCAAAATATCTGAGGAATGCTTCCAGCACCTTGTTGAATCTATGCCACGAAGAATTGAGGCAGTTCTGAAGGCAAAAGGGGGTCCAACCCGTTACTAGCATGGTGTACCTAATAAAGTGGCCGGTGAGTGTATGTCAGTATAAGTGGTTAAAACTTCGGAACGCTTTAACATATCCAAGTGATTTTGAAATTGTTTTCTAGTGACACTTTGTATTCATGTTAGTTGAAAAATTTTAGTGGTATGTTTTGCGTTTTTTAATTAAAAAAACGGATATTTGGGAAAAATTTGGGAAAAGTCTCGATTTTCGAAATTCAACGTCTTCTACTTTTTCCATACATAGTCACAACCGCAAATAAAAACTTAATAACTAGCATTCACCGAATGTCTACTTTATGTGGACATGGGTTTTTAAGCAACCTCTCATTTTTGTAAGATCTTATAGGGCTTTGAACGTCAGGTGCAATTAACCCCTTCCCGACATTTGACGTACTATTACTGCATGGCGGGAGGTGGGTGGGGGGGTGGTCCGCTGCTCCGATCGCAGCCCCGCCGGTGCCCGTGCCCGGGGCTGCGCGATCCTCTTCTGTGAGCCGGGTCCGTGCCTTCTGGCAGGACCCGGCTGTAACACACTGAGCATGCGCAGCACTGTATTACACTGTGTAATGTGAAGAAGAGCTTGAACAAGTGATCAGTGGATCACTTGTTCAAGCTAACCTGTAAAAGTTAATAAAAAATGTTACAAACACTACATAAAATCATTTTTTAATAAAAAGAATTAATTAAATAAAGTTAAAGTCCCCCAAACACAAATATTCCCTATATACATGCAATAAAGTGAAAAAAACACAAAATCGCCAAAACCCCCCCACATATTTGGTATAGCCGCGTCCGTAACAATCCGTACAATAACTCAGAAACATTATTGGACCCGCTTGGTGAACGCCGTAAAAACAAAACCCGTAAAACACGCCAAAAATGTACATTTTTCATAAAATCTCTACACAAAAATGTTCTAAAAAGTGATCAAAAAAAGTTATGTGCGCCAAAATGTTACCACTGAAAAGAACAACTCAACTCGTAAAAAATAAGCCCAAAACTAGCTGTGTCAACCAAAAAATATTAAAGTTACGTCTCCGAAAAGATGGCGATGCAAAAACAAATGAGATTTCCTCTATATTAGTATTTATCCAAAAAAATTGTAAAAATAAATGAAAAACTGTATAAATGAGGTATCACCGTAATCGTAATCACCTATAGAATAAAGATAATATAGTATTTTTAGTGAACGGTGTACGACCCCCAAAACACACAAAAAAAAAGTAAACCAAAATTGACAATTTTCTTTTCACCCATACATTCAAGAGTTAATAAAATCTCATCAATAAGCTAATGACCCACGAAAATGAATTATTTGTAAGGTGCATCTCATGTCGCAAAAAATAAGCCCTTATATGTCCAAATTGCCAAAAAAATAAACATTGTATAGCCAATAAAAAGTGACAATGCATAATCTGTTCTGAATGGCGCAGCTCCCTTCGATGCCCTGGCGTGTGCCCATACGGCGGGTTACCACCACATATGGGGTATTGTTATACGCGGGAGGGATTGGGTATCAAATTTTGTGGAGCGTTTTGGTATTTTATCCAATTTGTACATTTTTTGAAAAACACATTCATTTAGCCAAAAAAGTTTACTTTCAAAATTGTATTCGATTTTGTTTTAACCCCTGTAAAACAATTAAAGGGTTAACAAACTTCATAAAAGTTGTTTTACGTACGTTGAGGGGTGTAGTTTCTATAATGGGGTAATTTATGGGCTTTTACTTTTATTTAGGTCTCTCAAAGTGATTTGAAACCTGAGCAGGTCCCTCAATAGCAGGATTTTGCGTTTTTTATGAAAATGTGAAAAATCGCACCTGACGCTCAAAGGCCCATAACATCCTACAAAAATAGGAGTATGCATAAGAAACCATGTCCACATAAATTAGACATTTAGTGAATGTTAGTTATTACGTTTTTTGCGGTTATGACTATGCATGGAAAAAGTAGAACATTTTGAAGTTCGAAAATCAAGAATTTTTCCAAATTTTCACCAAATATCTGATTTTCTCATAAATAAATGCAAAACATACCACCAAAATTTTTCAACTAACATGAAGTACAAAGTGTCACGAGAAAACAATTTTTAAAATCACTTGGATATGTTAAAGCGTTTCAAAGTTATAACCATTTATAGTGACACAGGGCAGATTTGAAAAAATGGGCCGTGTCAGGAAGGTGAAAAGTGGCTTCAGAGTTAAGGGGTTAAAAAACTCTAAATCCTGCTATTGTGGGACCTGCTATGGTTTCAAGTCACTTGAAGCGGCCTAAATAAAAGTAAAACCCCATAAATTACCCCATTATAGAAACTACCGTATATACTTGAGTAAAAGCCGAGTTTTTTTTAGCACAACTTTTGTGCTAAAAATTCAACACTTGGCTTATACTCGGGTATACAAAAATAATAAACTTACTACTCACCATTCCGATGGCCCCGACAGCTCCTCTTCATCTTCATGCCGCAGTTCCACGGGAGCTCCGTGGCCTCGCCTCTTCTGTCTTCATGCCGGCTCAGGGCCCGGCACTCTGTGGGTGACATCAGAGCTGAGTCCCGGGCGGGCCGTGCGCACGGAGCTGTCGCGGCCCCGAGCCAGCATGAAGACATAAGAGGCGCGGCCACGGAGCTACCGCGGACCTGCGGCATGAAGATGAAGAGGAGCTGTCCGGGCCGTCGAAATGGTGAGTAGTAAGTTTATTATTTTTTTACCGGCAACAGGGGGGTGGCAGGCTATATACAGAAAGGGGATTGCAGCAAATATACAGAAAGGGGCTGGCAGGCTATATACAGAAAGGGGCTGGCAGGCTATATACAGAAAGGGGCTGCCAGTCTATATACAGAAAGGGGCTGGCAGGCTATATACAGAAAGGGGCTGGCAGTCTATATACAGAAAGGGGCTGGCAGGCTATATACAGAAAGGGGCTGGCAGTCTATATACAGAAAGGGGCTGGCAGGCTATATACAGAAAGGATTTTTCCAGTTTTTGGTGGTAAAACTAGGTGCCTCGGCTTATACTCGAGTATATACGGTACACCCCACAACGTACATAAAACAACTTTTATGAAGTTTGTTAACCCTTTAATTGTTTTACAGGGGTTAAAACAAAATCGGATGCAATTTTGAAATTAACATTTTTTTGGCTAAATTAATGTGTTTTTCATAAAATGTACAAATTCTCAGTTGATAAAATACCAAAACGGTCCACAATTGATGGACCCAATCTCTCCCCAGTATAACAATACCCCATATGTGGTGGTAAACTGCTGTATAGGCACACATAGTCAGCCAGCTCCCAGTAGCATACAGCCAGCCAGCCCCTAGTAGTATACAGCCAGCCTGCCCCCGTAGTAAACAGCCAGCCTGCCCCATGTAGTATGCAGCCAGACTGCCCCCATGTAGTATACAGCCTGCCAGCCCCCAGTAGTATACAGCCAGCCTGCCCCCAGTAGTATACAGCCAGCCTGCTCCCAGGTAGTATACAGCCAGCCTGCTCCCATGTAGTATACAGCCAGCCTGCCCCCATGTAGTATACAGCCTGCCAGCCCCCCAGCAGTATACATCCAGCCTTCCCCTAGTAGTATATAGCCAGCCCAGCCTGCCCCTGTAATATACAGCCAGCCCAGCCTGCCCCCTGTAGTATACAGCCAGCATGCCCCCATGTAGTATACAGCCAGACTGCCCCCAGTAGTATACAGCCAGCCTGTCCCCAGTAGTATACAGCCAGCCCCCAGTAGTATACAGCCAGCATGCCCCCATGTAGTATACAGCCAGACTGCCCCCAGTAGTATACAGCCAGCCTGTCCCCAGTAGTATACAGCCAGCCCCCAGTAGTATACAGCCAGCTAGCCCCCATGTAGTATACAGCCAGCCTGCCCCTAGTAGTATACAGCCAGCCTGCCCCCAGTAGTATACAGCCTGCCTGCCCCCAGTAGTATACAGCCTGCCAGCCCCCAGTAGTATACAGCCTGCCAGCCCCCCAGCAGTATACAGCCAGCCTGCCTCCATGTAGTATACAGCCAGACTGCCCCCAGTAGTATACAGCCAGCCTGCCCCCAGTAGTATACAGCCAGCCAGCCCCCATGTAGTATACAGCCAGCCCCCATGTAGTATACAGCCAGCCTGCCCCCAGTAGTATACAGCCAGCCTGCCCCCATGTAGTATACAGCCAGCCTGCCCCCATGTAGTATACAGCCTGCCAGCCCCCCAGCAGTATACATCCAGCCTGCCCCCATGTAGTATACAGCCAGCCTGCCCCCAGTAGTATATAGCCAGCCCAGCCTGCCCCTGTAGTATACAGCCAGCCCAGCCTGCCCCCTGTAGTATACAGCCAGCATGCCCCCATGTAGTATACAGCCAGACTGCCCCCAGTAGTATACAGCCAGCCCCCAGTAGTATACAGCCTGCTAGCCCCTATGTAGTATACAGCCAGCCTGCCCCTAGTAGTATACAGCCAGCCTGCCCCCAGTAGTATGCAGCCAGCCTGCCCCCAGTAGTATACAGCCTGCCTGCCCCCAGTAGTATACAGCCTGCCAGCCCCCCAGCCGTACACAGCCAGCCTGCCTCCATGTAGTATACAGCCAGACTGCCCCCAGCAGTATACAGCCAGCCTGCCCCCATTAGTATACAGCCAGCCAGCCCCCATGTAGTATACAGCCAGCCTGCCCCTAGTAGTATAAAGCCAGCCTGCCCCCAGTAGTATACAGCCAGCCAGCCCCCAGTAGTATACAGCCAGCCAGCCCCCAGTAGTATACAGCCAGACCCCATATAGATTCACAAGAAATACCCCGTATTTCAAGCGCAACCGCGGCGAGTAAGGGGATGAAACTCCAATCGCCGGTGTTAGAGGCTGGTGTCAGCGATAATATGCAGTCAACTCCAGAAGCTTCTGGCCAGTAATAGTACTGCAAAATGTGGGAACACTGCTCCGGCCATGCAGTACTATTAAATGTCGGGAAGGGGTTAATTTGATAGCATAGTTTTATTAATTACATATTTTTTTCTTTATAAAATTTGCCAATAATTGACTACAAATGTGAAAAAATAAGCTTTTTTTTGTCATTTTTCCAATTAAAGTTTTTGAAATAAGTAGTAACTTTTCCAAAGTATGTTATAAATATGTACAGATTATTCCATCGCCCTTTCCCAGGTTCAGCTACTGATGCAGAGGGTGCATGTACTTCTGCAAAGTGAAAGCCTCCAGCAGCTTCTTCTATATTCTGGCTTATATATTCTGCCTATCCATGCTGGAGGGGGATACAGTTAAAATGTCTATATCTTCTGAACCCTTGCACGTAGAAACACAATTCTAGTGTCATATTAAACAGGAGTATGGTGCACGGATGCCTAAGAGAACCAGAGATATACATTCTTAAATTTACAATTGGAAGTAGAAAGCTGAACATCAAAATCATTTTTTAGTACAACTTCTACCAAAATCTACCATTTGATTTCATGCACTGTGAACTAAACATACCTTGAGAATGCTGTAGCTACTGATGCAGAAACATATCTTGTTTAAAGGGGTTATCCAGGTATAAAAATGTACTTAGGACGGGCTGGGGCGGGCTATTTAAAAATAATAAATGTGTACTTACCTCCACCGGCGCCGTTGATGTTTGTTTACAGGGGCACAGAATCCGCGCACAGGGAACTTCCGGTCCGCGATGTGGCCGGCTCCTCCCATCCGTCCCAATCTTTCAGCTTGGTAAGCGCTGGGAGACTGTGTCGGATGGGAGCTTCCAGCCGGCAGATTAAATACCCAGTCCCAGCTCGGCTCTAAGTAAATTTTTATACCCGGATAACCCCTTTATACCATGAGCGGAGTGGTTTTGTCTGAAAATACAAAATTATAAAATTATGATAATGAAATTCTGTTGCTTTCTATGCTGGGGCTCAGTGCTTCTTCTCTCACATTGAGTATGCACTGCTTCAGAGAAAGATGTAATCATGGTCTTGTGCCTGACAGGTAGAAGTAGTCAATTGCTGCATTATCCCCTAGCTGCTGTGTATAAGTGATCCAGTTCAGGTTGATTAGTCCTGTCTGGACAGTCCAGGAAACTCTGTGTAATGTGGGAGGTTGAATGTTATAATTGTTTTTTCAGCAAAACCACTCAGCTTAGGAATTAAACAAGATATGCTTCTGCATCAGTATAGCTGCAGCATTCTCAAGGTATGTTTTGTTCATATTTAAGGGTGGAATCTCCAGTTCTGTTAATCATACATACACAATCCATACATATTAAATGAGAGATTCTTCTGGTTAAAATAACATATAAAATATGTTTCTATGTATCGGGGTTCAGGAGATATGGTCGTTTGAAAGTGGTCACTGTCAAGACGTTTATAAACGTTCTTGCTGCACGGGCCGTGTGCATGGAGATGTCGCAGACCTGCAGCCGGCAGGAAGAAAAAAGAGGCGCTGCTAACGGAGCTATCGCGGACTTGTCACGAACATGAAGATGGAAAGGAGCTGCCCGGGTCGTCGGAATGCTGAGTACTGAGTTTATTTTTTTTTACGGGTTGGCTATATACTACAGGGGGCTGGCTGTATACTAAAGGGGGTTAGCAGGCTATATACTACAGGGGCTAGAAGGCTATATACTACAGGGGCTAGAAGGCTATATACTACAGGGGCTAGCAGGCTATATGCTACAGGGGTTTGGCAGGCTATATGCTACAGGGGGCTGGCAGGCTATATACTACTGAAGGCTGGCAGGCTATACACTACAGGGGGTTGGCAGGCTATATACTACTGAAGGCTGGCAGGCTATATACTACAGGGGGTTGGCAGGCTATATACTAGAAGGGCTGGCAGGCTACATACTAGAGGGGCTGGCAGGCTATATACTAAAGGGGGCTAGCAAGCTATATACTACAGGGCCCTGTCAGGCTATATACTACTGGGGGCCGGCTGTATACTACAGGGGGCTGGCAGGCTATATACTGGGGAGGCTGTGAACAATGAATTTCCCACCCTCGGCTTATACTCGAGTCAATAGGTTTTTCCAGTTTTTTTGTGTTAAAATGATAGGTCGGCTCGGCTTATACTCAGGTCGGCTTATACTCCAGATATATATATATATATATATATATATATATATATATATATATATATATATATATATAGTAACTGTAGTAGTGCAGTATATTGTAGATATACTGCTTCTTTACTACAGTCTGTAGGTAGTAAGTCTATAGGTCCCGGCAGGGTAAATGCAGTTATATGTTTATTAGGACCTGTGCACCTGTAGTTTGGTTAAAAATAAACTTTAATCTTCATTTAAATCAAGTGCTCTGGAGGGGGCATCATAGAGCCCAGGTCTCCATGACTCTTTTTACATCTTTACCTCAGCTATTTCTTTGTATTTTCCCTCCATGGATGTTCTTAATTCTCGACTCAGCTGCTTTAAACTGTGTGGGGTACCAGAGAAAGATTTGGCTGACTGAAGTAGGTGAATTGGAGACCCACGAAATTCTGAAAGAGAAGAGTAAAAAATTGTAATAATGAATTTATTTGTTTCAAATCAGATAAACAGTGTAAATAAATTAATATGACTTAAAAGATGAGGTTTTAGAGTAAAATCTCTGGGTGGTTATTTATAGAAGAAAAAAAAAGATACTCCTCCTCCCCTGGCTTCAGACAACCTCTGATTGTGGCTGATCAACAGTACAGGTATTGATTGGCTGCATCGGTGATATGTTTATTCGTCAGAATGGCATCGCTGGACCAGGAAGTGTAAACTGTTATGGGACTAGGCAGTGGCAGCAACTTTGTAATAGGTACACAGCTGGATGGGCCATTTAACCTACATTTTAATAGCTAAACCTCCTTCACATTCATAGGCAATAATCCACAAATTGTCCCTAACTACTGACCAAGTCCTCACATCAAAGCTGATTCTTTCCAACATTTTCTGAAGTTTGTAAGATAACAAAGTGCTGTCAGACAGCTCTGCAGGAGGCTTACACCCCAAAAGGTGAAATTCAGCATGGTATTAGACATTGAGCTATTGAAGTATTTTAAATGGCAGCTCAGCACAGTCTCAGCTACAAACTGCATTTAGTGGGACCTGGGTTGCCACTGGACATTTCCTAGGTTGCCACTGCAATGTCATTAAAAATAGGGGACAAAAACCGCATCCTCTGTGGAGGTGAAGCTTTGCAATATGTAACTATGTCTTGTTACATCAATGCTACCAATGTGGTTGTATTTTTCATTCATTGGCCACCATTTATTAAAAACAGGGCAAACTGCACTGTGTTTTTATTTGCTAAAGTAGTAAAATTTAAGAAAACCTGTACATTGGTATCTCCTTAACCGTACTAACCTTTAGAATAATTCTATCATGTTTATTATACTGTGCGGTGAACTGAGTAAATGTTTAAATTAAAACAAGCAGCAAAAAAGCTATTTTAGGCTACATGCACACTGCCGTTGTCCGGCGTATCGTAGCACGGCAGACAGATGGCAGCGCGGGGAGAGGGGGAGGAGGTTAGCGCTGACATGTCCTATCTTTTCCCGGGCTACGGAGCAATATGGTGCCGCACGTGCGCTGCAACGTACTGCTCCCGTACGGTGCCTTGAGCCCATAGAAGTGTATGGGGGACGTATATCAGCCATATGTACGTCCCCCATACATGTGTGTGAATGTAGCCTTATTCTGTATGGTATCAGGAAAGAATTAATAAATTTGAATCCTCGTGCTATTTTTACCATAAATATAAACCCATTGGGAAATACAAATCTCCCAGCAAAGAACAAGCCCTTATAAACCCAAGTCAGATAAAAAATAAAAAAGTTACGGTATATCTTTTGGAATCTCAACAGCAGGAAAAAACTTTAAAAGTTCTGTGTCCTGAAGGCCATTTTAGGCCATGTCCTTAAGGTGTTAATGTAACTATACCACATACATTCAAGTTGTGCTGTTGTGGTGAAAAGTCGTAATTCACAGCCGGGAATAATCTTTTTTATATTTTAATAGAACAGGAATTTTAGGATGTGGTGATACCGAACATGTTTTTTGATTTTGACTGTTTCTTTATTTTTATGCGTTTTAGGGAAAGGGAGGTGATTGGCACCGATTGAGCATCCAAGGTGCCATGGTCAGATGCCATGGCTCAGTCGTGAGCTCTCTCCATAGAAACCCTGCACCACCACAACGTTATAGAATGTTGTGGTGTGTGAAGGGGTAAAAGGAAATCAACCATCAAAACCAGGCATGATAAACCAAGGACACTTACTCATAGATCTAGACACTGTGACTGTGGTAATCTTCATCCACTCCACCAAGCACACACAGCTTGGCTACATCACTTATCATAGAAACCTTTCCTCCTTCCTAACCGGCAGCATGAAGAGATTGAAGAGGCTGAAGCATGTGATCAGTTACATGATTTTGACATCACTAAGGTCCTTGTCCTCTTCATGCTGTCAGCGAGGTCTGGAGAGGCTAGGAGCAGGCTCCTAGCCTAGTGGCATATGCGGCCCTGCTCTTCGTCTGAAGTGCGGTACATGATCTCTATATAGTGTGAGTGACCTGCGTTTCCTGATCTGTGCACTGTGTGCATGCTGAGCTACGTTACCTCTCTACGTCCCAGCGCTGAAGATGCCTCTGCCCGTCAGTTTCCTGGTGATATCCTGCCGCTCACCACTGATGACATGGGCCCTGTATCCCCGCAGTGGCATAATTCCGTTACCTGCGTTACTCTAGCTCCAATACAAGCAGCTGCGTATTAGTTCTGCACCCCCAACCTTACTACATAAGCGTCCCTGTTCAGTCTAGACACTTTTTACCCACATCATTTATAGCTCTACCCCCTGCCTCTCCCATGTTCTTGCAGTACAGGACATCCCCCTAAACCCCGTCTTCCCCCGTGCTTAGAACTAACCGTACAGCTGTTCCAGAACTGCTGCCTAGAGCCGGCAGACTCCCCCTTTGCTCTGTAAGTCTGTGGAACTGTCCAAACCGCAGTCCCAAATAAGCAAGAGAAATAAGCAGTTACGACCATACCAATTGGTGAGTCATAGGGGGAGTACCTACATACCCGCAGATCAGCTGCCGTGCTGCTGTGTGAGGGAGAAAGGGGGAGCTGTCTCAGATAAAGCCACAAAAACAAGTTCGTGACTGACTGAGCTTGGTATGGGCATCTGAGCAGTGCAAAACACGACAGGGAAGTGGAAGGAAAGCTTACCGGGGAGGAGACGTGGCAGTCAGGGGGTTAGTGAGAGGATGACAAGCGGCTACTGTCTGTGCATACAGGGTGACTAGGCTGTAATGAAGACTGGTGTGTGGAAGAACAACCCCTGAGCTGGTCAGGGAGGAGGAGGGGGGGGGGGGGTAGGATGGTTAGATAAGACAGGATGAAAGGTAAGCTGAGAGGACCCAATGAAGCCGGGAGGATGGGATAAGGCAACCATCGGGTAAGGAGGGCAGCTGGCACTTTTATCTAAGGATTAGGTATCCTACTGGACCGCTGCATTGCTACTACCAAGTGATAAAAGCACAAGGCACAGTACGTAGGCTTTGTTCACTGTATTCACTATACATTTACAAAGTTTTTCCCTGAACTCCTGATATGCACTGCACAGCTGGGGTTCTTTATCCGGCTGGTAGGAATGTGGGCAGTGTTGGACGGGTTGTGCCCAGGACCCACCAGGATGATGGGGGGATTTATCAGATGTGTGCAAACCCAATTCTAGTCGCTCAGTTTATATTTTCCCACAGCAACTGAATTATACCATCATACTAAATACACTTCTCACATCTTAACATACTGGGACCTCTCTAATTACCTATATACAGCACTTTCCTAATAAATATAGTGCCCACTATTTTATAGGCCTCAAATACATCCTCCCCATACAGTACCTCCTGTGTTGTGGTCTCCTGTACAATTATGTTTCTACCCAGGATTGAGCAGTAACATAATTGTGCCACCTCTGCTATTAAAAGAGCACACATGGAGCTGCATCACTGTCAGAATCCATGGTATATGCATCCTAAAGACAAAGATATATCATGGGTGTTTTATGGCAATAGCTTTTGGCAGGTCCATAATTTTGAAGGCCCACTGTACCAATTTATGATTCGTGGTTGGTAATTTGTTAACACAAACTTCACATCTTGCACCATTCACTTTCATACAAGTAAACGTATCCTAAAAAGTATCAGGCTACTCACTGTTTCCTGGACAAGTTGAGGTGCAGCTGCCTCAGAGAGGCTCTTTTTCTCATGGGGAAAGGGATGCAGAGAGTATTATTCATTTAGGGAGATTGCCTGTTCCACAGAATCCTGTCACAGTACCCAACAGGGCTGTGACTGGCAAATTTTGGGTCCCCGCTCACATTAGTTACCCATCTTATGTTTGTTTTCAAACAGTTTTTATTGGATACAATATGATTAACCCCTACACACACCAGAGCGTAAT
Organism: Engystomops pustulosus; assembly: GCF_040894005.1. Lineage (NCBI taxonomy): Eukaryota > Metazoa > Chordata > Amphibia > Anura > Leptodactylidae > Engystomops > Engystomops pustulosus. The sequence goes on along the minus strand of NC_092412.1, from coordinate 176,705,421 downwards.
AGTACGTCCTTGCGGGAAGATACAGCTTTTGGCACTTTCTCACAAACGGAGGTGGCACCAGAAGCAGCGGCTGTCAGCTGTATATTACAGCTGACACCGTGCTCTGACACTCGCGATTGGCGCCAATTCCGATCGCAAATGTTAACCCCTTACACGCATGACTGGGGAGTGTAAGGGTCTTCCGCTAAGGATCGGACCCCCCCATGCTGCTTACCAGGGGATCCTATTCTCTTCTGGGCGTCCCGAGGTCTGGCGAGTGCCCCTAGGCCAGATGTGCCAGAGGTGGCCCTCCAAGCTCTTTCTGTTGGCACTCGAGCCATCGCCCCAGCACACCAGACAAGACTCAAAGAATTTTCCTGCAATTCCAAACAACTTAAAAGATGCGGCTTTCAGTGATATTTTAAAGTGATACTTATAGGCTTCATGGGACTGTAGGAAGAGGGAGAATAAGTAGAAAGGGCCGGATTATCTTTGGAGGACCTCCTGCTGGCCCTATGATTCTCTGTGTACAGAGGGACACTGGAAAGAAGCTAAAATGATGCAAATTTTCCATCTTTTTTCTTCTATGTTGGTGTCTGCAGGAGGCTAATATGATTGAACGTTGTTGAAGAACAGGGAACAATAAGTTACTGCTTTATTTTTGGATGGCACCTCGCGATAAACGAGGGGCTTTGGGGTTGCAGTTTGGGCACTCGGTCCCGAAAAGGTTCGCCATCACTGCCCTAGGCTGCCCCAGCAGTCCTACAGCCAAATCCCTTCCGGCTCTGACTTTAAACTGTCTGAGCTTACACTGCTCTACAATGCTTTAGTATTGTAGAGCAGTGTATTGTACTTGAATCAGAGCATTGCTGGTTCAAGTTTGTATAAAATTAAAAAAAAAAGTTTAAAAGTAGAGATGAGCGAACACTAAAATGCTCGGGTACTCGTTATTCGAGACAAACTTTTCCCGATGCTCGAGTGCTCGTCTCGAATAACGAACCCCATTGAAGTCAATGGGAGACTCGAGCATTTTTCAAGGGGACCAAGGCTCTGCACAGGGAAGCTTGGCCAAACACCTGGGAACCTCAGAAAAGGATGGAAACACCACGGAAATGGACAGGAAACAGCAGGGGCAGCATGCATGGATGCCTCTGAGGCTGCTTAATCGCACCATTATGCCGAAATTATGGGCAACAGCATGGCCATGACAGAGTGACAGAATGAAGCTAGATAGCATGTAAAACATCCAATAATTGACCCTGACACTATAGGGGACGGCATGCAGAGGCAGAGGCAGCGGCAGCAGGCTAGAGAGTGGCATGGCGACATACCCTAATTGGACTCAGGCTTCAAACCAATGGGTGTCAGAGAGGAACCAAAGGAGGTGAGCAAGAAGCGCTCAAATAATATCGGTACATGATAAAAGTTTGCCAGTATATTTTGTGGATTACACAGCAGGGTGGCGACAAAGTTAACATGGAAGCCATGAAAACAACCCAAAATTCTGCCTGACACAGCTCGTTTGATAAGGGGACCATGTATGCTTACAGTTCATGCCAGTCGCTGCACTGGCTGCCAGTCTCCTTTCGAATACAGTTTAAAATAATAATAACCCTCATCCATAAAGCTCTGTATAATGCTGCACCCCCCTACCTCTCCTCTCTTATCTCAGTCTATCGCCCAACCCGTGCTCTCAGATCCGCCAGTGATCTTAGATTAACCTCTACCCTAGTGCGGACCTCCCACTCGCGTCTCCAAGACTTCTCTAGAGCTGCACCAATTCTATGGAATGCTCTGCCCTGGACTATCAGACTAATACCTAACCTCCAAAGTTTCAAACGTGCTCTTAAAACCCATTTCTTTAGGCAAGCCTATAACACTCATTAACTGCATGAAGTTTTAACTCTTCTACTAACCCGTCCTGTGTCGTCCTCCCATCTGTTATCCAGCAACCAACAGGCACCAGACTTCTCTGCAGTCCCATTCACCCTGGACCTGGTATATAAGATGACGGCTGAGTGGTTCAAGCGACAGCAATTCCATTTATTATATTTTTTTCTATTCCCTAAGAAGAATGGCTTGACCATTAAATATTCTTTTACCTCGTGTTACCCCATCATCTTCATAAACCGTAAGCTCTGGCGAGCAGGGACCTCACTCCTGTTGTTCCATACAAATGTTGTGCTCTGTTACATTACATTTGTATTTGTTTCCTATGATTTGTAAAGCGCTACAGAATATGATGACGCTATATAAATAAAGATTATTATTATTATTATTATGGAGGCAGTGAACTAGTAGTAGATTAAAGGTGCTGCAACTATGTTAGTTGGATCTTGGGATGGAGCTGGCGCTCTGCAGCCAGGCGAGCTTTTGCCAATCCAAGCCCCTGTCTCTAGGCTACTCCCCAAACAGCACTTCTAAGAACCTTTTGTATAAGATCAAGTGTAGTAGCGTTCTTATAAGTTTAGGATATGGCGGGTGAGGGGAATGTAAACAGATGCGCAAGAAGCGCTGAAATAATATCCCTAAATGGTAAAAGTTTGCAAGTATATTTTGTGGATTACACAGCAGGGTGGCGACAAAGTTAACAACTTTGATGTGGAATGCCCTGTAATAGCTCTTGGGCGGTGTGCCTTTTATCGCCTAGGCTCAGCAGTTTCAGCACCGCCTGCTGTCGCTTAGCGACGGCACTGCTGCTGTGCCTAGAGCTACCGACTGATGGCGCCATGCCCACGGATGGTAATTCGGAGGAGGAGGAGGTGGAGGAGGGGTGGGAGGAGGTATAGTAGGCCTTTGAGACCTGGACCGAGGTAGGCCCCGCAATTCTCTGCGTCGGCAGTATATGACCAGCCCCAGGGTCAGACTCGGTCCCAGCCTGCACCAAGTTAAGTGTAGTAGCGTTCTTATAAGTTTGGGATATGGCGGGTGAGGGGAATGTAAACAGATGCGCAAGAAGCGCATGATGCGCATGGAGCTGGCGCTCCGCTGCCAGGCGAGCTTTCGCCAATTCAAGCCCCTGTCTCTAGGCTACTCCCCAAACAGCACTTCTAAGAACCTTTTGTATAAGATCAAGTGTAGTAGCGTTCTTATAAGTTTAGGATATGCCGGGTGAGGGGAATGTAAACAGATGCGCAAGAAGCGCATGATGCGCATGGAGCTGGCGCTCCGCTGCCAGGCGAGCTTTCGCCAATTCAAGCCCCTGTCTCTAGGCTACTCCCCAAACAGCACTTCTAAGAACCTTTTGTATAAGATCAAGTGTAGTAGCGTTCTTATAAGTTTAGGATATGCCGGGTGAGGGGAATGTAAACAGATGCGCAAGAAGCGCATGATGGGCATGGAGCTGGCGCTCCGCTGCCAGGCGAGCTTTCGCCAATTCAAGCCCCTGTCTCTAGGCTACTCCCCAAACAGCACTTCTAAGAACCTTTTGTATAAGATCAAGTGTAGTAGCGTTCTTATAAGTTTAGGATATGCCGGGTGAGGGGAATGTAAACAGATGCGCAAGAAGCGCTGAAATAATATCCCTAAATGGTAAAAGTTTGCCAGTATATTTTGTGGATAACACAGCAGGGTGGCGACAAAGTTAACAACTTTGATGTGGAATCCATGAAAACAACCCAAATTTCTGCCTGACACACCTCGTTTGATAAAGGGACGATGTATGGAGGCAGCTATATGGACGACTTTTGGAGGTAGCAATGGAGACAACGTGTGGAGGCTGCTATGGAGACAATTTAATTTGGATAGTGCCTGTATGTGGCAGTCCCAAACATTTTTCAAACCAGAGGAGCAGGTAGGTGGCCCTCCAGTAAAATGGAATAGATTGAGTGCCTGTATGTGGCAGTCCCAAAAATGTTTCAAACCAGAGGAGCAGGTAGGTGGCCCTGCAGTAAAATGGAATAGATTGAGTGCCTGTATGTGGCAGTCCCAAAAATTTTTCAAACCAGAGGAGCAGGTAGGTGGCCCTCCAGTAAAATGGAATAGATTGAGTGCCTGTATGTGGCAGTCCCAAAAATGTTTCAAACCAGAGGAGCAGGTAGGTGGCCCTGCAGTAAAATGGAATAGATTGAGTGCCTGTATGTGGCACTCACAAAAATTGTTTCAAACAGAGGACCGGGTAGGTGGCCCTCCAGAAAAATTAAATGCATGAAGTACTATAGCAAGAGCCAGTGGGCCCTGTCAAAAAATAGCCATTTTCCTCTGCTTTACTGTACAAAGAGGAGGAGAAGGAGGAAAATGAGGAGGAGGAGGAGTGGATCAATTATTCAGGTTGAGCTTCCTTCACCTGGTGGAGATTGGAAATTCTGAGAAATCCAGCCTTTATTCATTTTAATAAGCGTCAGCCTGTCAGCGCTGTCAGTTGACAGGCGTGTACGCTTATCGGTGATGATGCCACCAGCTGCACTGAAAACCCGCTCGGACAAGACGCTAGCGGCAGGGCAGGCAAGAACCTCCAAGGCGTACAGCGCCAGTTCGTGCCACATGTCCAGCTTTGAAACCCAGTAGTTGTAGGGAGCTGTGTGATCATTTAGGACGATGGTATGGTCAGCTACGTACTCCCTCACCATCTTTCTGTAAAGATCAGCCCTACTCTGCCGAGACTGGGGACAGGTGACAGTGTCTTGCTGGGGTGACATAAAGCTGGCAAAAGCCTTGTAAAGCGTACCCTTGCCAGTGCTGGACAAGCTGCCTGCTCGCCTACTCTCCCTCGCTACTTGTCCCGCAGAACTACGCACTCTGCCGCTAGCGCTGTCAGAAGGGAAATACTGTTTCAGCTTGTGCACCAGGGCCTGCTGGTATTCATGCATTCTCACACTCCTTTCCTCTGCAGGGATGAGAGTGGAAAGATTTTGCTTGTACCGTGGGTCCAGGAGAGTGAACACCCAGTAATCGGTGCTGGAATAAATTCTTTGAACGCGAGGGTCACGGGATAGGCAGCCTAGCATGAAATCTGCCATATGCGCCAGAGTACCAACGCGTAAGAATTCACTCCCCTCACTGGCCTGACTGTCCATTTCCTCCTCCTCCAACTCCTCTTCTTCTGCCCATACACGCTGAACAGTAAAGGACTCAACAATGGTCCCCTCTTGTGTCTCACCAACATTCTCCTCCTCTTCCTCCTCATCCTCCTCCACCTCCACCTCCTCCGATATGCGCTGAGAAACAGACCTGAGGGTGCTTTGGCTATCAACAAGGGAATATTCTTCCCCTGTCTCTTGTGACGAGCGCAAAGCTTCCGACTTCATGCTGACCAGAGAGTTTTTCAACAGGCCAAGCAGCGGGATGGTGAGGCTGATGATGGCGGCATCGCCACTGACCATCTGTGTTGACTCCTCAAAGTTACTCAGCACCTGACAGATATCAGACATCCACGTCCACTCCTCATTGTAGACTTGAGGAAGCTGACTGACCTGACTACCAGTTCTGGTGGAAGTTGACATCTGGCAGTCTACAATCGCTCTGCGCTGCTGGTAAACTCTGGATAACATGGTCAGTGTTGAATTCCACCTCGTGGGCACGTCGCACAACAGTCGGTGAGCGGGCAGTTGGAGGCGGCGCTGCGCTGCCCTGAGAGTGGCAGCATCTGGGCTGGACTTCCTGAAATGCGCACAGATGCGGCGCACCTTCGTGAGCAAATCAGACAGATTGGGGTATGTCTTGAGGAAACGCTGAACTATCAGATTTAACACATGGGCCAGGCATGGCACATGTGTCAGTCTGCCGAGTTGCAGAGCCGCCACCAGGTTACGGCCGTTGTCACACACAACCATTCCCGGCTTGAGGTTCAGCGGTGCCAGCCACAGATCAGTCTGCGCCGTGATGCCCTGTAATAGCTCTTGGGCGGTGTGCCTTTTGTCGCCTAGGCTCAGCAGTTTGAGCACCGCCTGCTGTCGCTTAGCGACGGCACTGCTGCTGTGCCTAGAGCTACCGACTGATGGCGCCGTGCCCACGGATGGTAGTTCGGAGGAGGAGGTGGAGGAGGGGTGGGAGGAGGAGGAGGCATAGTAGGCCTGAAACACCTGGACCGAGGTAGGCCCCGCAATCCTCGGCGTCGGCAGTATATGAGCAGCCCCAGTGTCAGACTCGGTCCCAGCCTCCACCAAGTTAACCCAATGTGCCGTCAGCGATATATAGTGGCCCTGCCCGGCAGCACTCGTCCACGTGTCCGTGGTCAGGTGGACCTTGTCAGAAACGGCGTTGGTCAGGGCACGGATGATGTTGTCTGACACGTGCTGGTGCAGGGCTGGGACGGCACATCGGGAAAAGTAGTGGCGGCTGGGGACCGAATACCGAGGGGCGGCCGCCGCCATGAGGTTGCGAAAGGCCTCGGTCTCTACTAGCCTATAGGGCAGCATCTCCAGGCTAAGCAATCTGGAGATGTGCACATTAAGGGCTTGGGCGTGCGGGTGGGTTGCACTATATTTGCGTTTCCGCTCCAGCGTCTGGGGTATGGAGAGCTGAACGCTGGTGGATGCTGTGGAGGATCGTGGAGGCGACGATGGGGTTTTTGTGGCAGGGTCCTGGGCAGGGGGCTGACTAGCAGCTGACACAGGGGAAGGAGCAGTGGTGTGCACGGCCGGAGGTGAACGGGCTTGTTGCCACTGAGTGGGGTGTTTAGCATTCATATGCCTGCGCATACTGGTGGTAGTTAAGCTAGTAGTGGTGGAACCCCTGCTGAGCCTGGTTTGGCAAATGTTGCACACCACAGTCCGTCGGTCATCCGGTGTTTCCTTAAAGAACCTCCAGACTTCTGAAGATCTAGCCCTCGCCGCAGGAGCCCTCGCCACGGGAGCTTCACTAGTTGACACATTTGGCGCTGATGCACCAGCTCTGGCCCTGCCTCTCCGTCTGGCCCCACCACTGCCTCTTCCAACCTGTTCTGGTCGAGGACTCTCCTCCGTCTCAGAAGCACTGTGTTCACCCGGCCTCTCAACCCAGCTTGGGTCTGTCACCTCATCATCCTCCGATCCCTCAGTCTGCTCCCCCCTCGGACTTCCTGCCCTGACAACAACTTCCCCACTGTCTGACAACCGTGTCTCCTCATCGTCGGACACCTCTTTACACACTTCCACTACGTCAAGAAGGTCATCATCACCCACAGACTGTGACTGTTGGAAAACCTGGGCATCGGAAAATTGCTCAGCAGCAACCGGACAAGTGGTTTGTGACTGTGGGAAGGGTCCAGAAAACAGTTCCTCAGAGTATGCCGGTTCAAATGCCAAATTTTCCTGGGAGGGGGCAGACTGGGGGGGAGGAGGCTGAGGTGCAGGAGCTGGAGGAGTGGCGATTTCGGTGACATGGGTGGACTGCGTGGAAGACTGACTGGTGGTGGACAAATTGCTCGAAGCATTGTCAGCAATCCACGACATCACCTGTTCGCACTGTTCTGGCCTCAACAGTGCTCTACCACGAGTCCCAGTAACTTCAGACATGAACCTAGGGAGTGTAGCTCTGCGGCGTTCCCCTGCTCCCTCATCAGCAGGTGGTGTCTCACCCCGCCCAGGACCACGGCCTCTGACCCCTGCAGTAGTTGGACGCCCACGTCCCCGCCCTCGTCCTCTACCCCTAGCCCTCGGGTTAAACATTTTTAAAATGAGAGTTATAACTTTATTTTTTTTTTTACTTTTTTTTGTTTTTTTTTGTGTTTTTTTTTTTTTTTTTAAAACCAAACAATGCTATCCTATTGCTATGGCTATTTTCTAGCCAAGTATCAAAGCACACTACTATGCCAGATGAGATGACACTGAGTTAGTGCCTAATTGAAATCCAACCCCTACTAAATTTTCCCACTTCGGTCTTTGCTATGGATATGTGCGTCACTAAGCGCAGAACACAGCGGTCGCAAGTCTCACTACAAATTGCTCAGAATTGGCTAGTACATGCACTGCAGAAAGTACAGCCACCAGCAGATCAACCAGAAATCAAATATATAGAACGCTACTGTATGCGTAAGTAAGCTCTTTGTATTCTCCTATGGCTATTTTCTAGCCAAGTATCAAAGCACACTACTATGCCAGATGAGATGACACTGAGTTAGTGCCTAATTGAAATCCAACCCCTACTAAATTTTCCCACTTCGGTCTTTGCTATGGATATGTGCGTCACTAAGCGCAGAACACAGCGGTCGCAAGTCTCACTACAAATTGCTCAGAATTGGCTAGTACATGCACTGCAGAAAGTACAGCCACCAGCAGATCAACCAGAAATCAAATATATAGAACGCTACTGTATGCGTAAGTAAGCTCTTTGTATTCTCCTATGGCTATTTTCTAGCCAAGTATCAAAGCACACTACTATGCCAGATGAGATGACACTGAGTTAGTGCCTAATTGAAATCCAACCCCTACTAAATTTTCCCACTTCGGTCTTTGCTATGGATATGTGTGCCACTAAGAGCTAAACACAACGGTAGCAAGTCCCCCTGCTAATTCCTCACAAAATGGTACTAGATGCAAATTAAAATAAAAAAAGTAGAACGTTATTGTAGCCCTAAGAAGGGCTGTTGGGTTCTTTGAGAATCACTCCTGCCTAACAGTAAGCTAATAGAACACCCTAACGCTTTCCCTGACCAGCAGCAGCTCTCTCCCTAGCGGCATCCAGACACAGAATGATCCGAGCAGCGCGGGCAGCGGCTAGTCTATCCCAGGGTCACCTGATCTGGCCAGCCAACCACTGCTATCGACGTGTAAGGGTACCACGTCATGCTGGGTGGAGTGCAGAGTCTCCTGGCTTGTGATTGGCTCTGTTTCTGGCCGCCAAAAAGCAAAACGGCGGGAGCTGCCATTTTCTCGAGCGGGCGAAGTATTCGTCCGAGCAACGAGCAGTTTCGAGTACCCTAATGCTCGACCGAGCATCAAGCTCGGACGAGCATGTTCGCTCATCTCTATTTAAAAGTTTAAATAAAAAATAAATAAAATATAGGCCCCTTAAAATGTCACTTTCCGACACAAACACTTAAAGGGGTTGTCCCACGAACCAAGGTAGGACAGGGCCTAACTTGCTGATCGTGGGGTCTCAGTGATGAGACCCCCACAGATCACAAGGGGTCCCAGGTATCTCAGTCGGACCCGTCGTCGCTCCCTGAGAATAATGGAGCTGAAGGCTGCGAATTACCATTCTGCTCCATACATCTCAATGGAGCTGAAGGAAATTTGCTGAACACAATTCACTCAGGAGGAATTGGGTATAAAATTTTGTGGAGCCTTTATTCATTTAATTGCAAATGTTTAATTTTTCACACAAAATAAATGTATTGTCCAAAAATATTACTATTTGTAGACCGCAACTCCATTTTGTTTTAACCCCTATAAAACACCTAAAGGGTTAACACATTTTTTAAAAGTGTTATTTTATACAGTGAGGGGTGTAGTTTCCATAATGGGGTAATTTACTAATCTTGCTATTATTTAGGTCTCTCACAGTCAATTGAAAGATGAGCAGGTCCCTGTAAATATAGGCCCAAATTCTAAGCCTCATAACATTCTATTAAAATACATGGAATCTTAAAAAAACATGCCAACATAAAGCAGACATTTGGGAAATGTAAGTTATGAATTCATTTGGGTGCTAAAGGGGTTAAATCACAGTACATAAAGTAAAATAGATACAAAAATATGCTGAATATTGCAATTCGCTTACATATAAAAAGAAAGGAAGGGGGAAGGAGAGAAGGGTGGGTCTTAGGGACGAGCCACAATGAAATCATCTATTTCTGATCTATCCATGGTAATCAAATATAGATTCTTAGTGCGAGGGCCTGTTGCCCAGTGTGCCATTTCTTTGAACCTATATATTTCCTGAACTTTCTCTTTCCACTGTACTAAAGATGGTGGGGATGAGGACTGCCATTGCATAGGGATAATCAGTGTGTCTGCTGTTATCAAGAATGTGTGCAAGCTATTCTGATTTCTAGAGAAACTTGACTCTGTGATACCTAATAGTATGGCCTTAGGAGAGCTCAGGATTACCATAGAGCACATTTTCACCGTCGCTTCCAGCACTGCATCCCAGAAATCCTGAAAGACCGGCATGACCACCAAATATGGATCATGTCCCCAGTGTCTTCCCCACATCTCCAACAAGCTTTGGGAATATCCCTGTTGATCTTATTTAACAAGAAGGGGCTTTATACCATCTTGTCACTATTTTGTAGTGACTTTCTTTATCCCGGGTGCATCTCGAGAAGCCATTGCCTTTGTGTAAGAGTGCCTCTGCTTCCCCTTCGGTGAAATCAGTCTGGAGGTCCTTTTCCCATTGAGATATATAATGAGATTTTTCGGTCATAACAGGCCGACAAGAATTATTTATGTAATGGATGCCTATTCATCAATGTTAGCAACCAGTCCTTCTCCTGTGTGGCCTGCTGACGTCTAGCCCTATACACCCTACACACTTCCTGGAGGCTTTGGATGTGTAAAAAATTCCTGCGGCTAAGCCCTTGTCTTTTCCTCTTCAAAGAAGTATGTTGATGTAAAGGTTGCCAAAAAGAATTTGTATGATCCTTTTCTGGGAACACCAACTTATTTGAACCCCTTAACGCCAAAGACACTTTTCACCTTCCTGACACGGCCCATTTTTTCAAATCTGACATATGTCACTGTAAGTGGTTATAACTTCGGAACACTTTAACATATCCAAGTGATTTTGAATTTTTTTTCTAGTACTTCATGTTAATTGAAAACTTTTGTTGGTATGTGTTGCGCTTATTTATTTATTTAAAAAAAATGATATTTGGTGAAAATTTGGAAAAAGCCTCGATTTTTGAAATCGAAAATGTTCTACTTTTTCCATACGTAGTCATAACAGCAAAAACATTAACATTAACCGAATGTCTACTTTATTTCTCCATGATTATTTTATGCATTCTCTCATTTTTGTAAGATGTTCTGGGGCTTTGAACTTTAGGTGCGATGTCTAAAATTTTCATAAAAAAACACAAAATCAGGCTTTTGCTGGACCTACTATGGTTTCAAAGTCAATCGAGAGACTTAAATAAAAGTAAAACCCCATAAATTACCCCAATATAGAAACTACAACCCTTAATGTATGTAAAACAACTTTCATGAAGTTTGTTAACCCTTTAATTGTTTTACAGGGAATTAAATTAAATCGGATGCAATTTTGAAATTTTGGCTAAATGAATGTATTTTTCAAAAAATGTACAAATTCTCAGTGGATAAAATACCAAAACCCTCCACAAAGCTCGATACCCAATCCCTCCTGAGTATAACAATCCCCCATATGTGTTGGTAAACTGCTGTATAGGCACACGCCAGGGCACTTAACCGTTTCAGGACCTATGACGAAAATGCACGTCCAAGTCGGGTGCACGTCATCCATTTAAATCATAGACAGCCGAGTGTTACAGGCATCGGTGCAGGGACCAATCACAGCGCTCCCTGTCCGGCGATCGCTATGATTGGTCGGAGACATCACACCGACTAATCATAGCTGTATCCTGGAGAGGAGGCTGGAATACAGCTCCGATCTCGTCATTTCAGTCAGAGTTGTGGATGAGATCAGACTCTTCCAGTTACATTATCAGACTGATCCTGTCACTGACTATCATTTTGATTTCTCCTGTCAGTGATTACATTACTGTCCAGTGATACTGTGATTGCTCCTGTCAGTGACCTGCGTCCATATAGTGTCCAGTAATACTGTGATTGCTCCTGTCACTGACCAGTGTCCATATACTGTCCAGTAATACTGTGATTGCTCCTGTCACTGACCAGTGTCCATATACTGTCCAGTAATACCGTGATTGCTCCTGTCACTGAATAACATACAGTGATACCGTGATTGCTCCTGTCAGTGACCAGCGTCCATATAGTGTCCAGTGATACCGTGATTTTCCTGTCACTGACCAGCGTCCATATAGTGTCCAGTAATACCATGATTGCTCCTGTCACTGATCAGCGTCCATATAGTATCCAGTGATACCGTGATTGCTTCTGTCACTGAATAACATCCAGTAATAGTGATTGGTGTCACCAAATAACATCCTGTAATACCGTGATTGCTTTTGTCAGTGAATATTAGTTACTAGTTGTTGTTTGTTACCTAAAAGAAAAAAAAGCTACCAAAAAAAAAAATTTTTACAAAAAAAAAGGATTTAGCATTAGAACTTAGGTAGTCTTAGTTGGGATTTGGGGTTTCAAAAAAATAAGAAAAAAAATCTAAAAAAAAAAAAAAGAATAAAATATAATATTTTTTTTTACAGCTATACAGTTGTAGTTCTAGGTATAGATGATACACTTTGTGAATATGTCTCAGACAATGGCTCAGCGGATGTTTACTGCAGAGGACACAGTACACAGATACCGCACAGATACCGCAAGTGAAATCGATGATGAACTTTTCGTTCCTTCATCATCATCTAGTGACAGCGATGAGCCTGTAGCATGGCGCTCCAGGCTGAGCGAAAGTCAGCCAAGTACTAGCAGTAATGACCCAGACTGGCTGTCCGCAGAATCATATGACCCACAAATTCCAGATTTTGTTTCTGTGCCCGGCGTTAAGATAGACTCCACAGGTTATTGTGAGGCAGATTTTTTTAAGTTCTTCTTTTCAGAAGATTTAATAAATCTAATACTCCAACAAACAAATGTGTACGCCGCTCAATTTTTGACAACACACCCTGAATCACTTTATGTTCGTGATAACATGTGGAAGCCAGTTGACCAGGCAGAAATACTGATATTTCTTTTGAATATGGGCCTTGTAAAAAAGCCAACAATCAGATCATACTGGTCAACCGATGTATTGTACGACACCCCTATGTATCAAGGCTATAATGCGCTTCATTCATTACAGTGACAACTCATTATGTCCCCCAGCAAGTGACCCCAGCTATGATTGGCTATTTAAAATTAGGCCTCTCGTGAAGCATTGCAATTTAAAATTTGCAAAGGTTTACATGCCTGAAAAAAATTTGCCAATTGACGAATCCCTGGTGTTGTTCAAGGGGAGATTAAAATTCAGACAATATATCCCAAGCAAGAGAGCCAAATATGGCATGAAAGTTTATAAAGTCTGCGAAAGCAACAGTGGCTTTACCCACCATTTTCGGGTATACGAGGGAAAAGTTTCAAAAATTAACCCTCCTGAATGTCCCCCCCAACCTTAATGTTAGCGGCCGAATAGTTTGGGACCTAATTCACCCACTGTTGGACATGGGGTATCACTTGTTTGTTGCTAATTTTTATAGAAGTGTGCCCCTGTTTAGAGCCCTTTTCCAAAAAAAAACCTGTGGCTTGTGGCACCATCAGAAGAACGCAATAAGGCCTTCCAAAGGCACTGGTCATTCGTCATTTACAAAAAGACCAGTCACCAGGGATCTTACCTGGACTATCAGGAAAAAGTAATAAAAAATAAAATTTTTGGAGACCAGGGTAGCGAAGCAAGGGCTACAACATCAAGTGATGCCAGCAGGATAGTTGCAGGACAGCACTTCCCATCCCAAGTCCCACCAACTGCAAAAAAGGCCCATCCTCAAAAAAGATGCTGTGTCTGCTATAAAAATGGGATTAGGAAGGACACTGGTTATCAGTGCATGACATGCCATGACCAACCAGGGCTATGCATTCATGAATGTTTCCGCAAATACTATACCTCACTACAATATTAATTTTTTTAAATTAGTCATTCAGAAATGTCCACATATTTATGCCGTGGCCCCCACTTCACATTTATTGGCCACTTCAAAATTAAAATTCTCATTATACCTCTAGATGAATATTATGCGGATTGTAAAAATTGGGTTCCATTTCCTTACTCAAAACTCACAAAAGTAACTAGGTTGGGAATATAAGGTTTCCACACTGATGTGACTTCTGAAGGGATTCTATAATTCACTTGCTCACTTCCTCTGCCAGGAAGATGAGACCTGTAATTCATTGCAGCCTGAATTGTGGCCAGAAAAGCTAAAATGCGCTCCCTCCATTGGAGGCCCTGCCAATTGTTCAAAAAGCAGATAATGGCCATGTTGGCTGCATATTTCATCATGGAAAACACTAAAATATTAAATCTGGGATCCATTTTGGTCATTCTCTTTATTTTGTGCCAAAAAAAACTGTCACAAATGTGAGATATCGCTGAAAATAATGAAAATTTTTAATTTTCATATTTGCTTTGCATTAATTCTGAAAAAAAGTGGTAAGCTCTAAATACATATAATCCCATATATATGGACCAAAAAGGGTGCAGTATCCAAAATGGGATCACTTCTGGGGGATTTCTGTGATCTTCATTGCCAAATTTCTCTTCTAATGGTGGATAGGGTCTAGAATTGGTTGCAGCCTGAATTGTAGCCAGAAAAGCTAAAATGCGCTCCTTCCATTGTAGGCCCTGCCAATTGTCCAAAAAGCAGATAATGGCCATGTTGGGGGCATTTTGTCACAGAAGGAACAGTGAAATACAATTTGAAGACCATTTTCTCAGTTTCCTTTACTCCATGTGACATATTGTGATTGATTATAGGAGAAAATTGCATTTTTAACCAAAAATTGCCAATTTTGGCAAGTTTTAAAAAGTAAGAATAAATCATATGTATTTAATTTTATCACCAAATGATAAATCAACATGTTCCAAAAATGACCCCACCAGAATGACTTGGATATGTTAAACTGTTGCAGAGTTATTCCATAAAGTATCCACATACTCCAGATTTTCAAAATCTTGCAAGGTGCAATCACCATGGGTCCTTAAGGGGTTAAAGGAAGCTGCGCCATTCAGATAATGCATTGTTCCATTTTACTGGCTATACAATCTTTATTTTTTTGGAAATTTGGACAAATAAGGGCTGATTATTTGCAACATTAGATGCACTTTACAGATACCGTATATACTTGAGTATAAGCCGACCCGAGTATAAGCCGAGACCCCTAATTTTACCACCAAAAACTGGGAAAACCTATTGACTCGAGTACAGGCGGTCCCCTACTTAAGGACATCCGACTTACAGACAACCCATAGTTACAGACAAACCCCTCTGACCTCTGGTGAAGCTCTCTGAATGCTTTACTAAAGTCCCAGACTGCAATAATCAGCTGTAAGGTGTCTGTAATGAAGCTTTATTGATAATCCTTGGTCCCATTACAGCAAAAAATGTTCAAACTCCAATTGTCACTGGGACTAAAAAAATCTTTTGTCTGGATCTACAATGATAAAATATACAGTTCCGACTTACATACAAATTCAACTTAAGAACAAACCTCCAGACCCTATCTTGTACGTAACCCGGGGACTGCCTGTATAAGCCGAGGGTGGGAAATGCATTGGTCACAGACCCCCCCCCCCAGTATATAGCCAGCACTGCCCCCAGTAGTATACAGCACTGCCCCCAGTAATATACAGCACTGCCCCCAGAAGTATACAGCACTGCCCCCAGAAGTATACAGCACTGCCCCCAGTAGTATACAGAACTGCCCCCAGAAGTATACAGCACTGCCCCCAGAAGTATACAGCACTGCCCCAGTAGTATACAGCCTGCCCCCAGTAGTATACAGCCGTGCCCCCAGTAGTATACAGCCGTGCCCCCAGTAGTATACAGCACAGCCCAGAATAAAAAAATAAACTTATATACTCACCCTCCGGTGGCCCCGTTGCGCAGCGGTGCTCCCCCGATGTCATTGCGGCTCCTCTTGTGGCTTCCCGGCTCCTCTTCTTGCTTCAGCGTGCTGGGCGCCGCCATTGTTCTCTCCCGGGCGGCGCCTAGTATGACGCGCCGCGGCTGACGTCATACTAGTCGCCGCCCGCGAGAAGAACATGGCAGCGCCCAGCACGCTGAATTTTTGGTAGTATTGACTGGTGTATAAGCCGAGGGGACGTTTTTCAGCACATTTTTTTGTGCTGAAAAACCCGGCTTATACACGAGTATATACAGTACTTTACAACCTGAGATAGAACAGAGTCTAAGACAAATGCTGTTCTTGATGCACACACTATTAACAGATGAAGAGTGGGTGTCCTGCTTTAATATTATCAGATGTATGATGCAAGGAGAAGACTGGAAGAAATAAACACAGTACAAGAAGACATCTAAAGCAAAAGGAGATAAGGCAGGCAGGAAAACATTACAGCTACCTTCCCCCCTGTGATAGACAGAATATGCTCTCTTCAGGGCCTAGCACAGTGATGGGCAACCTTTTGAGCTTGGTGTGTCAAAATTCGCCAAAAAAACGAGCATAACTCGGGTGGTGTGTCACCTTGACAAAAAAAACATAATTTTGTGATATTTAAAGTTTAAATAACAAATATGTATAATTATTTAACTTCTAGGGTACTTTAATCCTAGGTTGTGTGATTGATCCTACCATGTACTACAGTATGGCAGTATATGGGGATTTTCCACATCATCTATTTATTACAATGTGCTGGACAATCTCTCAGCCTCCCGGCTACTGCACCTGGCCGTGTAGGAGCCAAAGATGAAACTCAACTCTCCGGCGGCCACGTGTCACTGAAAATGGCTATGCGTGTCAGCACTGACACGCGTGTCATAGGTTGGCCATCACTGGCCTAGCATATAGTAAGTAGTCTTACTACTGTCAGCACAATTTTTTGACTTTTTTTTTTCACTTCTGCTTCTCTCACCTTCTGAAGCCTTTGTGTCCTTACCAAGATGGAGAAGATGCAAATATGGGCATGAAGCGGATGTGACGGATTGATGAATACCCTGTAACACTTTATGGATTTTCGAACAAAATGACAACATAAAGAATTATACTAAATCCCCTAACATTTTCTGATTGCAAACACCCTACACATTTATACACATTAAACATTTATACTTACCTGGATGTGAGTTCAGTGAGGCACATGAGACTCACATCAGCAGATCCCGCAGCACCCTGACATCACTGCGCATGCGCCGTACCTATGGCACTTGTGCAGTGAATCCGGAGTGCACTACGCTGACTTCACTAGCCACAACTCACAAGCGCCTAAGGGGTTCAGGAGGAAGGTAAGTGTAAATGTTTTTTACCCCTGACCATGTAGGGGGCGATTTGGGATACTAAACCACTGGTTAATATGGTCCAGTGGGTGGTTTAGTGTCCCAATCACGCTGACAGTTTCCCTTTAAGGGGTTAAACCACTGCATAGAAGTATTTGTTAAAAAGTCACAGCCATTTAAGTCTTTAGAGGCCTCGTCATTAAGGGGTTAATCCTGGTAATATAGCTGTATCAATTATATATCATGGTACAGAATGAGCTCAATCTGAGCAGTGCCCTGCAGCATGCCACGGCGATGGAAGATGCCCGTGTGCACAGCTATGTCATCTGCCAGTCTGTCACATCATCGCAGCCCTCATCCCAGCGCCCCACGACACGTCTTCCCTTTCTCTGTCTTCCCTTTTCTCAGGTTATGCCCTGAGGTGATAGAGGATGACACGAAGCCCCGTGTGACAGGAATTCCTCCTCACCACACGATTACTTGGCGGCTGCGCCATATTTTGCTTTCTTCTATTTTCACCTCAGACAAGTAATATGAGTGTGTGCAATGATTTCCGAGCCCCCACTCGCCCATAGTCTCTTCTCCTGTTGCGCTGAGCCCATGCCCCGACACCTCCTCACAACTCACCTGCTGCGCTGGGCGCTTGTAAGCTGCATCTCTTTTTGAAAGGTGATTTGCTTGCGGACATCGTGACAGAAAATCGGTGCTGTGTCTGCAGCAGTGAATGGACAGTTTGAGGGTCTGTGTGTGGTATGATAGTAACTATGACTGTGTGCCCATGCAGAGCATGCTGTATACAGTGATGGATGTGGATTGGGAAGTATTGCTACTGTTGGGAGTGTAGACTCCTCCCCCTCTGCAAGCAACAGTGTGAGGGGATGCAGCCAGACATGGAGTCCTGGAGCTCAGCACGTCGTGTGGAATGCTCTGAGCAGAGGGACAGGAGCCCAGCACAATGTCATAACACATTAGCACATCATGCTCCTAACACAGGCTTTACAAAATGGCTGCTTCACTGTACAAATCTTTTCCTTTAACAAACATGTTAACAAAAGTAAATGATGCCCAGTCCTACCTTCTGTAACCATGATTGCATTTTATCAGCTTTTCTAACTGAATATAACATATGCAATGTGTATTACTTTAATGTATTGCTTACAGTATCAATGCAAAATGCAGTTCTCCTGCTTCCTGTCATACTCAAGTATAAGTCAACCCAAGCGTAAGCTGAAACCCCTAATTTAACTGTATATGTTGTACAAGGGTGCATTCACGGCATCACAACAGAAGAGGAGATTTGGATATTTACATTGCAACATTGCATTTACAAAACGCACATGTTAACGACATTTTAACACACATTAACATTGTGTTTACAAATGTGATGCTAACACATGCGTTTACTTTGCATTAACACATGCAATGATGACAGGCGAATCTCTTCATCTCAGCTTTAATGCGTTTGAAAACTCAAACTTGAATGCACCCTAAAGCTAGGGTAGTAGCCTCTCCTCATTAATAAAATGTCCAGCAGCCAGGGCCGAATCTGCAATAAGGCGAGATGAGATTCTCGCCTCAGGTGGAAGATGCCGGGTCCCTTAAAGGGGCGCCACACAGGCAAATCAGCATCCTCTACTATACTTAATTCTGCGAGTCCGTGGCCCAAGCGGTGCTTCACGCCGCGGTCACCCTGCAGCGCTGGCAGTTAAATGGATGCGTCTGGTGCTCCAGCTCTCCTCATCAGGGTAACATCCCCCTGACCTCGGGCTGCGCCAATACACACTTGCTGCAGAGAAGGAAGAGGAGCAGCCTGCCCTTCTTAAGCCTAAGAGCATCACTGGTGCTCTAAGGGTTAAGCATGCATGACTGGCATGCTCTAAGACTGCATTTACATAAATGTATGGGGGGGGGGCGTACCGCTCCGTACACAGGGAAAAGATAGGACATGTCCTATGTTTCCCGGGTGCACGACTGCACCAGGTGCCTTACCGATTGCATGCGTTTCAGTGGCAGGTCACACATTAATGTTTTCTATTTTTTTTCACAGGTTTCAGGACCCTCTGGATTATTTTTCAAGAAGAGGATTTTATAACATCTAATAAAATGGTCAATCAGGGGTCTGGGGGAGTTTTTATTTCAATTTTAAAAAAATTAATTTGTGTGTGAGTTTTATTTAATTTTACAACATTGAAGACTCAGTAATATTCGCTATCTTATAGACGGCGACCATTACTAAGTCCCAAACAATTACCCCGGCACCCACCAGGGGCAGGGGGAAGAGCCGGGTACCCACAGGAACAGACCATCTACTATAGTACCTATTTGTCCTCCAATACTTACAGTGCTACCTTCCTGCATGGAAAGTTATAATGGAGTCTCTGCTCTCTTGGCTGCTTTTCTATTTACATGACCTAGCGGCATTTTTACTATAAGGGACATCTACCAGATTTACTGATGGTAGGTAGACTGTCCAAACGTATATGTTCATTGTTTAGCAAAGTCACCGGTTAATTTAATTGTTAATGACAAATGAGCACTTTTTTATACCTATTATGCGGGGGTGGGCCGCATTTCAATTTTCGCCTCTGGCGGCAAAAAGGCTAGAATCGGACCTGCCAGCAGGCTCCCTTATTAATACAATATCCAGCAGAAGCCCCTCTCAAGGGTTTGACCAAGAGTTCGTAAAACTTAGGAGCCAGGCTGGGGCGGGCTTTTTAAAAAAAATAAACATGTACTCACCTGCTCCACCGTTTGATCCGTGCCCAAGTTTGTTTACAGGGGCACGGAAGTTGTGCTCAGGCCAAGGTGGCTGGCCACTCCCACCATTCCCTATCTCTCTGCACTGTATCAGGCGCCGGGATATGGTGACGGGAGGGCGGAAGCTCCACAAGCACAGCTTCTGTGCCCCTGTAAAAAACAGGGGCATGGATCACACAGACCGTGGTGCGGGACATCAAGAGTGACAGAGGAGGTGAGTACAGGTTTATTTTTTTTATAAAGCCCACCCTAGCCTGGCTCCTAATTTTTTAGAACTCTCGGACAACCCCTTTAATGATGAAATTCCCAGCAGAGCCCTCTTAAAAAAATATTAAACTCTGTTCTCACCTCTTCTTCCTGCGCCTTCCTGGCAGTGCACCTCATAGTGTATGTGCGGACAGAGCGCATAGACATTGCAGAGAGAACCACGAGAAGAAGTTGCCAGAGCAATGGGAGAAGAGAAGCTGCAGGGAGTACCCGAGAAAAGTACTAAGTTTTTTTTTACATACTCCAGTAAAAGCTGAGAAAATTCTTTTTCATTCTTTTTGCCTCCGTCTGCACAGTATACATTGCATACTGTGGAAAAATACAAGATGCAAAGACACAGCAAGTTACATTATTCCATTCTGCACCTGCGTGTTGAGCAACGTATACACTCAGCGGAAGCAATTGGAGCCTATGGAACACAGATGCAAGTATTCCCATCAGGAGGGAATGATGTGACAGTCCATGTAAGGATAGTGACATCACTGGGAGTAACACCTGAACATCCCTGTTCGCTGCTTCAGGGTGACATCTTGGTCTTCCGTTATAAGGGGATGTTGGGTCTTCCTACTTATCCATACAAGGTAAAGCC
Source organism: Engystomops pustulosus (assembly GCF_040894005.1). Lineage (NCBI taxonomy): Eukaryota > Metazoa > Chordata > Amphibia > Anura > Leptodactylidae > Engystomops > Engystomops pustulosus. The sequence continues at coordinate 176,684,872 of NC_092412.1, read as the reverse complement.
AAAAATGAATGCAGCCTTAGGCTACCAGCACATGAACATTGTTTTCGTCTGTGTATCAGGGTTTTTTTGTGGATGGTACACTGACACATTCATTTCAATAGAATCATGCAAAAAACTTTGTTTTTTACAGATCTATTTGAAGGCTGTACACTTCTCAGAGCTGATCCATATTAGTGAACATCAGGGGCATTGCAAGGTATTGTGAAAATCCTACCTGCCTGCGTTTGCTGTTGTTTTACTGGTGAACATGCTGGTGAGAGGTTCCCTTAACATGAACTTATTTGCATTACATGTGACAAAACTTTATTTTTACAGTGATGACTGTTGTGTCTCTGAAGTGGGAATTCCCTATCAGTGAAGTCCCTTGCTCATTTTCTTGCATGTCATGTTCTGATTACAACTATGAAAATCCTTATCTTATTTCATGGTGTCTCTTACAAGATTATTTCTTAACCTTGAAACTCACTACAGGACATAACATTTTGTATGTTTTCCATTACAAAATAACTCGTTTTTTCACCTTATATCAGTCAAATGTTATATATATATATATATATATATATATATATTTACATACATACACTCACTGGCCACTTTAGTAGGTACACCATGCTAGTAACGGGTTGGACCCCCTTTTGCCTTAATTCTTTGTGGCATAGATTCAACAAGGTGCTGGAAGCATTCCTCAGAGATTTTGGTCCATATTGACATGGTGGCATCACACAGTTGCCGCAGATTTGTCGGCTGCACATCCATGATGCGAATCTCCCGTTCCACCACATCCCAAAGATGCTCTATTGGATTGACATATGGTGACTGTGGAGGCCATTTGAGTACAGTGAACTCATTGTCATGTTCAAGAAACCAGTCTGAGATGATTCCAGCTTTCTGACAAGGCGCATTATCCTGCTGAAAGTAGCCATCAGATGTTGGGTAAATTGTGGTCATAAAGAGATGGACATGGTCAACAACGATACTCAGGTAGGTTGTGGCGTTGCAACGATGCTCAATTGGTACCAAGGGGCCCAAAGAGTGCCAAGAAAATATTCCCCACACCATGACACCACCAGCCTGAACCGTTGATACAAGGCAGGATGGATCCATGCTTTCATGTTGTTGACGCCAAATTCTGACCCTACCATCCGAATGTCGCAGCAGAAATCGAGACTCATCAGACCAGGCAACGTTTTTCCAATCTTCTACTGTCCAATTTCGATGAGCTTGTGCAAATTGTAGCCTCAGTTTCCTGTTCTTAGCTGAAAGGAGTGGCACCCGGTGTGGTCTTCTGCTGCTGTAGCCCATCTGCCTCAAAGTTCGACGTACTGTGCGTTCAGAGATGCTCTTCTGCCTACCTTGGTTGTAACGGGTGGCGATTTGAGTCACTGTTGCCTTTCTATCAGCTCGAACCAGTCTGCCCATTCTCCTCTGAGCATCAACAAGGCATTTCTGCCCACAGAACTGCCGCTCACTGGATGTTTTTTCTTTTTCGGACCATTCTCTGTAAACCCTAGAGATGGTTGTGCGTGAAAATCCCAGTAGATCAGCAGTTTCTGAAATACTCAGACCAGCCCTTCTGGCACCAACAACCATGCCACGTTCAAAGGCACTCAAATCACCTTTCTTCCCCATACTGATGCTCGGTTTGAACTGCAGGAGATTGTCTTGACCATGTCCACATGCCTAAATGCACTGAGTTGCTGCCATGTGATTGGCTGATTAGAAATTAAGTGTTAACGAGCAGTTGGACAGGTGTACCTAATAAAGTGGCCGGTGAGTGTATATATATATATATATATATATATATATATATATATATTGTTGCTGCTGTTTCTTGTGGCAGTACAGTTCTCAGAAAAGAGATTAAAGAGTGAAAACCAACAGGTCACTTGGGAGCAGCCACTAAGCCAAACCGGTAAAGCGGCCCATTGGATCCACTACCCACTGCTCAATTTGTATAATTGTTGTTTCCTAATGTGAAATGGCTTTAGAGATTTTCAACCTCCAATTTTTTATGTACCTGGTGCATCAGGTAATGGGCAACACTTTCTCCCTCTCTGGAATCGCAAGCTCTCTTATCATGTGTTAGTGCCAGCCTCTGATCTATGTAGTTGTGACGGCAATTGATTGATTGTAGTTAGTGCGGCTTCACACTTGCCAAGTTCCGCCTGTGCAGTGCCCTGCTTCACGTACCAAAGACACTATGCAGTGATGGCGAACCTATGGCACTGGTGCCAGAGGTGGCACTCAGAGCCCTTTCTGTGGGCACTCAGGCCATCAACCTAGGACAGAGTTCACCAAACAGGACCAGATCCATTAAATCTTCCTGCAGTCCCAGGCAACTTATGAGATGCTGCGCTCGGCACTATTTTACAACGACACTTCATTGACTGTTTGGAACTGCTTGAAAAGTGAGAAGGTGTTAAAAGAACTGCATTATCTTTGTGGGCCTCCTGCTGGACCCACCATTCTTCCTAAACAGAGAGAACCTGGAGAGAAGCTACAATGATAGTCTGAATTTGCCCACATTCTTTCAACTGTATTGGTGGCCTCAGGGGGGCGATACAATTAAAAGATGCTTAATATGGCACATTGGCACATCAGGGTAAATAAGTGGGTTTTGGTTGTAGTTTGGGCACACGGTCTCTAAAAGGTTTGCCATCACTGCTATAGGGAATCGGACTCTGAGCACTCTATTGATACACAGAGTTCCTGCTTCCCTGATATGCAGCAGAGTTGAGCTGATTTTTAGCGGAAGAAACATGAACTCTGTGAATCATATAACAATATAAGCCAACAACATATTACAGCATGTGATCACTGAGCTCGTTTAACCCCTTAGGGACGTGGGCCTTTTTCATTTTTGCATTTTCATTTTTCACTCCCCCACCTTCAATAATCTGTAACTTTTTTATTTTGTCATGTAAAGAGCTCTGTTTGGGCTTGTTTTCTGCGTAACAAATTGAACTTTGGTATTTATTATTCCATGCTGTGAATGCAATAAAAATTGATGAAAAAAGGCATTTGCGCCGTTTTCTTGTGGGCTTGGTTCAGTACGATCACGAGGATACCAAATTTGTACAGGTTTTATAATGTTTTTATTAAAACCACATTATATTCTGAGAAGTATGAAACTGCAGTTTGACATTGCAGTTAGACAGGGCAGGAGACAGGTAAGATGGCAGAGAAAAATTAACAATTATGTTTGTCTCAAAATGTTTTCCATTTTCTCTCTGTTTGCTATGGTTGTTTTACTTGCCCACCGTCCATCTATTCCACCAGTACCAACTATCCATATCAATGCCTCCCTTCTTCACTCACCTTTCTTTACCACTCACACACTCTATACCAGGGTTCCCCAAACTACGGCCCGCGGGCCACATGCGGCCCGTGGACCGTTTCGATCCGGCCCCCGACACTTTGCGCGCCAGCGCCGGGCCCTCGCGGCCTGCAACAGTCGGGCAGGAGCCTCCGTCCGTCCGGACAGGAAGCTCCTGCCCGTCACTGTATAGTGCTTGGTGCGGCCGGAAACGGCCGCTCGAGCACTATAACTGGAGCGATGTGGCCGGAATACAACCCCGGCGCACATCGCTCCATGAACTAGGCTGCGTGGCCGCGCGATGACGTCATCACGCGGCCGCGCACCCCTTCCTGCCTGGACGCGGCAAGAAGATAGAAGACTTAGGTGAGTACAGGGTTTTTATTTTTTTATTACAGGGCAGTAAAAAGATTGTGGCGACTGGGGGCTAGTATAGTTAGTTATGAGGGGCAGAATAAGAAATAATTAATTATGAGGGGCAGTTTAGGAAATAATTAATTATAAGGGGCAGATTAGTAAATAATTTATGAGGGGCAGTATAGGAAATAATCATAAGGGGCAGATTAGTAAATAATTAATTATGAGGGGTAGCATAGGAAATAATTAATTATAAGGGGCAGCATAGGAAATAATTAATTATGAGGGGCAGATTAGTAAATAATTAATTAGGAGGGGTAGCATAGGAAATAATTAACTATAAGGGGCAGCATAGGAAATAATTAATTATAAGGGGCAGCATAGGAAATAATTAATTATGAGGGGCAGCATAGGAAATAATTAATTATAAGGGGCAGCATAGGAAATAATTAATTATGAGGGGCAGTATAGGAAATAATTAATTATGAGGGGCAGCATAGGAAATAATTAATTATGAGGGGCAGTATAGGAAATAATTAATTATAAGGGGCAGCATAGGAAATAATTAATTATAAGGGGCAGATTAGTAAATAATTAATTATGAGGAGCAGCATAGGAAATAATTAATGGTCCGGGTATAGGAAATAATTAATTATGAGGGGCAGTTTAGTAATTAATGGGGGGGGGAGGCATATTCAATAATTAATGGAGAGAGGTCCCAGTATATTAATTAATTAATTGGGCCAATATATAAAATAGTTCACAAGGGGGTGCAGTACCGGTATATTAAATAATTAATTGAGGGGGGTGCCAGTGTATTATGGATGCGGTCACATGTACCGCTATTTATTTTTAGACTTTAGTCCGGCCCTCCAACGGTCTGAGGGGGACAGTGAGCGGCCCCCTATGTAAAAAGTTTGGGGACCCCTGCTCTATACGTTATTTAACCAGACTAACTTATCACAGTCTTCTGCTGTGAAACAAGAAATAACTTCTTATAAATATCTGCAGCATCTTTTGTCTCTTTTCTTTCTCCTTCTGCTTGCTGCAGGTGACGTCTCTCCTAACCCAGGCCCACCTTCTGCTTATTTTAACACTTCACACAGAAACCCTGCTAACCCTATAAAGATTCAGTGTATCCCCTATTCTCTTTCTCCACCCGTAACCCCTTTTAAATGTGCCCTATGGAACGCCCGCTCTGTGTGTAATAAACTAGAATCAGTTCATGACCTCTTTCTTTCTAAGTCTTTTGACATGCTTGCCATTACGGAAACATGGATCCAGCAGGATGACTCTGCCTCTGTTGCAGCATTGTCTTATGGCGGTTTACATTTTTCGCACTGTTCCAGACCTGAGAATAGGCAGGGAGGTGGGGTAGGCATACACCTATCTCCACAATGCACTTTCCAGGTCATTCCTCCTGTATCTTCTCTTACTTTCCCATCTTTTGAGGTCCACACCCTTAGACTTTTCCGCCCATTCTCTCTTCGTGTGGCTGTAGTATACCGTCCTCCTGGCTCACCCTATCAGTTTCTTGACCACTTTGCCTCTTGGCTCTCTCACTTTTTATCCTGTGACATTCCAACCATCATCATGGGAGACTTCAACATCCCTGTTAACACTCCCGTTTCCCCTCCTGCCTCTCAGCTCTTAGCACTAACTTCTTCTCTAGGTCTTTCACAACTCTGCGTTTCCCCCACTCATAGTGAGGGAAACATCCTCGATTTGGTCTTCTCTCGACCATCTTCAATATCTGATTTTACCAATTCCTCCTTTCCACTTTCAGACCATAACCTCCTTTCTTTTACTTTCAATAATCCTTCACATTCTCAGAATCCTTCCACCCATCACTCATACCGGAACCCACGTGCAATAGATGCTCATAAACTCACAGAAAACTTACAGTCTGCACTGTCCCCCATCTCCTCTTTCACCTGTCCAAACCTGGCTACTAACCACTATAATCACACTGTCAGAAGCGCCCTAGATGAGATGGCACCACTCACTATCCGAAATTTTCAACACGCACGCAGGCAACCTTGGCACACTGAACAAACTCGTTTCCTTCGGCAGTGCTTCAGGATTGCTGAACGTCTGTGGAGAAAATTGCGCACATCTGCAGACTTTCTACACTTCAAATTTATGCTAAAAACTTATAACTCTGCCCTTCACCTTGCTAAACAGGTCTATTTTACTAATCTCATATCCTCTCTCTCTAACAACTCCAAAAGGCTCTTTGATACCCTTCACTCCTTACTAACACCAAAGGTGCAGCCACCTGTCACAGACCTTGGGGCTGAAGATCTGGCCGCCTATTTTAAGGATAAAATTGATTGTATCCGCCAGGAAATAATTGCTCAATCTACTCACCCCTCCAATCCCCTTCCCTTCCCTCCCATACCTTATCTTGTTCACTCTCTTCCTTTGAGCCAGTCACAGAGGAAGAAGTGTCTAGGCTCCTTTCCTCTGCTCGCCCCACTACCTGCATCAGTGACCCCATCCCCTCACATCTGGTACAGTCTCTCTCCCCAGCAGTCACTTCTCACCTAACTAAAATTTTCAATCTCTCTCTCTCTCTTCTGGGTTCGTCCCCTCTTCTTTCAAGCATGCTATTGTTACCCCTTTACTAAAGAAACCTTCCCTGGACCCATCCAATGCTACCAACTACCGACCAGTTTCTAACCTCCCTTTCATCTCCAAACTCCTGGAACGCTTGGTCTATTCTCGACTAACCCGCTATCTCTCAGCTAACTCCCTCCTTGACCCCCTACAATCTGGTTTCTGCTCTATGTATTCCACTGAAACTGCTCTTTCTAAAGTCTCCAATGATCTCCTCACTGCAAAATCCAAAGGTGACTATTCTCTCCTCATTCTCCTGGATCTATCGGCAGCGTTCGATACTGTGGACCACCAGCTCCTCCTCGGGATGCTTCACTCCATTGGCCTAAAGGACTCTGCACTCTCTTGGTTTTCTTCCTATCTCTCTGACCGCACTTTCAGTGTCTCCTTTTCTGGATCTTTCTCTTCTCATCTTCCTCTCAGTGTCGGGGTTCCTCAGGGCTCAGTCCTAGGTCCTCTTCTCTTCTCTCTCTATACTGCCCCCATTGGACAAACCATCAGCAGATTTGGTTTCCAGTATCATCTTTATGCTGATCACCCCTGCCTTAATCCAGAACAGAGACTGTCTCTCTGCTGTCTCTAACATCATGTCCTCTCTCTTCTTGAAACTTAATCTTTCTAAGACTGAACTTCTTGTCTTTCCACCATCTACTAACCAAACCACCCCTGACCTCTCCATCTCGGTCTGTGGGATCACTATAGCACCGAGGCAGCAGGCCCGCTGTCTTGGGCTTGTGCTGGACTCTGACCTCTCTTTTTCACCATATATTCAATCTATTGCTCGCTCTTGCCGGATGCATCTCAGAAACATCTCCAGAATCCGGCCGTTTCTGACATTTGAAACGTCTAAAATGCTAATTGTTGCACTTATTCACTCTCGACTAGACTACTGTAACTCCCTACTAATTGGTCTTCCACTCTCTAAACTCTCTCCTCTACAATCTATTCTTAATGCAGCAGCGAGGCTCGTCTTTCAGGCCAAACGCTACACGGATGCCTCCAGTTTGTGCCAATCACTGCACTGGCTACCTGTCTCCTTCCGTATTCACTTTAAAATAATAACCCTCATCCACAAAGCTCTGAATAATGCTGCACCTCCCTATCTCTCTTCTCTCATCTCAGTCTATTGCCCTTCCCGTGCTCTTCGATCTGCCAGTGACATTAGATTAATCTCTACCTTAATTCGAACCTCTCATGCACATCTCCAGGACTTCTCCCGAGTTGCACCAATTCTCTGGAATGCCCTTCCCCAGACTCTCAGACTAATACCCACTCTCCAAAGCTTCAAACGTGCTCTTAAAACCCATCTCTTTAGGCAAGCCTATCACACTCGCTAACCGCATGAAATGTCAACTCTCCCTTTACTAATCCATCCTATGTACTATCCTATCTGTTATCTGGCAAACAGCTGATATATACCAAGCTCCAGGCTTCTCTGCAGTCTTTTTCACCTAGGACCCTGTAAATAAGATGGCGGCTGATGGCTGGTTCAAGCAGCAACATCGTTGTTTAGTAAATTATTTATTAAATTATTTTATATTGTTCCCTTATAAAGAATGGCTGGACCATTATACAACCTCTTGTGTCACCCCCTCATCCTCATAGTCTGTAAGCTCTTGTGAGCAGGGCCATCACTCCTATTGTTCTATATGACTGTTTGTTCTTTGTAATGTAATATAGTTGTATATGTCCCCTATGATTTGTAAAGCGCTACGTAATTTGATGGCGCTATATAAATAAAGATTATTATATTATTATTATAACCTTCTGTACAAAAAAAAATTCTTCATTTTTCCATGTTCTGGCACTAATAACTTTTTCATACTTCCGTGCATGGAGCTGTGGGTGGTGTCATTTTTTGTGACTTTTGATGACGTTTTTAATGCTTTCATTTTGAGGACTGTATGGGCTTTTGATCACTTTTTATCGAATTTTTTATATTTTTCAAAATGGCAAAAAAGTGGCATTTTCGCTTTGGGCGCCAATTTCCGTTACGGGGTTAAACGCTGGGAAAAATCGCTAATATATTTTGATAGATCGGACATTTTGGGACGCGATGATACCTAATGTGTTTATGATTTTTATTGTTTATTTATATTTATATCAGTTCTAGGGAAAGGGGGGTGATTTAAACTTTTACTTTTTTTTACTATTTTTTCATTTTTTTTAATTTTTTTTTTAATTTTTACCATTATTTTAGATCCTCCAGGGTAATTTAAGCCTGCAGGGTCCGATTGCTATTACTATATACTGCAATACTACTGTATTGCAGTATATACCTATTTTAGGCTACATTCACACTGCCGTTGCCTGCCCGTACCGTACCGTAGCGGGCAACGGCAGTGCACGGGGAGAGGAGGAGGAGGTGAGCGACGTATATCGGCCGTATATACGTCGGCCGTATATACATCCTCCATACATTTGTGTGAATGTAGCCTTACTATGATTTTTAATAGCCTGTCCTCTGCTGGCCATTGGAAATCATTGCACCTGGCAAGCCTACGAGTCTCAATGAGGCTGCCATAGCAACCGATCGTCGCCCTCCGATGACGTTCCAGGGGGCGGTGATCGGCCATCCAAGATGGCGGCCGGCGTTTAACAGTAAGTTAGGTGCCGCGGCAGTGACAGGCGGGTGTTGGCTGTTTTTTTATACAGCCATTACCCGGTGTGCTCTTTCTATACACCCCTTGCGGTCGGCAAGGTGTTAATACCCCCATTGTATATAAACAACTCCATGTATACAATAGCCAAATTCAGAAAGTCAATGGGGGTAATTTATTATTAGAGCGGCACCTACCGACAGTTCCGCTGCAGTCAGATTAATTAAAGTGGCTTTGGCCCTTGATAAATCTGCTGGCAGTGTTTTTTGCTGTGTGGGTTCTTTGCGAGAGTCACATGAAAAATTGCAACGTTGCAGACCACAGTGAGGACTGGGGAAAATTTGCATCAAATTGCAAATTTTGAATTTAGTATGTATTTGCACTATGTTCATTTGGTGCAATAAAAAGTCACAATTACAGCTGACATTGCGCTCCAACACCGGAGCCGGCTTTTAGCGGGAGTGTTAACACTTTACACGCCGCAGTCAAGCATGGCTGTGGCATGTGAGGGTCTTTCCCCTATGGATCCGATCCTCTTCTGGGCAGCCCAAGGTCTTCTGAGTGTTTGCTTACTGGGGGATTCGATCCTCTTCTGGCAGCCCCGAGGTCTGCTGAGTGCCAGATCTCTTCTGCATAAATAAATTACACAAAACCCCCCACATATCTGCATCACTGCATCAGTGACAATCTACATAATAAAACAGAATCGTTACTGGACCCGTAAACTGAACCCTTTAAAAAACGCTCAGAAAAAACATTTCTCGCAAAAAATAAGCCCTTATTTAATCAGATTGATCAGCCGAAAAATAAAAAAGTTATGCATATGAAAAGACAGTGATGCTGCTTAAATGAATGAACAACATTTTTAAAAATCCAATTGTCACAAAGACAAAAAAATTTTAGTTTGGGGTTACAATTATAAAATATACAGTTCTGACTTACATCCAAATTCCTTAAATTCAACTTAAGGAAGAAGGTTTGTTCTTAAGTTGAATTTGGAATTTCGTAACTGTATACTTTATAATTGTAAACCCAGACAAAATTTTTTGGGTCTCTGTCACAATTGTATTTTAAAAATGTTTGGTTGTCATAAGAACCAATAATAACAATAAAGCTTAATTACAGACACCTTAGATAACTGTTATAGCTGATTATTGTAGCCTAAGGCTAAAGTACAGTAAATTACCACCATCCAGAGGTCCGTTTGTAACTAGGGGTCGTCTGTAAGTCAGGTGTAGGGGACCACTTGTATATACAATTTATGAATTACCGTATATACTCGAGTATAAGCCGACCCGAGTATAAGCCGAGACCCCTAATTTTACCAGCAAAAACTGGGAAAAACTACTGACTCGAGTATAAGCCGAGGGTGGGAATACAGCAAGCCCCTAGTAGTATACAGCAAGCCCCTAGTAGTATACAGCAAGCACCTAGTAGTATACAGCAGCCCCTAGTAGTATACAGAAGCCTGCCCCCACAGCCCTTAAAAAAATAAACTTAAATACTCACCCTCCGATGTCAGCGCGGCTCCCCGATGTCAGCGCGGTTTACCGATGTCCCCGATGTCAGCGTGTTCCGTCTTCTTTCTTCTCCGCGGCTCCTCTTCTCTCTTCTTTCTTCTGGCATGGACGCGGCCATGTTTTCTTCTAGCATGCGCATACTATGACGCGGCCGCTGCTGACGTCATAGTATGCGCGGCCACGATGAAAAAATGGCCGCGTCCATGCCGGAAGAAAGAAGAAGAGCCGCGGAGAAGAAAGAAGATGGAACACGCCGACATCAGGGACATCGGTAAGCCGCGCTGACATCGGAGGGTGAGTATTTAAGTTAATTTTTTTTAAGTGGGTAATTTTTTTCTGTAATAGACTCGTGTATAAGCCGAAGGCACGTTTTTCAGCACATTTTTGGTGCTGAAAAACTCGGCTTATACACGAGTATATACGGTAAGCTGAAAATACTTGTACTTCTGTTATCCTCTGATGACCCTCTGATGATATATTTATTAGATTTAGGTTAGTTGGAATGAACAGTACTGCATTGGTGATGCCTGTGGCAACAAAGAACAATTTTTGAACTATTTGAACTCTCCTCTGGATTAGGAGAAGATTGGACTGATCATATTTACCCCCTTGGCTCTGCACCTGTTTTCCACATCAATGCCCAGGCTATTTTTCATTCCGTCAGTTTTTTTAAAAAACTACTTTTCCCCACAAGGTGGCACTCATAGTAGATCTCTTTTATTATACACTGCACTACCAAAATCTGCATTATATTGTGAGTTTTAGGCGTCAGGCATGGCGTAACAGAAAACTACTACAGGCAGCCCAGGGGGTCCCTCAGGGAACTCTGGGTTGTCTGTGATGTCATTGGCACCCCGCACTTGGTGCCAATGGATCCATTTTTTACCACAATGTCTAAGGGGTTAAACACTTAAACGGGCGCCGTAAGAACACAATACTTTTAACTGTTTGGTCATGTGTATTTAAAATCATCAAACATATATTTTAATGTATGCAGTTTGCATTATGAAACATACATTGCACATTATATACCACTGCATGATACCATCTGTCAGTATTTTAATAAACGCAAAAATAAACGAATACATCCGGAAGTTAATTATATCATTATGCTATAAGTAACTATGGTGTCTCTAGAGGCACAGTGCGGAGAATCGCTGTAAAAATAGAAGACTTCTGGGGGCATATTCTGCAGCGTAGGAGTTGTATGAAGTTCTCTGCTGATGGAGAAGAATCATCACAACACTTCAAGAGATACCATACTACAGGGGACACTATACAGACTACATTATTGTGTGGGCACAAATTAAAAATACAGTAAATAGTAAATCATCACATATAATTATACAGTGATCATTTGTATGGTCTGCAGAGTGAGTCCAGAATTAATCTTTAAAAATTTGTATAGATTTTTTTTTTAAATTTCAATATTATATAGGGGTATTGCTAGTGGTCATAGGGTGGTGGTATTATTCAGTCACTGTGTAGAGGTGATGGTATTGTTATGATTTGTTGGAATTATTCAATCTATCACTATGTAGAGGTAATGGTAGTGGTCATAATGTGGTAGAATTGTTCAGTCATATGTTGGTAATGATAGTGGTTATGGTGTAGTGGTAATAATACTAGTAGTAATAGTAACAGTGGGGCAGTAATATAAATCACTGTAAGCTGCTAATATGCGGTCCTGTGATATTATTGGTAATGGTCTTAATATGGATCAGTATCAGTTTGTAAATATATACTGATAGTGATACTGTATGTTGCTAGAATATAAGACTGAGGGTGCGTTCACCCGTGGCATTAATGCATGTGTTTTCAAACGCATCACAGCCAGGAGAAAAGGAGATTTGGCTAGTTACATTGCCGTCAACATTGCATTTACAAAACACATGCATGTTAATGCAATGTTAACACACATTCTGTTAACATGTGTGTTTTCAGCGTTATGTTAACATATGCGTTAACATCGCGTTAATGCATGTGTTTTGTAAATGCATGTTCTTCTCAGGTATTGTGTTGCTTTTGAAAACACATGCGTCAACGCCACGTGTGAATACATCCTGAACATAGAGAACATTAACCTTGCATACCAAAAAATGCATCTCATCTTACAAAGAAGAGTTACAATATATGGTGGAGGGGGCCACATTATTTCTATGTACACCCCTGTGTGTGATGAGCTGTAAATGATGCAACTGCTGCATAGAAAAACCTACAGAAATAGCAAGTGCCGTCTTTTATTAAGCATAGTTGTCGGAGTGAAAATTGTAGAATATATTACTTAAAAAAAAAAAATAGATGGTGACATGGAAAAAAAACCCATAAATATCTCTTACAAGTATGTTTGACATAAAAAAAAACTGGTTAAAATAGGTTATTTTCTGGTTACACCTTTGCCTTAAAGGGGTTTTCCCTCCAACTAAAGTTAGGCTCTTAGCACTGAGACCCCCACTGAACCGCAAGTTAGGCCCTATCCCGTGGATTGGGCCTAACTTTAGTTCATGGGAAAACCCTTCAAAGTAAATATTGTATAATTGTCACTACCTACCTCTCTGTACCGTTACAGATGAATCCATCACTTCTTAAAAAGGATTACTCCCAGAAACAGAATTCTTTAAACAGATTGTGTGTCTGTACTTGTAGTGTTGTACACATAAAGCCTTTGTTCCTATATGATTAAGCAGAGCAGGTAGCGGCACACCTGGCCAAAGAGCAAATGGAGTCTGTTAATCATCTTCCAATAGTGTTCCAAGGACAAGTACGAAGCAATAAGATTCCGCCCACATACCTGTATCATCGTTCATTATAGTTCTGCAGTCATATTGCTAAGTATGTCATATGCATGATACAAAAGCAATTATTGTCTGAGACGTTAAAAACATTATTTGTGGCCGGGAGGGGGCTGCATAAAAAAGTAAACATTTACTTACCTTTGCAGTCCTTCCCTGCATCCCGTGCTGCTGTCTCTCCAGTCCGTGCCCCTGTAAACAAACTCTGCTGAGTTTGACTTCTGACTGGCAGAGGTGGCCCCTATTTCCCGCGCTGTATCAGGCTCTGAGATATAGGGATGGGTGGGCTGGGAGGGAGGATTTTCATCATCACACCTTTGAATCTGACCTATTGCATTTCAGAAGCTTTGACTGATTGTTGGATAAATGGCAGTTGGGAAGATTGCTGGCTAAATTGGCCAAGGACAGATACCAACCCTCACCCACATTGGTAATTCCGAACTCCATAGGTGAGGTCGTCACCTCATGATGGCTGGGGGAGGATCCTGATTTTCTGAGAGGCCTTACCTTGCCCATTGCAGTATATTGGCAATTCAGTGGATCTCTGGTCTCCTGCAGAGTCTATTATGTATCCTATTATGACAGCCATGGTAGTTTCAGTAAGGCTCTTGGTTGTCATAGCAACAAATTACAGTCTTAGCCTATTTCCAGAGGACTAGTTTGATGCGTACAACTTGCATTAAACTAGCATTGAGTTCTTGCTGGAATGTCCAGCCCGAACGCTCAGTAACTGCAATTGAACTGACATGCGGTGTATGCTGTTCCATGTATATACAGCAGACATACACCACATATGGGGAGGGCTCAGCCCATGCGCCTTCTCCAAATAACCTTAACAACACTGTGATCTACTATTCCATTAAATGTTGTTAAGGGGTTAAAGGATGTTCAGGGTTGTTGAAAGGTCATATAAACTATCTTGCTTATTTTATTGAACTATCTACCGCATGTGGTGACAAAAATGGTACCCTTTTTGAGAACAATATTTTTGTTGTGTTTCTCTCAATCTATTAAAGGCTTTCTGCTTTCTCTTAGCATTTGCAATACAATATGATTGTGTGTTTTTACTTAATTGCACCCTGACAGAATCCTCTGTTTAGTCCGGGGTAGGCTCTGGTTTGGATGCATTTAAAAAAACAACACATTATTTGTATGTGCTGCTCACTCCTCAGCTCTCAACCCCCACCTTTTGTGCTCCTGTACAGCTCCTGTAGGAGCTCAGAGGTGTGGGGTTAATAGCTAAGGGAGGAGCACAAAGGTGGGCGCTAAGAGTTCAGGAGTTTGCAGCACACACAAGTAACAGTAGTAACACAAGTAACAGTAGTAATATCAAAATGCAAACCAAACCTAAGTCATCCCCTGGGACTTAGCAGATGATACTGTCAGGGTGAAATATAAGTTATAACTAGAGATGAGCGAGCACTAAAATGCTCGGGTACTCGTTATTCGAGACAAACTTTTCCCGATGCTCGAGTGCTCGTCTCGAATAACGAGCCCCATTGAAGTCAATGGGAGACTCGAGCATTTTTCAAGGGGACCAAGGCTCTGCACAGGGAAGCTTGGCCAAACACCTGGAAACCTCAGAAAAGGATAAAAACATCACAGAAATGGACAGGAAACAGCAGGGGCAGCATGCATGGATGCCTCTGAGGCTGCTTAATCGCACCATTATGCCAAAATTATGGGCAACAGCATGGCCATGACAGAGTGACAGAATGAAGCTAGATAGCATCTAAAACATCCAATAATTGACCCTGACACTATAGGGGACGGCATGCAGAGGCAGCGGCAGCAGCGGCAGGCTAGAGAGTGTCTTGGCAACATACCCCAAATGGACTCAGGCTTAAAACCAATGGGTGGCAGAGAGGAACCAAAGGAGGTGAGCAAGAAGCGCTGAAATAATATCGGTAAATGATAAAAGTTTGCCAGTATATTTTGTGGATTACACAGCAGGGTGGCGACAAAGTTAATAAGTTTGATGTGGAAGCCATGAAAACAACCCAAAATTCTGCCTGACACAGCTCGTTTGATAAGGGGACCATGTATGGAGGCAGTGAACTAGTAGTAGATTAAAGGTGCTGCAGTTAAAACTATGTTAGTTGGATCTTGGGATGGAGCTGGCGCTCTGCTGCCAGGCGAGCTTTCGCCAATCCAAGCCCCTGTCTCTAGGCTACTCCCCAAACAGCACTTCTAAGAACCTTTTGTATAAGATCAAGTGTAGTAGCGTTCTTATAAGTTTAGGATATGGCGGGTGAGGGGAATGTAAACAGATGCGCAAGAAGCGCTGAAATAATATAGGTAAATGATAAAAGTTTGCCAGTATATTTTGTGGATTACACAGCAGGGTGGCGACAAAGTTAACAAGTTTGATGTGGAATGCCCTGTAATAGCTCTTGGGCGGTGTGCCTTTTATCGCCTAGGCTCAGCAGTTTGAGCACCGCCTGCTGTCGCTTAGCGACGGCACTGCTGCTGTGCCTAGAGCTACCGACTGATGGCGCCATGCCCACGGATGGTAATTCGGAGGAGGAGGAGGTGGAGGAGGGGTGGGAGGAGGAGGAGGTATAGTAGGCCTTTGAGACCTGGACCGAGGTAGGCCCCGCAATCCTCGGCGTCGGCAGTATATGACCAGCCCCAGGGTCAGACTCGGTCCCAGCCTCCACCAAGTTAAGTGTAGTAGCGTTCTTATAAGTTTGGGATATGGCGGGTGAGGGGAATGTAAACAGATGCGCAAGAAGCGCTGAAATAATATCCGTAAATGGTAAAAGTTTGCCAGTATATTTTGTGGATAACACAGCAGGGTGGCGACAAAGTTAACAACTTTGATGTGGAATCCATGAAAACAACCCAAATTTCTGCCTGACACACCTCGTTTGATAAGGGGACGATGTATGGAGGCAGCTATATGGACGACTTTTGGAGGTAGCAATGGAGACAACGTGTGGAGGCTGCTATGGAGACAATTTAATTTGGATAGTGCCTGTATGTGGCAGTCCAAAAAAGTTTTCAAACCAGAGGAGCAGGTAGGTGGCCCTCCAGAAAAATGAAATAGATTGAGTGCCTGTATGTGGCAGTCCAAAAAAGTTTTCAAACCAGAGGAGCAGGTAGGTGGCCCTCCAGAAAAATTGAATAGATTGAGTGCCTGTATGTGGCACTCCCAAAATTGTTTAAAACAGAGGACCGGGTAGGTGGCCCTCCAGAAAAATTAAATGCATAAAGTACTATAGTTAGAGCCAGTGGGCCCTGTCAAAAAATAGCCAGTTTCCTCTGCTTTAGTGTACAAAGAGGAGGAGAAGGAGGAAAATGAGGAGGAGGAGTGCATAAGTTATTCAGGTTGAGCTTCCTTCACCTGGTGGAGATTGGAAATTATGAGAAATCCAGGCTTTATTCATCTTAATAAGCGTCAGCCTGTCAGCGCTGTCAGTCGACAGGCGTGTACGCTTATCGGTGATGATGCCACCAGCTGCACTGAAAACCCGCTCGGACAACACGCTAGCGGCAGGGCAGGCAAGAACCTCAAAGGCGTACAGCGCCAGTTCGTGCCACATGTCCAGCTTTGAAACCCAGTAGTTGTAGGGAGCTGTGTGATCATTTAGGACGATGGTATGGTCAGCTACGTACTCCCTCACCATCTTTCTGTAAAGATGAGCCCTACTCTGCCGAGACTGGGGACAGGTGACAGTGTCTTGCTGGGGTGACATAAAGCTGGCAAAAGCCTTGTAAAGCGTACCCTTGCCAGTGCTGGACAAGCTGCCTGCTCGCCTACTCTCCCTCGCTACTTGTCCCGCAGAACTACGCACTCTGCCGCTAGCGATGTCAGAAGGGAAATACTGTTTCAGCTTGTGCACCAGGGCCTGCTGGTATTCATGCATTCTCACACTCCTTTCCTCTCCAGGGATGAGAGTGGAAAGATTTTGCTTGTACCGTGGGTCCAGGAGAGTGAATACCCAGTAATCGGTGCTAGAATAAATTCTTTGAACGCGAGGGTCACGGGATAGGCAGCCTAGCATGAAATCTGCCATATGCGCCAGAGTCCCAACGCGCAAGAATTCACTCCCCTCACTGGCCTGACTGCCCATTTCCTCCTCCTCCAACTCCTCTTCTTCTGCCCATACACGCTGAACAGTGAAGGACTGAACAATGGTCCCCTCTTGTGTCTCGCCAACATTCTCCTCCTCTTCCTCCTCCTCCTCCGATATGCGCTGAGAAACAGACCTGAGGGTGCTTTGGCTATCAACAAGGGAATCTTCTTTCCCCGTCTCTTGTGACGAGCGCAAAGCTTCCGACTTCATGCTGATCAGAGAGTTTTTCAACAGGCCAAGCAGCGGGATGGTGAGGCTGATGATGGCGGCATCGCCACTGACCATCTGTGTTGACTCCTCGAAGTTACTCAGCACCTGACAGATATCAGACATCCACGTCCACTCCTCATTGTAGACTTGAGGAAGCTGACTGACCTGACTACCAGTTCTGGTGGAAGTTGACATCTGGCAGTCTACAATCGCTCTGCGCTGCTGGTAAACTCTGGATAACATGGTTAATGTTGAATTCCACCTCGTGGGCACGTCGCACAACAGTCGGTGAGCGGGCAGTTGGAGGCGGTGCTGCGCTGCCCTGAGAGTGGCAGCATCTGTGCTGGACTTCCTGAAATGCGCACAGATGCGGCGCACCTTCGTGAGCAAATCAGACAGATTGGGGTATGTCTTGAGGAAACGCTGAACTATCAGATTTAACACATGGGCCAGGCATGGCTCATGTGTCAGTCTGCCGAGTTGCAGAGCCGCCACCAGGTTACGGCCGTTGTCACACACAACCATGCCTGGCTTCAGGTTCAGCGGTGCCAGCCACAGATCAGTCTGCGCCGTGATGCCCTGTAATAGTTCTTGGGCGGTGTGCCTTTTATCGCCTAGGCTCAGCAGTTTGAGCACCGCCTGCTGTCGCTTAACGACGGCACTGCTGCTGTGCCTAGAGCTAGCGACTGATGGCGCCATGCCCACGGATGGTAGTTCGGAGGAGGAGGTGGAGGAGGGGTGGGAGGAGGAGGAGGCATAGTAGGCCTGAAAGACCTGGACCGAGGTAGGCCCCGCAATCCTCGGCGTCGGCAGTATATGACCAGCCGCAGGGTCAGACTCGGTCCCAGCCTCCACCAAGTTAACCCAATGTGCCGTCAGCGATATATAGTGGCCCTGCCCGGCAGCACTCGTCCACGTGTCCGTGGTCAGGTGGACCTTGTCAGAAACGGCGTTGGTCAGGGCACGGATTATGTTGTCTGACACGTGCTGGTGCAGGGCTGGGACGGCACATCGGGAAAAGTAGTGGCAGCTGGGGACCGAATACCGAGGGGCGGCCGCCACCATGAGGTTGCGAAAGGCCTCGGGTGGGTTGCACTATATTTCCAGCAGCTGTCTCAGCTGACACAGGGGAAGGAGCAGTGGTGTGCACGGCCGGAGGTGAACGGGCTTGGTGCCACTGAGTGGGGTGTTTAGCATTCATATGCCTGCGCATACTGGTGGTAGTTAAGCTAGTAGTGGAACCCCTGCTGATCCTGGTTTGGCAAAGGTTGCACACCACAGTCCGTCGGTCATCCGGTGTTTCCTTAAAGAACCTCCAGACTTCTGAAAATCTAGCCCTCGACGCGGGAGCCCTCGCCAGGGGAGCTTCACTACGTGACAAATTTGGCGCTGATGCACCTGCTCTGGCCCTGCCTCTCCGTCTGGCCCCACCACTGCCTCTTCCAACCTGTTCTGGTCGAGGACTCTCCTCCATCTCAGAAGCACTGTGTTCACCCGGTCTCTCAACCCAGCTTGGGTCTGTCACCTCATCATCCTCCGATCCCTCAGTCTGCTCCCCCCTCGGACTTCCTGCCCTGACAACAACTTCACCACTGTCTGACAACCGTGTCTCCTCATCGTCCGACACCTCTTTACACACTTCTTCCACTACGTCAAGAAGGTCATCATCACCCACAGACTGCGACTGGTGGAAAACCTGGGCATCGGAAAATTGCTCAGCAGCAACCGGACAAGTGGTTTGTGACTGTGGGAAGGGTCCAGAAAACAGTTCCTCAGAGTATGCCGGTTCAAATGCCAAATTTTCCTGGGAGGGGGCAGACTGGGGGGGAGGAGGCTGAGGTGCAGGAGCTGGAGGAGTGCCGATTTCGGTGACATGGGTGGACTGCGTGGAAGATTGACTGGTGGACAAATTGCTCGAAGCATTGTCAGCAATCCACGACATCACCTGTTCGCACTGTTCTGGCCTCAACAGTGCTCTACCACGAGTCCCAGTAACTTCAGACATGAACCTAGGGAGTGTAGCTCTGCGGCATTCCCCTGCTCCCTCATCAGCAGGTGGTGTCTCACCCCGCCCAGGACCACGGCCTCTGACCCCTGCAGTAGTTGGACGCCCACGTCCCCGCCCTCGTCCTCTACCCCTAGCCTTCGGATTTAACATTTTGAAAATGAAAGTTATAACTTTAATTTTTTTTTAACTTTTTTTTGTGTTTTTTTGTGTGTTTTTTTTTTTTGTGTGCTTTTTAGTTTTTAAAACCAAACGATGCTATCCTATTGCTATTTTCTAGCCAAGTATGAAAGCACACTGCTATGCCAGATGAGATGACGCTGAGTTATGAAAAAATAAACGTAAAATAAAAAGTAAATGGCAGACTGTGCCTAATTGAAATCAAACCCCTAATAAATTTTCCCACTTCGGTCTTTGCGATGGATATGTGCGTCACTAAGCGCTAAACACAACGGTCGCAAGTCTCACTACAAATTCCTCACAATATGGTAGTAGATGCACTACAGCAAGGACAGCCACCAGCAGATCAACCAGAAATAAAATATATAACGCTATTGTAGGCCTAAGTAAGCAGTTTGGATTCTCCTATGGCTATTTTCTAGCCAAGTATGAAAGCACACTGCTATGCCAGATGAGATGACGCTGAGTTATGAAAAAATAAACGTAAAATAAAAAGTAAATGGCAGACTGTGCCTAATTGAAATCAAACCCCTAATAAATTTTCCCACTTTGGTGTTTGAGGTGGATATGTGTGTCACTAAGAGCTAAACACAACGGTAGCAAGTCCCCCTGCAAATTCCTCACAATATGGTACTAGCTGCAAATAAAAAAAAAAAAATGTATAACGTTATTGTAGCCCTAAGAAGGGCTGTTGGGTTCTTGTAGAATCACTCCTGCCTAACACTATTCTAATAGAACAGCCTAACGCTTTCCCTGACCAGCAGCAGCTCTCTCCCTAGCGGCATCCAGACACAGAATGATCCGAGCAGCGCAGGCAGGGGCTAGTCTATTCCAGGGTCACCTGATCTGGCCAGCCAACCACTGCTATCGACGTGTAAGGGTACCACGTCATGCTGGGTGGAGTGCAGAGTCTCCTGGCTTGTGATTGGCTCTGTTTCTGGCCGCCAAAAAGCAAAACGGCGGGAGATGCCATTTTCTCGAGCGGGCGAAGTATTCGTCCGAGCAATGAGCAGTTTCGAGTACGCTAATGCTCGAACGAGCATCAAGCTCGGACGAGTATGTTCGCTCATCTCTAGTTATAACACACAATTATATTGTAATGAAAATGCTTAGAGAAAGCTGAATATTTGCAATGCAATGCCTGCCTGTCTTTAGTAAAAATTAAGTCCCTGGTGACAGGTTTCCTTTAATAAATTACATTTTCTTATCATTAACCCTTTGTTAGACTACTTTATTTCATGTATACATTTATTTCAAGTATAAGCTTTATACTCAACGGTATTCTGTTTTACAAAATTCCTTTTATTCAAGTCTTTAGATGGAGAGGAAAGCAGATTAAATTTCCGGGTGTCTATTTTCCCTAAAACGTAATCTTTTAATTAAAAAAAGATGATAAATTTCTAGATGTCCAGCCATATATCATATTGTTATATCATATTGTTAAATGATACTTTGCAAAATTTTGGCAAGGCACAGATCTGGCAAATGTTGCAAAAAGAATTTCTGCAACACTTAACCTCTTCCTGCCGAGGCCCTTTTTTGCTTTTAACTTTTCACTCCCCACCTTCAAAAATCTGTAACTTTTTTATTTTTCCATGAATTAAGAATTAAAGCCTCCTGTACAAATTTTTTTTTTATTTTTCCATCTTCTGTACATGTTGATGGAAGCCTGTCATTAGTGCAAGACATATGAAAGCCTGCTAACAGTTTGCAAAAAAAAACACATGAAGGACTCCCAGACTATGAGAAATAAGATTCTCTGGTTTGATGAGACTTTTCGGTGTTAATTCTAAGCAGTATATGTGGACAAAACTAGGCACTGCTCAGCACCTGCCAAATACAATCCCAACAGTGAAACAGTGGTGGTGGCAGCATCATGCTAAGGGGGTGTTTTTCAGCTGTAGGGACAGGACGACTAGTTGCAATTAAAAGAAAGATTAATGCAGCCAAGTACAGAGAAATCCTGGATGAAAACCTCTTCCACAATGCTCTGGACCTCAGCCTAGGCCAAAGGTCAACCTGTGACCCTAAGCTCACAGCTAAAATAACTAAGCAGTGGCTTCAGAGCAACTCTGTGACCGTTCTTGACTGGCACAGTCAGAGCCCTGACCTAAACCCAATTGAGCATCTCTGGAGAGACTTGAAAATGTGTGTTGTCATATGTGCGTGTGAGCAAACCGACTAGAGCCTATGTGAGACCCCCCTTGTCTCGGTCTGTCATATATACTAAAACCAGAGGTGCGTCTTGTAGTGTTGGATATCTAACCCTACAGTATCCCAACCTTTTGTACCAATATAGATTATGTATGTCAGCAGTGATATGACTCTTTATGGTTTAATACAAATTAATATTGTAGATCACAATATTTAACATAACCCCAATTAAAAATAAAGATTAGAAAAATACCAGGAAAGATGTATATTATGTTTCACAGAAAAACTGAAGCAAAGATTTTTTTGGAAGCTCAATTAACCATCTTCATGAAAAATACTAAATAGTGTTTGTTCATTAAGGCATTGTCAGGCCTGGTCATAAAACTGTTAAATTGGGTTTATGACTTTAATAGCAGTAGCTTAAGGGTACACAGGAGACACAACACTTTGTGCAACCATTTTAATTTGGCTGACAAGGAGAGCCACAGCCGAAGTTTCTCCTTTACCAATCATGAATACACCCATGATTATTACAGTATGCATGTAACTGATAAACTGTAAGTTGAGGGCAGCTACAATACATTTAGACACAGAAGTGCAGCTAGGTGCAGCCTCCTGTACCCTAGCAAACATTTGGTTTGGCTTTTCCAATTGCTGCACCTTTCTCTACACACACCTTTCCCGTCTGGGTTTGAAAACAGTGTGGTGGCAATTTGAATCCCAAGAATCAGAGTGGCTTGCTGTATTTGCAGCCTAGTGCCAGAATATTTCTTGGTGGCTTGGTCCACAGGAACAGTCCTTGTCTATGCCTGTCAGGGTCAGCAGAGAGATGTAAGAAGAGGGGGAGGCTGCAATGTAGATAAGGGATCCCCAGGCAGATAGAGAATGAGAGGCCTGTGGTGTTAGTGAGACAGCCCTTTTTTTGTTTTTGCGTTTTCATTTTTCACTCCCCACTCTCAAAATTCCAGAACTTGTTAATCTTTCTGTGCACAGAGCTGTATAAAGGTCTGTTTTCTGCACAGCAAATGTACTTCCTAGTGATGGTATTTACTATTCCATACTGGGGATCTGGAAAAAAATTACAAATGCGATGATGTTGACCAAAAAAAAAACACATTTGAGCCGTTTTCTATTGGGGTTTTGGGCGCTGCAAATGACACCTCTAATTTATTCTTTGGGTCAGTAGGTCAGTAGGTTACAAGAAATGTAAATCTTTTGTACAAAAAAATGTTATCTTCATTTTGCCATATTCTAAATCCAATACATTTTTCATATCTTTGTATACAGAGCGGTGTACAATGCCATTTTTTGTGGGACTAGATGACATTTTCATTGCTACCATTTTGGAGACTGTACGACCTTTTGATCACTTTTTATTAAAAGTTTTATGTGTTAGAAAATGTCAAAAAAGAGGCGATTTGGTTATGGGGTTCACCGCTGACAATAACCATTTTTATATTTTGATAGATTGGGTAGTTTGGGATGCAATGATACCTGACATGTTTATGATTTTATTTGTTTATATGTATATCAGTACTAAGAAAAGGGGGTGATTTGAGCGTTTTTTTTTTTATTAATTAAAAAAATTTCCTTTAAAAAATGTTTTTCACTGTAATTTTAGACCCCCTAGGTTATTTGAACCTTAGGAGGACTGTTGGATTCTGCCATATATTAAAATAATGTATTATGTATTAATGGGGATTTTCCCGATGGTCTCTAACCGAGTACCGGAGATCTCTGTTTGTGAAGGGTGACAACCGACAGGGTATACTCAACACCTTTAGGACTAGTCCAAAGCACACAAACCACCCTGTGATGTCCTGACAACAACAATGTGCCTGTTACAGCACTAGTTTTAGTCTGTAGCAGTCGTGCAGCAGTGGTCAAGGTGGCACTGTTGGCCTCTGTAAATAGAGGTGTGGTAATGATGTACAGGAGCGCCAGAGGAGGTAAGTAAAATATGTTGTTTTAATAGACCTCCATCAAGCCATATATAGCTTTTTATTTTTAAATCCAGGACAACCCCTTTAATGTCAGCAATCAGCTATTTATTTCCAGAGGAAGCCATACTTGGTCAGAAAGAAATACTTACATGTGAGTCAGGGGATCTCCACTCCACTCTTGTGCTTGCATTTGCGGTTTGAAACATAGTTTTAGCACAGGTAGAGAGAGCCTTTGAACTCCAATAATACCTATATCATGCTGATGGCTTCTTCCTAGCCTCCTGGCATATCTATCAGTCCTTCTTCTAAAATCATCCTTAGCTCTCTTCCAGGCACTTCCTCCTTGTGACATCAGCTAAGGCCAGAGCAGCTTCGTCACCTCCCATAAGGCTGAGCTCTTCACTATAGCACTCACATTTCTAGCACACACATAATTACATATACACTTGTACACTGTTACACGGATAGAACTATAACCTAATACAGCCTTACGACTAATATAAACACTACCTGCTGTGTGTCAGTCAGACTGTTCAGCAGATGCTATCACTCTCCTCTTTTCCCAGGACAGTGGGGAATTGGGTGTACAGAGAATGGAAGAGACATAGCACACACACAATTAAATAGCCTACATCCTATGTATCAGATTCCTGTGCTGATTCTACCCCCTGTCTATTTGCTGCCTAAGTATAGGCTTGTCAAAGCCTAGAGGGAATCTGGAGGTATGCAGGGAAGGCTTATGGGTGATTTCTTATTAAACTAAGCAGCAGCAATGGGAGGAGGTGGACTGTGTGTGGGAATATAACAGCAGAATGTACACAGAGCAGACATGACAAAGCTGCCACAGCTTCCTGGACTTGCCAAGAATAAATCACCCTTCTGCAAACTCTCCGTCCATAGACTTAATCTCCTGTTTCCTCCTCTTTCACTCTATAGATTCTTCTTAGCAACCAGAATGGCAGGCTGAGGGGAGAGGCCTAAGACATGATAATAGCAGAGAATTAGCATAGAAACGACTAAAACAAGGAAATAAATGTATACAGGAAAATGTTGGTTTGCATCTTTTGCATCTGTACAAAAAAACATTATAAACTTTACAGTTGCACTTTAATATACGAAAAATGTCTTGTGGATCCTACACTGGGGGTTCATACGTAAGTCCTGCTTTCTGGCTGGTGCAGGCTTTTTCTTTGTGACCAAAAAGGACGGGTCACTCCGATCATGCATTGACTACCGCGGTCTAAACAGTTAAGAACCGCTATCAGTTGCCGTTGATCACGGAGCTGTTTGACAGTCTTTGTGGAGCAAAGATCTTCTCCAAACTGGATCTTCGAGGGGCCTACAACCTCATTTGTATCCGTGAGGGAGATGAATGGAAGACCGCTTTTAATGCTCATGATGGACACTTCGAGTACCTGGTGATGCCGTTTGGACTCTGTAACGCACCAGCTGTCTTCCAGGAATTCGTTAATGACATCTTTAGAGACTTGCTTTATGCCTGTGTCATGGTCTATCTAGACAACATTCTGGTATTCTCTCCAGACCTTGAGTTCCACCAGTTCCATGTACTGCAAATCCTCAGTTGTTTAAGGGCTAATCGCCTCCTTTAAGGCAAACTTGAGAAGTGCCAATTTCATAAGCAGAGTTTTCCATTTCTCAGCAATATCATCTCGGCTTTGCAAACTATTACTATATTACTATATTATTATTTCTCCTCCCTGGTATCTCCCACTGTGGCGCCAACCGCCGACTCTGGATGCAAGCTGCTGAAGAGGGCTTCTCTAAATTAAAGACTGCCTTTGGCTTGGCACCAGCACTTACTCGGCCAGATACAGGAAGCACTTCCATCTAGAGGTTGACGCCTCCTCAGTAGGAGCAAGAGTGGTGCTTACCCAGAAAGGTCCTAAAGGCTGCACTCTCATGTGTGGTTTCTTTCCTAAAACCTTCTACTTAGGAATTACTCCATAAGAGATCGGGAACTATTGGTGATAAAACTTGCCTCAGAAGAGTGTCGTTACCTTCTGGAGTGAGCTCATTTTTCGGTCTGCATCTTTAAAGATCCTCCTCTATCTCCAGACTGCACAGCGACTCAATCCATGTCAGGCCCGTTGGTCACTTTTCTTTTCCCGTTTTAATTTCCTTATGCATTTCCATCCGGCTGAGAAGAACATCAAGGCTGATGCCCTCTCTCGTACCTCGGATGTCATTGGGGAAGAAGCGTTTTCCTCAGCATGTCGTCCATCTTGAGCGACTAGTACTGGCCGTGCCTGTGAATCTTCGACAACTACCTCTTGGCAAGACCTATGTACGACCTGCTTTCCGGAGGAAAATTCTGAATTGGGGACATTGCTCACGTATGGCTGGGCACCCTGGGGTGCAAGCGCTCTGTCGTCCTCATTTCCTGATTCTATTGGTGGCCAGATCTGGCCAAGGATGTTTGGGACTTTGTGGGTTCCTGTGCTTCCTGTGCCCAGAATAAGCCATCACGTCTCAAACAAACTTCAAGTGAAATTGGACTTTTCTTCCACCTATCATCCCCAGTCTAATGGGCAGGTGGAAAGAGTTAATCAGACCATGGGCTGCTATCTACGCCATTTTGTTTCTGCCCGTCAGGACAATTGGTCCACTCTGTTGCCATGGGCGGAGCTTTCTTACAAACTGCTTTGACTCTGCATCCACAGGCTGCGCTGAATTTTTATCAATTATGGACTGCATCCACGCCCTCCTCTTCCTCTGCCTGTGCAATTGGATGTTCCTGCTGTTGAGGAATTGGTACAGAACCATCTGGGAGCAGACTCGCCTTTCCTTGTTACAGGCTTCTGCCTGAACCAAGCTCCAGGCTGATAAAAAAAAAACACAGGCCTCTTCCTGTCTTCGCTCCAGGTGACAAAGTCTGGTTGTCCTCCAGGTATGTCCGGCTAAAGATCTCCCCACACACCCTGTCGGATCTTTGTGCCTCATAGCTTAGAGAAACTTGTTCCTGATGTCCTGTGCGATTATTCAGATTTCCCGTTGTGACCTCGATTCCGTTCCTGACCTCGCTCCTGTGCTGCCTGCCCTGACCTTCCGTTACGTCCTTGAATTTGATCATGTGCTGCCTGTCTCAACCTCCTGCCTGTCCCCGCTTGTGCCTCACGATTCTGTACTCTGTCTTGGCCACCAATGCGGACAAAGTCGCACATGTGAAACGACCTGGTAGGTACCACGCCGCAGCAAGTCCAAACCGCTTTGCGTCAGGCTCTGGTGAAAACCGGGTGCCACTTAGACTCTGGTCCCAAGTGTCAGCTTACATCATCATCTGTGGTGGTCCATAGGATTTACATTACAAAAATAAAACATGTAGTGCGTAAATCTCATGGATATAGAAACTGCAGTGGGTAGCATGTTATCCACATTGTTGCATCATCTAGCAGTAATTCACAATTCGTGACATTAGCATATATCATGGCAAATTGTTTTGAAGCAAGAAAAACCTCTTGTAAGTAATCAAGACTTTTAGTCACATATACTGATGGATATCAAGGTAGAAAAGTAGGATAGTATAACAATTCTGATCTGTAGCAATATGTGCAAATAAAGATATGATATTGAACATGTACATAACGGATTGCTGGGGGGAATAGAATAGGCAAGAGAGTGGCCAGCCCTTGGCCGCAGTTTGTTACAATGTGCTGGGGACGATCGACTTCTCAGCACTAATAGAAAGATACTATGGTTGCTGTGGGGCATGGACCACAAATAGAGGAGAAGAGGTGACGTCGCCATATGGTGGAGCCTGGCACAGAGTATGTGTGATTGCCAATCACTCCTCTGAAGTGATGTTGCGCCAACCCCGCGTCCCAGCTAAGAGGTGGGGAAACAATGCAGGAGCCGAAAGGTAAGTATAGGAGTAGAGAGAGGAACTAGGAATTTGAAAAAGGAAAGAAAGGAGGAAATGGGAGAAGATATATCCGGTCAGTTTCAGTATGTGAACGTATCTGGAATAGAGAGAAAATAATTAGTATACAGTATACCATTATGGATAATATAAAAAAGGACACTGATATTTAACACAAGAAGCATAGTGTCTCATATTCTCTATTGAGACCCTTTGGTGATATGTATGCAATTGCTGGATGCAGTACATCTCTCTTCTGAGAAGAGCTCAGGTCCGATACCCTCCTCTTCTATTCTGGGGTACTTGTTCCAAAACTTAGAATTTTAACTGTGATAATGTGTGTCTGGCTTCTGCAAAATGTTGTGGTAGGGGTAATAACAGTCTATTGCATCTTATATCGGAATTGTGTTTGGATATTCTATCCATAACCACAACAAAAGACAAAGGTGGATGCGTATACAGGATATAACAATAACAAAGTTTATTAATTCATAAAGTAACTATACATACAGGACAATCAAAAGATTAAAAACACTTAAAAAATACATCCAACGGATGTATACAGCTACCAAGGGCAAGTGGTGCCCAAATACTCCCTATCCCAAGTTGGGATATCCCAATGGGTCTGTCTTACTCCCTCCTCCCCCTTTTGGCTGCCCCTGCAACCGGTTCGCATTAACCTGTCACTCTCCTACTCTGGGACCACCTTTGGTATTGTATGACCAGGTTCAGGGACAACCTCATTCATGCACATTATCTGCACAGGCCACTTTATGTACCTTGTTGACTGATTGTTATTGAGTATTGTACCTGTGTGCGGATATTAGATTGACCAACTTGGGATAGGGAGTATTTGGGCATCACTTGCCCTTGGTAGCTGTATACATTCGTTGGATGTATTTTTTAAGTGTTTTTAATCTTTTGATTGTACTGTATGTATAGTTACTTTATGAATTAATAAACTTTGTTATTGTTATATCCTGTATACGCATCCACCTTTGTCGTTTGTTGTGGTTACATATTGCCGATTGGGATATTATTATGCATAATATTATCCACTCACCTGCCACTTTATTAGGTACACCTGTCCAACTGCTCGTTAACACTTAATTTCTAATCAGCCAATCACATGGCGGCAACTCAGTGCATTTAGGCATGTAGACATGGTCAAGACAATCTCCTGCAGTTCAAACCGAGCATCAGTATGGGGAAGAAAGGTGATTTGAGTGCCTTGGAACGTGGCATGGTTGTTGGTGCCAGAAGGGCTGGTCTGAGTATTTCAGAAACTGCTGATCTACTGGGATTTTCACACACAACCATCTCTAGGGTTTACAGAGAATGGAAAAAACATCCAGTGAGCGGCAGTTCTGTGGGCGGAAATGCCTCGTTGATGCCAGAGGTCAGAGGAGAATGAGCAGACTGGTTCGAGCTGATAGAAAGGCAACAGTGACTCAAATCGCCACCCGTTACAACCAAGGTAGGCAGAAGAGCATCTCTGAACGCACAGTACGTCGAACTTTGAGGCTGATGGGCTACAGCAGCAGAAGACCACACCGGGTGCCACTCCTTTCAGCTAAGAACAGGAAACTGAGGCTACAATTTGCACAAGCTCATCGAAATTGGACAGTACAAGATTGGAAAAATGTTGCCTGGTCTGATGAGTCTCGATTTCTGCTGCGACATTCGGATGGTAGGGTTTGGCGTCAACAACATGAAAGCATGCATCCATCCTGCCTTGCCTTCAGGCTGGTAGTGGTGGTGTCATGGTGTGGGAAATATTTTCTTGCCACTCTTTGTGCCCCTTGGTACCAATTGAGCATCGTTGCAACGCCACAGCCTACCTGAGTATTGTTGCTGACCATGTCCATCCCATTATGACCACAATGTACCCAACATCTGATGGCTACTTTCAGCAGGATAATGCGCCATGTCATAAAGCTGGCATCTTTTGTCTAGGAGTCGTACCGCACACCGGGCTGTATTCGTTTCAGGTGCTCTGGATAGGGACCCAATCCCATATATACATAAATTGTGGAATCCAGTCACACTGTTGTGCTTTAGTAGTTTTATTTAGAAGTGCAAAATATATAACGTTTCGGTCAAACCTTGACCTTCGTCAGATACTGCAAAATATAGTGGTACATTGGTAAGTAAGTGTCAACAAGAAGTGCAATTGAACATCAAAAATAGAGGTGTCATATCAGTAGATACATATATATATATATATATATATATACATTGTATACAGAAATTACAAAACATGGGTACATGTTTGATGCAAATATAGGGTATAACATGGATATTAGGGATGAATATACAATGGCTGGGGTCAATCAACATCCATGTTGAATATATCTGGTCTAGTATCCCCTTCGTATGTGGAGATTCCCAGGGGAGAGAAGGAAAGTAATTTTTGAAACAAGGTATAAGTTGGTTGGTAACCAGTAGTACCAACAATGCTCCTGTAAAAAAATAAGCGAAAATAAGTCTTACCACTTCAGTGGTGTGAAGAATGTGCAGTGCTGCTGTGCAGGCGAGTAGCGCTAAGGGAACTGGCGGGGAGTCCGCTCTGTGAGGAAGGAGCGCTAAAGGTAGCAGCCACGAGTGAAGTTTAAATGCTATGGATGAAACCGCGTCCTAGCGCGGGCACTTCCGGTTTAGACCGGAAGTGCGTCATCGTGTGCGTTCCACCGCGGGATCGCGGTGGAACGCATACCACGATTGGAGCATGCGCCTTAGTGAGTAGTAAAGGAATATTTCTTGATCATGTGCTGGAGAGGCGTAGGTTAAATCGCTCATAGGAGAATAGCATAGGAGGGTTAGTAAATTGAAGATGGGCATGTAAAGAGAGAGAAAGGAAGAGAGTATATATGGGAAATGACTTATATCAAATATGTCATAGGGAGAGAGGGAGAACAGGAGTATGGAAAAGATTATAGTGCAGAGGTGAATACATAGAATTTTGTCACATTCCAACATATAGTACATATATTGTAGTTATACGATACCATGTCGTTGGTACAAGAGTGGTATGTTTTTTTCAACGTCTCTGTAAGGGAATTAAAATGATGACATATTAATAAAGCTTTAACAGAAACTTTGTATATTATAGTCCCTGTTGAGTCCTTTGGGTGATAATGTCTCTAACGTATGAATCCAGTAGGATTCACGTTTTTTGAGAATTGTAACTCGGTCCCCGTTGCGTCTCGGGGTCCCTACTCGTTCGATTATTTGAAATTTAAGTTGGTTGATTGAATGTTTGGCCTCAAGAAAATGGGCAGGTACTGGTAGTAGAGTGTTCTTGAGTCTGATTGTGGATTTATGTTTAGAGATTCTTTCTCTCACAGGTAAAGTTGTCTCTCCCACATATGCAATGCCACATGGGCATTTAATCAAATAAATTACAAAATCGGAATTGCATGTAAAAAAATCGTGTATCGGGTATCGTTTACCGGTTTGAGGGTGCGTGAATGTTTCACCCTTCTGCACATTATTACATTGTGCGCATCTAAGGCACGGGAAAGTGCCCTTTTTCTGAGTCCTCAAAAAAAGTTGTTTTGGCATTCTGACTCCTGAGCCTATGTCTGCTTTGACTAACTTGTCTCGCAAGTTATCAGGGCGTTTAAAGCATGGCAGGAACGGTTCTTTGAATTCTTGGACATTGGGATGTCCTTTTTGTAGGATTGGCCAGTGTTTACGTATGATTTTATGGATTTTAAATGAGAATGGGTGATATATATGTACAAATGGTATCCGTTTTATGGAAGTTTTGTCAGGTCTGGGAGGTTTTCTTTTGTATTTTGTCAGCGTATCGAGTGGGTATCCTCTTTGGGAGAATTTTTGTTGCATTTCTTCTAATCTGATGTCAAGAATTTCGGGTTTGCTGACTATTCTCTCTAGTCTTTTATATTGAGAAATGGGGAGTGAGTTTTTAGTAGCTTTGGGATGGCAACTAGTGAAATGGAGGAGATTGTTACGGTCCGTGGGTTTGGTATATAGGTCTGACCATAGTGACCCATCTGGTTCTTTGATGATCAATGTGTCGAGAAAATTAATTTGATGTTCGTCACTGTGTAGGGTGAATTGTAACTCTGGCCATACTGAGTTGAGATCGAGTAAAAATTCTTGTAGGGAGTCCAATGTGCCCCCCCATATGCAGAACACGTCGTCGATATAGCGTTTCCAAACTTGGCAGTGGGTTGAAAAGAGATGGTTGGGATATATATAAGTCTCTTCAAAGAAAGCCATGTATGTGTTCGCATATGGGGGTGCTACATTGGACCCCATAGCTGTGCCCTGACGTTGAATGTAAAAGGAGTCCTGGAACATAAAATGATTTTCGGTCAATACTATTTCCAATAGTTCAAGACATAGGTTAATTACATTGGTGGGGTACGTGGTTCGTTTGAGTAACTCATCGACAGCTCTAATGCCTTTGTCATGGGCTATAGAGGTATAGAGGCTGTTCACATCTAGGGTGACCAAGAGATCTGTGGGATTGATCTTATTGATGTCTTTGATAAGATCGAGGAAATTATTTGTGTCTAGAAGAAAAGATTTCGTCGAATGTACTAGCGGGGTGAGGATCTTTTCGAGAAAAATAGATAGTGGTGACAGTATGGATTCGGTGGAAGCGACTA
This sequence comes from Engystomops pustulosus, assembly GCF_040894005.1. Taxonomy (NCBI): domain Eukaryota; kingdom Metazoa; phylum Chordata; class Amphibia; order Anura; family Leptodactylidae; genus Engystomops; species Engystomops pustulosus. Next base: position 176,652,580 of record NC_092412.1, on the reverse strand, counting down.
TAGGTCTACCTGGAGGTTTATTGAGATTTTTGTGGATTTTAGGGAGGGTATAAATTACCAGAATGATGGGTGTTTTTTTAGTTAGAAAGGTTTGGGTTTGGAGGTCAATGGTGCCTAACGAGAGGTGTTTAGTTAGAGTATCTTTTATTCTTTGACTGATCCTGGTTGTGGGGTTCTTAGTTAATTTCTCATAAACATTGGTGTTATTGAGCTGTGAATGAATTTCTTGGATGTAATCTGTTTTATTCTGGATTACTATTGCTCCGCCTTTGTCGGCTGGTTTTATGACAATGTCTTTTGATGCAAGGAGATTTGATAGAGCCAGTTTGTCTGTGCTGGTCATGTTGTTGGGTGCGTGTAGTAGGCCTGATTGGATGTCTTGTCTGAGTTGTATGACCTCTCTGTCGACTATGTTGATAAAGGCTTCTACGCTATGTGACCCTTTGGGTGGCATGTATTGACTTTTGTTTTTAAGTCCTAATGGTGATAGGCTTATTAGAGAATTGGATTCCCTATTCTGTGGAATTGAATTTTCAAAGTGTGTTTTAAGGCGTATGTTCCTGTAACACATACATGGCTTTCTTTGAAGAGACTTATATATATCCCAACCATCTCTTTTCAACCCACTGCCAAGTTTGGAAACGCTATATCGACGACGTGTTCTGCATATGGGGGGGCACATTGGACTCCCTACAAGAATTTTTACTCGATCTCAACTCAGTATGGCCAGAGTTACAATTCACCCTACACAGTGACGAACATCAAATTAATTTTCTCGACACATTGATCATCAAAGAACCAGATGGGTCACTATGGTCAGACCTATATACCAAACCCACGGACCGTAACAATCTCCTCCATTTCACTAGTTGCCATCCCAAAGCTACTAAAAACTCCCTCCCCATTTCTCAATATAAAAGACTAGAGAGAATAGTCAGCAAACCCGAAATTCTTGACATCAGATTAGAAGAAATGCAACAAAAATTCTCCCAAAGAGGATACCCACTCGATACGCTGACAAAATACAAAAGAAAACCTCCCAGACCTGACAAAACTTCCATAAAACGGATACCATTTGTACATATATATCACCCATTCTCATTTAAAATCCATAAAATCATACGTAAACACTGGCCAATCCTACAAAAAGGACATCCCAATGTCCAAGAATTCAAAGAACCGTTCCTGCCATGCTTTAAACGCCCTGATAACTTGCGAGACAAGTTAGTCAAAGCAGACATAGGCTCAGGAGTCAGAATGCCAAAACAACTTTTTTTGAGGACTCAGAAAAAGGGCACTTTCCCGTGCCTTAGATGCGCACAATGTAATAATGTGCAGAAGGGTGAAACATTCACGCACCCTCAAACCGGTAAACGATACCCGATACACGATTTTTTTACATGCAATTCCGATTTTGTAATTTATTTGATTAAATGCCCATGTGGCATTGCATATGTGGGAGAGACAACTTTACCTGTGAGAGAAAGAATCTCTAAACATAAATCCACAATCAGACTCAAGAACACTCTACTACCAGTACCTGCCCATTTTCTTGAGGCCAAACATTCAATCAACCAACTTAAATTTCAAATAATCGAACGAGTAGGGACCCCGAGACGCAACGGGGACCGAGTTACAATTCTCAAAAAACGTGAATCCTACTGGATTCATACGTTAGAGACATTATCACCCAAAGGACTCAACAGGGACTATAATATACAAAGTTTCTGTTAAAGCTTTATTAATATGTCATCATTTTAATTCCCTTACAGAGACGTTGAAAAAAACATACCACTCTTGTACCAACGACATGGTATCGTATAACTACAATATATGTACTATATGTTGGAATGTGACAAAATTCTATGTATTCACCTCTGCACTATAATCTTTTCCATACTCCTGTTCTCCCTCTCTCCCTATGACATATTTGATATAAGTCATTTCCCATATATACTCTCTTCCTTTCTCTCTCTTTACATGCCCATCTTCAATTTACTAACCCTCCTATGCTATTCTCCTATGAGCGATTTAACCTACGCCTCTCCAGCACATGATCAAGAAATATTCCTTTACTACTCACTAAGGCGCATGCTCCAATCGTGGTATGCGTTCCACCGCGATCCCGCGGTGGAACGCACACGATGACGCACTTCCGGTCTAAACCGGAAGTGCCCGCGCTAGGACGCGGTTTCATCCATAGCATTTAAACTTCACTCGTGGCTGCTACCTTTAGCGCTCCTTCCTCACAGAGCGGACTCCCCGCCAGTTCCCTTAGCGCTACTCGCCTGCACAGCAGCACTGCACATTCTTCACACCACTGAAGTGGTAAGACTTATTTTCGCTTATTTTTTTACAGGAGCATTGTTGGTACTACTGGTTACCAACCAACTTATACCTTGTTTCAAAAATTACTTTCCTTCTCTCCCCTGGGAATCTCCACATACGAAGGGGATACTAGACCAGATATATTCAACATGGATGTTGATTGACCCCAGCCATTGTATATTCATCCCTAATATCCATGTTATACCCTATATTTGCATCAAACATGTACCCATGTTTTGTAATTTCTGTATACAATGTATATATATATATATATATATGTATCTACTGATATGACACCTCTATTTTTGATGTTCAATTGCACTTCTTGTTGACACTTACTTACCAATGTACCACTATATTTTGCAGTATCTGACGAAGGTCAAGGTTTGACCGAAACGTTATATATTTTGCACTTCTAAATAAAACTACTAAAGCACAACAGTGTGACTGGATTCCACAATTTATAAAGCTGGCATCATCTGAGACTGGTTTCTTGAACATGACAATAAGTTCACTGTACTCAAATGGCCTCCACAGTCACCAGATCTCCATCCAATAGAGCATCTTTGGGATGTGGTGGAACAGGAGATTCGCATCATGGATGTGCAGCCGACAAATCTGCGGCAACTGTGTGATGCCATCATGTCAATATGGACCAAAATCTCTGAGGAATGCTTCCAGCACCTTGTTGAATCTATGCCACGAAGAATTGAGGCAGTTCTGAAGGCAAAAGGGGGTCCAACCCGTTACTAGCATGGTGTACCTAATAAAGTGGCCGGTGAGTGTATAGGTAGTGCCCGCTCATCTTTTTTATTTCATGGATATTCTATCCATGATGTGTTGGATTGTTTCCTCTACACACAGTAGCCCACATGGGCATTTGATGACATAATTCACTTATGTGGATTCACATGTGAAAAAGCCTTTTATTTTATATCCTTGGCAAGTGCACGGTCAGTAAATAGTATCTCCTTTAAGGAAATTATTCCATTGCATACACGACTGGCATGGAAATGTCCCATGGTTGGGTCTACCCAGAAAGTTTGTCGGTGAAAGGGATCAGTCCCATCAAATGGGATGCAGTTCTGAGATGTGATGTGGATTGTGTGGCTTTTTTTTGGAGAGATAATCCCTAGAGGTGAATTTATCGTACATCTCTTGTTTCCTCAATTTTAATCTGCTGGTGTCGGATCGTATCCTTTTAACCCTTTCTAGATGTGACTTGGGGAGAGCCAGTTTACAGGTAGTGGGATGAGAGCTGGTATAGTGTAGGAGGCTATCCTATCAGTTGGTTTTGTGAATAAATCGGTTCTGAGGATGCCTTCAGGTGATTTGATTAGAGTGGTGTCCAAAAATAAAAAAATAAATGCTGTTAGAGTCAATATGCATTGTGAATGTTAATTCAGGCCATATCTGGTTGATGATGGTATTAAACTCAAGTAGTGTTGTTTGTGGACCATGTCAAATGCATACAATTTCATCAATATATCTGTGTCATATAAAGGCATGGATTTGAATGGTGTCTGGGTATAGACAAAATGTTCCTCAAAAAAGGCCATGTATGCATTGGCAAAAGGTGGAGCAACGTTAGACCCATAGCTGTTTATCCATTCTTATATGCATCTTAGGCATGTGTAGAATACTGGGATTACAGGGTTTGAATTGTACAGAAAGTTTTAGGTTTTCTTTCTATGTCTATTGCCTTATTAATAAGGTAGAGCTCTACTATCTGTTGTATTTCATTAGATAGATTGGAAGTTGGATATATACCTGTGTTTCTGACAACTGGAAGTTTGCAATATACCTGTGTTTCTGACAACTGATTCATGATCTCCTCCACATAATCACATTTATCCATTACAACAAGATCACCACCTTTATCAGCTGATTTACTAAAAAATCCTTCTGTCATTAATGAGCGAGTCCAAGGCCTGTTTGTCCAGGCCTGTGATATTACAGGTATATAGTAATAATCCGTAATCCAGGAGTTAAAGTCCCTGGAGACCAGATCGATAATACTTTCCACCACTGGATCCCTCTTGGGAGGCATAAAATTGCTCTATGATTTTAGGCCAAAGTCACTGGCTCTAATCGAAACTTCTGTGGATTAAGGTGGGGATCAGCTGTCCGCCTTCTCTGGACTTCAAGTCTTAGGGATCGAAAGAATCTCTGCAAGTCCATTTCCAGTTCAAAAGTATATTTATGGCCAGAAGGGCAGAAGGACAGGCCGTTCTGTAAGAGGTTCATTTGTGCAGGACTAAAAGGGGTATTCCGGGAATATGAACGTCTGACACAAAAACCCATGATGATATAAATAAATAAATACAACAATACTCAATGTCATTAGTCATAAAACAGAGCTTAAATAAATTGATTTTATGATTTACAAAATTTATGGCCTCTCTAAAGTAGGTGGAGTTATCACTAAGATGGCCGCCACTTGAAACTACAAGTTTCATGATCCTTTAGTTCTCAGTAACTCCTCCTCCCTCTTATGCTCTGCTCCCAGTGATGATCTAACATGTTTTCTTGCTCTGTTACCATAGTAATGATGTGTAACTGCCATCACCACAACACTGACCATACTGGATGCACTGCAACCAACCGACTACAGCCAAACTTAGTGGTGATCACATGACCTGCCCCGGCAGGTGCAGGACATGTGATGTGGACATGTGACCAGCAGCCCTCTTCTGTCCTGCAACGGACCGCGCGGAGGAAATTAACGGACTGATTAAAGGGCCAGTAGCATTTTAATTCTTCATTACAGTGTATGCCATCAGCATTTTCTGCTAAGGGGAGCAAAATTAGCTTAAACACATTAGCTTATATTTTGAGTGCCCACTTGTATATGAATTATGCTGATTCCTGGAATACCCCTTTAAGGAAATGCCTGTCGTGTGTGCAATACTATAATGTATTGAGATCATTTACCACCCGCACACTGGTCAAGGATATAAAATAAAAGGCTTTTTAACATGTGAATCCACATATGTGGAGTCATCAAATGGCCATGTGGGCTACTTTATGTAGTGTCTCCTTGGTGACTAGCTGGACCGGAAGTATGTCGCGGTTGGCAACCACATGTACTCTGGGCCAGACTGCCGATACTAAGACACACCTTCACCATACCGTGACGTCACCTCCTCTCCTCCATTTCCGGTCCAGTCCCCACAGCAACCATAGCATCTTTCTGTTAGCGGTGAGAAGCCGCTGGTCTCCAGCACGCTGTAACAAACTGCGACCAAGAGCTGGCCACTCTCTTGCCTACTCTATGCCCCCCAGCAATCCGGTATGTACAAGCTCAATACCATATCTTTGTTTGTACATGTGGTACAATTGAGAATTGTTATACTATCATACTTTTCTACCTGGGTATCCATCAGCATAGTGACTAAAAGTTTTGATTACTTACAAGTGTTTTTTCTTGCTTCATAAGAATTTACCATGATAAATGCTAATGTCACGAATTGTGAATTACTGCTAGATGATGCAACTATGCGGATAACATGCTACTCACTGTAGTTTCTTTACCCATGAGATTTATGCAGTAGATATTTTGTTTTTGTAGTGTAAATACCTGATTTTGTTCCTTTTCTGTATATACCTTTAGTTTCTGATGAAGGTTGGATAGAGAATTTTGGATTGCTATAAGTTTATCAATAAATTAGAAGATTATCTTTCATCACATGTTTGGAGTTCGGGGTTATTGTTATTCTAAGCCTCTTGATGTATCTGGCATGAGGTGCGGCTGCTAAGCAAAACCATGCCATGTCCACCTGGTCTAGTTTTGGGTAAAACCCAGGGAATGAAAGTTTGCTGTTTTTTCAAAAGAACGTAGAAGTGAGCAGGGAATGCCCTATGCCCACCCTATCCACCAGGCCTCCATGCCCCTCTAAACCCCCTCCATCCCCACATGGCATGGAGGTGGGATATTCACTATTTTAGAAAACTGGCATAGAAGCAGTGCTAACTCTCCGCCAATGAATTTAAGTATGTCTCACACAGGTATTCAAAATATACACAGTATATTATCAAGAAATAAATTATTCTTTAAATTGTAAAATAATCCAACAATTATTTTTATATCAGGCACAGTTCATGACAAGAAAGGAGTCTTTAAAAATGAAAAAAAAAAAAAATTCTTATCTCAGACAATCCCTCAGACCAAATGTTATAATTGGTGGCCTTCATATATGTACATATAAGACACTACATCTTGCCTCCAGAATATAGGCAGAACACAATACAATATGTAACACGTGAGTTAGTGTATTTTTTTAATATAATCTCTAACCTTTAAGAATATTTTGAAGGATTCAGCTTAACATCACATTTTCTGAATCAGAATCACACAGTTATGTTTTAGAGTTCTTTAAAAACTTTTGTTGAAGTCAACTGTAAGGTAGTTATTTCCTTGTTACGCAGTTGTTCACAGCATATTCATTTCTCATTTAATGGACGCTCAACTATGGAAAATAAAGAAGGGCACCTGCTATGCAATCCCACATTACTAAGCTGTGTACACATATTTAGGGAATTGCTGCGTGGTGAAACAATAATATAAAAATATTTGCCAAAAATATTTGCGAATTCAATAGTAAACTGAAAGGCCAGTAAAATCCTGTGTGCAAAAACTGGGCACTCCAGTCATCTCCTTGTTCATCGTCGTGCAGAAGTCAGAGTGAGAGAAGGACAGAGCAATTCAGGATTAACTGTAAAATCCTTAACTTTAAAGAGCTTAATGCGGATGTCTGATTCCAGTGTCAGGAGATCCTGGCAGCAAAGCTGCAGGATTAGGAGCAGTTGGTACCTGTCACATTGAATCAGTATGTTGTTGGGGATGGTACAACAACTGTCATAGGGCCAGAAGTGTTATTTTAGCCTAGGTAACCTGAAAACCTATCCTTAAATAATGGTGATCAAAGAATACACAATTGATTAGGTAGCTCTAGATTCAAACATGGACTAATTTTTTGTTAGCACATGCATCTTCAAACAGCATATGGCGCTGCACTCCACCTCTTGCTAATAACTACAGGATTGTCTATAAATAGCAGGTGCTGATGTAATGGTCTTAATCAGTGACTTTCTAATCGTGACCCTACTATGGTTACGCTGATTTTTTAAATAATCAAGTAATAGCTATGTCTAAAATGTAACACTTGTATTGACTCTTCATAGAGTTTGTTCATAATTATATTGGGACAATGTAAAAGATATTTCTAATACCAAATAGTATTTTGCTCTATCTTCAAGCCCCAAAGCTTCAACATACCCTCCTCTTATCCTTAAGCTCAGAGACCCTAATGGGATTTCTTAAGTCAGGTTGATGACTTGAGATGTTCATTTCAAGTAGCTCCTCTGAAAGGAATCACAGAAAGAGAAAGGAAGTAGGAGGAAGACATTCAGTAGGAGAGACATGTTAAAAGATCAAGAAGAAACTACTCTTGTGTAACCCATGCAAAGAAACAGCTAAAAAGAATGAAAAGGGATAGGTGAAGTATCTTCTATATAGACAACTAGGTAAGAGAAGAACAACAACTGTGGAAAGCTGGAATTTAGGAAACGCTCATCTTCTCTGTAAGAAGCAATAAGTAACAAGTCATCGAACACAGTATAAAAGTTTTCAGGGCATCGTGGAGGGCAAAGAGACTCAAGAGGCAACATTCGTAACACCTACAGAGGCACTGGAGAATAACGAGACAGAGAGTGAAAACAAAGAAATGGGAAGTGGAGCTAGTGCAGAAGACAAAGAGCTGGCAAAGAGATCTAAGGAGCTAGAGAAAAAGCTACAAGAAGATGCAGCAATGGATGCCAAGACTGTAAAACTACTCCTGCTTGGTAAGATATCAGTGGATAACAGTGAAGCTTATAATGAAATTGTTACAGATGGTGCTGGTAGGTTTATGTAAGTTGTAGTTTTTGTAGCAATAGATATGGGCTGGAATGATATATAGCAGTGGTGGCGAACCTATGGCACGGGTGCCAGAGGCGGCACTCAGAGCCCTTTCTGTGGGCACCAGGGCCATCGCCCCAGCACACCAGACAGAACTCAAAGAATCTTCCAGCAGTTGTAAGCCACTTAAAAGATGCTGCTTTAAGACATATTTTAATACTGACCTCTCTACTTCGAACTGTAGGAATAGGGAGAGTGAGTAGACAGGGCTGAATTATCTTTGGAGGATTCTCTGTGTACAGAGGGACACTGGAAAGAAGCTTAAGTGATGCAAATTTTCCATCTTTCTACTGTGTTGCTGTCCTCAGGAGGCCAATCTGATTGAAAGCTGTTGAAGAACAGGGAGGAATAACTTTCTGCTTTAATTTTTGGTTGGCACCTCGTGATAAATAAGGGGGGTATAGGTTGCAGTTTGGGCACTCGGTTGCTAAAAGGTTCGCCATCACTGATATATAGCCTTAAACCCATTGCATGCTCCTTTTTCTAATGTTGTAAGTGAAACATCTTACAGTTTCTAATGCAATGCCAGAAAAAATTGCACTGTTTGCAACCAATAATTTTCTCTTCGTTTAATATGTATTATCTCAGTTCTCACTCTACAACCATTTACTCTTCTTCATATCTTCATTGATTTCCATGAACAGGCAAAGCTAAAATTACTTTTTTTTTTTTACAAAGGGACACAATGTAACTATTGTAGACCAAAGCTCTCAGTAAATAAAAATAAAGCAGTTGTGATCAACTTACTGTAACTCTAATACTGACATGATTACCCAACTACAGGCCTAGAGAAGACTGTACCAACGATCATATTATGAAACTGGAACAAGAGCAGCATCAGACAATTAGTCAGTCATTAGATTGAGGACTTTGTAATGTGATTACATAAAGATTAATTCAAGTAATTTGTCAAAGGTACTGCCGAGCACTATTCCTCATGACATTAGACCCACTGAACTTTAACCAATTATTCTCTTATGAGGACTGGAGACGATCTGAGAGTACATGTTAAATCTCATGTAAACACAGATCATCTAGAATTAAGTAGAAACAAAGGCTCATGGTAGAAAATGTTAAGAAAATAAAAGGAATACTATAATAAAGTACAAGCTATTCCCCATTCTAAAAAGACTATATACATCTTCGAAGACATGTATTTGAATGATTGTTTTGCATCTGTTATGGTCTAAACATACAGCAGAAGCCATCAGGCAGAATTTAGAAGAGAGATTATATTAGCCAGTACTGGCTATAAGAGACAAATGAAATATGATTTGCTACATTATAGCCTTTAATAATTATTGTCTTCTGAGTTCCAGGGAAATTCCTCTTCTGTGTATTTTATTGAACAAGTATAATTAAGTGGGGAGCAAAAATGCTTAGTTTTAGGTAGTGAATGCAATGTAGCCGTTAACAATTTTTGTTGTGTGAATCTACTGAGAATGGGCACAGTTGAGGATCTACCGTTTTAATCTTCTTTTGCTTACATTTATTTAGCAAAATCCCATAGAATTAAATGGAGCGTTATCCTGCCACTCCAGCCGTTCTCAGAAAAGCTGGGGGTCTCGTCTTGTGATCGGTGTAGGTGCCAGCAATGGGACCCTCACCAATCAGCTAGTTATCCCCTATACAGTGGATATTGAATACCTTCTGCTGTTTTACACTTAATGGGTGGTAGTAATAGTAGTGTCAGCCTTTTGCATCTCTGCCATTGCGCAAAATTAGGCAGTCATGTGTGCTCTTAGCCTATTTGGTTCCAAGAAAGAGGAGAGAACCATGGCCTTCACAATTTAACAAAAAAGAGGCAGAATCTATTTTACTGACATTCTAAAGAAATTGGTTGATATAGAATGTGGCTTTCAAAAAACAAAACCACTGTTACAAGTACAGTTGCATTGAGTATAGATGTTCTCTTAATGTATGTGTGGGTTTTGTATTTTTAAGCCACAGACAAACTGATTGGTAAAACTGATCATTTTGTGTTTTTTTGAAATAGGGAGCTTAGAGTGTAAGCCCCACTGGAAACAGATACTGATGTGTGCGCTGTATATGCAACAGGAAATAAATATATGAAGTGACTATAAATAGCTATATACTAGCAGCCCTACAGGAACAGAGTTAAATTGGTGATTTAATTTACCGTACTCTGCAAAATAATCAGCATCATTTTGGCCCTTTTATTCCAAGTAGGTTTTTCCAAACGTAATAATTCTGTTGTAAAATGTATTTTGATTAAAATGTTGGTCTGAGAGAGAAACAAAAAAGCCCTGAGAAATCGAGAATGAAGCAGGAAACTACAGTTGTAGAATAGCCACAAGCTGAAAAAGGCTAAGACTCCAGAAAGATCAAATGAGATTTGAAGTAACCGTTGAGTACTTCTATAATCATATGTATAAGTAAAGCCAAGTTACCAGCAAACTTGAAGTCCCATTGTTAAAATAAAATGTCATGGATATGGTAAAATTTGCCACGCAAACCAACGGCTGGCACAAAAAGAAACGGCACAACATTTTGTAGAATGAAGAGAGCAAAAACGTCTGGCAATGCCGCAGGCATATCGGACAACCACCAGCAATTAATTTAAGCTACATGTGAAGATAGTAAATCAAGATGGAGCAAAAATCATGATATAGGAATGTTTCTCATACCATGAAGTCAGGCCTATTTATCACATTTCAGAGATCGTGGATCAGTTACAATAAAACAAAATATATCAAATACTTTATGATTATCTTGCACCATGCCAAAGAAGAAATGCAAACAAACAATGACCTAAAGCAAACATAATAAGCAAACAATCTTTTAGTTAAAGATAAAAAGGATTGAAATAATAAATTGGCCAGCCCAGTTTCCTGACCTCAATTCCATAGAGAATAAGCCGGGTGATATAAAAAATGTGGTTTATAAGATAAACCAAAAAATAGCAGAGAACTATAAAATGTAGTTTAATCTTCCTGGACTGAAATAACTGTTCAGAGGTGCCAGAAGTTGGTCAACTTCATGCAACAACGACATAAAGCAGTTTTCAGAGACCTTTTACGACTTGTCCGATTAAGGGGCGTGGCCTTTGGGAAAATTGGTTAGCTTGCAGGAAATCGTCCGTTTGACCAAAATTCTGGGCACAGTTGAGACCTACTAAAAGTAGGTCTAAAGTAGGAACCGACAGTCTTATACTGCACCAGAATTCATCATCACAGTAATAAATCTGGCACAGCAAAAGACTAGTGTTTTCCAGCTAGTAAAGGGCGGAACCTGAGACACATTGTTACATTCCCCCCAATCAGTCATGGGTGCTCCCGCAACCGCTCACCCGTGCCTCTCAGTGTGCCCCCGCGCCTCGCTACAGTTGCTCAGCTGTCCTCGCTCCTGCTTCGGGGTCCTAGGCCGTGCATCTCCGTCTCCTAGGGCGCACGCGCCGGCTTCAGAAGGTTTAAAGGGCCAGTGTGTCGTTAATTGTCACTGGCCTTACCTAGAATCCTATTTAACCCAGCCTCTCATTGCACCCCTTGCCGTATCTTCGTGTCTAGTGCAGTTGAAAAAGCTTGTTTCCTGATGCCCTGCGTTCTTTCTGTGATTTTCTGTTGTGACCCCAGTTCTGTATTTGACTCTGATCCTGCTCCGCCTGCCATGATCTGTTGCTCCGTTCTTGACTCTGATTCCAAGCTGCCCGTCCTGACCTCCTGCCTGTACCTGACTACGACCCTGCCTAACGTATGTGTACCTCGCCTTGGTTGCCACAGCGGACAAAGTTGCACCTGTGGAACGACCTGGTAATACCTCGCCACAGCAAGTCTGACCCGCTTTGCGGCGGGCTCTGGTGAAAACCGGTTACCACTTAGATTCCGGTCCCAGGTGTCATCTTACGTCATCGTCTGCGGTGGTCCAGTGGATTCACTACACCTGGAGCCTGACAGTAAGATCCAGCCATGGATAACGCGCTGCCCGTCCTGACCTCCTGCCTGTCCCCGATTACGATCCTGCCTAACGCCTGTGTACCTTGCCTTGGCTGCCACCGTGGACACAGTCGCACCTGTGGAACGACCTGGTGGTACCTCACCGCAGCAAGTCCAACCCGCTTTATGGTGGGCCCTGGTGAATACCGGGTGCCACTTAGATTCTGGTCCCAGGCGGCAGCTTACGTCATAGTCCGTGGTGGTCCAGTGGGTCCACTACACCTGGAGCCTGACACAATGGTTGTGCCACAAAATAATATAATAATCACTTTTTATCTAATATGGGGTTTTCTTAAACAATAGTTTATTTTCCGATGTACTGATTTATATGTTGAAACTGTATTTCACATGAAGACCTGTAAAGTAACTTATGTTTAGTGAACCCCACCCCATTCTGAACTCTTGCGATGCAGTCCAGTCAATAAAGGAATGTACTTTCCTTACAAACGACTCCTTTCACCACCTCACACACACTTTCAATTCTGCAGCTTCTTAGTCCCTTATAGCTGGCATCTATCTCCTCCTCTCCTTCAGCATGTAGTCCTATCAGTGTTCTGTGTGCCACGTAAAACTGACCAGCGTGATCACTAGATGAGTATGGTGACATCACACTGTGAATATTCACAGAAGCTTCTCTGTGACACTGTCAGTTGTTAAATGGACAATGTGAGAGAAGGTTATCATAACACACACCTCCTCTCCAAGACCTCCTCTGACAGTAGAGATGATTACAATGGTCAGATACTGATATCTGGGGCTTAAAATAAAATGCTACAAATTGTGAGATGGTGAAAGTTACTATTTAACTGCTTTACAGGACAGCGTAGTTCTGTGCAGGTCAAACACACTCTTCCCCTGCATGCCAAGTGCATGTCAACTGCTTTTTCAACCCTTTTTGCTCATTGATGACAGACAGCCTGTAAAGATAAATTCAGATCTTTTCTCCATAACCTGTACAATGGTTTAGAGTAAATCTACCACATGGATGCAGTATTGCACACCAAGCACATTTACGCTGTCACCTGAAACAGGATCTGCTCTTCCTTTATCTTCTATTGGCCCAGTTTTGGAAAAAAATATTGTCTTTTAAAGTTATGCAAGTGAGCCTCAGGGGCTCCCGTCTACAACACAGAAGCTCCCTCTGGTCCGTTGTCTCATAATTGTAACTCACCTGTCAGATTTCCTCCAAAAGTAGGCCATCAGAGGATAAAGGAAAAACGGATCATGTTTTGGGGACACACACCAGTTTGTAAGTGTGCTTGGTGTATAAAACTGCATCCATGTGGTAGATTACCTTTAATTCATCATGTGAGCAGGGACTAGGCAGATCTGACATGTCTCTTCCACCTAGCCTGGGATGTCTACAGTAAATTGACAGAGTGTGAAGAGAGTCTTTACACTGGTGCACCTTGCCTAGTTCTCTACCTCACATCGGGTGTACATATTCATTCAGAGCCAGTACATTAGAAATGTATGGGAGATTACAGGAAGTGGCAAAATCACATGGCCAGCCAGAAAAGCAGGAATCTTAACAGATATTTGGCTATAAAATTTTTTTTGTGTGGGAAAGACATGGCACCTGAAGACAAATTAAACTCTGTGACGCATGTGGTGATGTCTGATTGTATGTTGAGGTGAGAATAATCTCCAGGGCACAAAATTGTATGATGATGAAACGAATGTCCTATAGTAGTGTAAACCATTCTGTATGAATAATAATAGTTTGAAAATACATTCATGGTATTTATTTTTCATGATAAAGGAATGCACATCAAAGCACATTAAAAAGAAAACATCAGAAAGTGAAAATAATATAATATGTGACCAATAAGCTAGACATGAGATTGAACATGATGAATGAATGAATAGGACCAGAGGTTACAAGTTGAGAAGTGGCTGTTTTAAAATAGATTTAGAGAAGCAGTACCCAACTGAGCTTTCATAACATTTTTTTCTCTATTAAGTTCTGCAACATTTTCTATTATCTGCTGTAAGTAGTGTATCATGTAAGTTGCAAGATAAGGAAGGAAGGCAGTATTCAATTATACAGAGCCAACTTCAAAGCAAGAAATGAATTAATTTGTTTTGAGTCCTGAGTTATAGAGAGCTTTATCTCCCCAGATATAATGCTGGTTTCCTTTTGCAGGTGCTGGCGAGTCTGGAAAAAGCACTATTGTAAAGCAAATGAAGTAAGTAGAGATACATGTAAGATTTAATTCTTTATATGGATTTTTAAATGTATATACAAGCGGTCCCTGACTTAAAGGGGCATTCCCACAAAGATAAGATACTTAAATATACTCAGAATAACAAAAGAACACATTCTGTAATTCACTGTTATTAACAAAAACACAGTATTTCACAGATATAATTCCAACCTGTCTCTATCAGTCCTGGTGTTTACAATTTTGTTGACTATGGTTGGCAGAATCCTTTAGACTCTTTTGTATTGCAGGAGGAGAGATAGGAGGCTGAGTGCACACTAGAGACACAGCCACTTCCTGTGCTTCTACACTGTTCTCAGCAGTGTGGACAGGATATCAGAAGCTCTACAAACAAGATAAGCTCTGTATCCGAGGGGAGGGGGGCATAGCAGTGCCGATTCTGTTCGTATTGATTAAGTGAGGCTACAGACCTGAGTGTCTCATTGTGTCTTACATCCATCTCATGACTCTGATCTGTCTCATCTATCTTTTTCTATGTGTCAGACAATGGCGGATCATTATATAGGCATACTCAGGCCCTATATGAAGATCCACCATCAGTCTTAAAAATAAAAATCTCTATGACGCTACGGTGTCGCGGCCAAGTGACGTCATAGTGTATGCCCAACGCAGGCCCTTAGGGGAAGGGGCCGGAAGGGGAAGACAGAGCCGCAGGGCCAAGGAGAATAGCCGAAAGGAGAGTATGGATTTTTTTTTTTCTTTCAAGAGGGTTCTGCTGTGGACTTTACATTAAAAGGGGGCATCTGGGGTAGACTTTACATTAAAAGGGGGCATCTGGAGGGGACATTTCATTGAAAGGGGGCATCTGGGGAGGACATTTAATTATGAGGGGGCATCTGCGGTAGACATTTCATTAAAGGGGGTCATCTGTGCTGGACATTTCAGTAAAGGGGGCCATCTGTGGTGGACATTTCATTAAATGGGGCCATTTGTGGTGGACATTTCAGTAAAGGGGGCATCTGGGGTGGACATTTCTTTAAAATGGGGAATCTGGGATGGGCATTTCACTAAAGGGTGCTTCTGCTGTGGACATTACATTAAAGGGGGTCTCTGCAGTAAACATTTCTGTAAAGGGGGCTCTGCTGTTGACTTAGTTAATTAGGTGCAGCTGCATTTTATTACAGTAGCAGCTGCATTTCCTACCCTAGGGTTTATACTCCAGTCAACCAGTTTTTTTGTGGTTAAATTAAGAGCCTTGGCTTATACGTGAGTATTTAGAGAATGAGGGGGAGTTCAGCTGCAGAGCACACAGAGGCTGGGCCAGTTAGGGGTAGTATCCACATCTCCTACACTGTCTGGGAGATTTGGTCTGGACGGTAGTCAGGGTGGAGGTGTTCATGCAGTTAGGGAATGTGATTTGTTTCCTAAATAGTTAAGTTATAAGAGCACGATTGAAGTTCATCATTCATCATTTTATGAACAGTAAAAGATTAAGGATATAGAGGATACAGAGTAGTACTTAAGGCCTAACATCCGGGGACATGTTGGTTTGGATGCTGGGGGAGCCAAAGTCGTGTGAACAGCCTGGAGCCCATGGGGCACTTAATCTGCCACTAGTGTCAGATACTGGTGAAATGTTGAGAAGCTAAATGAAAAGTATAGATCTCATGGATCTGCTCAGCTAGTGCCCTCCCACACTGCTGAATCTTACACTGACCCTCACTAAGTGATAGGACCAAAAACAGCAATAAAACTGACTAAAATTAGGAGTAAGGAGTTAAAATGATCTTTATGGTGACTAGGGGATTAAAATTTGAGAACTTTTTTTCATGGACAAATCCCTTTAAGGACACCCGACTTACAGACAACCGCCAGTTACAGTTGCTTTACGTTAGTTCTAGGCTGCAATGATCAGCTGTAAGGTGTCTGTAATGAAGCTTTTTTGATAATCCTTGTTTCCATCACAGCACAAAATTTTAAAAGTCCAATTGTCACTAGGTAAAAAAAAATACATTTGTCTGGAGTTACAATTATAAAACATACCTGTTCCGACTTGCATACAAATTAAGTACAAACCTTAAGCAAACCTTTCCTGTCTTGTAACCGGGGGACTGCCTGTATAACAATTTACCAATGGATTTTCTAATTCATTTTATAGAATTATACATCAAGATGGATATTCAGAGCAAGAATGCATGGAGTTCAAAGCGATTATCTATGGCAATGTTCTACAATCAATCCTTGCTATAATCCGTGCTATGTCTACCCTTGGCATTGATTATGCTGATGCCAGCAAAGCAGTAAGTTATAGATAAGTAATTCAATGCTAACATTCATTGTGCAGGAATATGGTACACACTATCCCCGATTTAACAACACCCCTAGTTACAGACAGACCTCTCTGCCCAATATGACCTCTGGTAAAGCTCTCTGAATGCTTTCCTTAGTCCCAGGCTGCAATGATCAGCCGTAAAGTGTCTGTCATTAAGTTTTATTGATAATTCTTGTTCTCATGACAGCACAATTACAGGCGGTCCCTGCGTTAAGAACACCCGATTTACAGACGACCCCTAGTTACAAACGGACTTACAGTTTGTAATCTACTGTACTTTAATCCCAGGCTACAATGATCAGCTGTAAGAGTTATCAAAGGTGTCTGCAATGAAGATTTATTGTTGATCCTGGTTCTTATGACAACCCAAAAGTTTTAAAAACCAATTGTCACAGAAACCAAAAAAAAAATTGGCTGGGGTTACAATTATAAAATATACAGTTCCAACTTACATAAAAATTCAACTTCAGAACAAACCTAAAGAACCTTGTATGTAACCTGGGGTCTGCCTGCTCGAAGGGTTGAAAAAACTTGTGAACTTTATTGTTTTAAAACCAGTTGCAGTTAGTGATTTACTTGCTCAGAAGTGCTACTTGTATACTGGTTTAAAGAAGTAATGACATTTATTTTTGTCCATCACTTTCTAGGAAGTGCTGCTGAGGCATTTAGGTGTCAATTTTAATTTTTATATATTCTTACAGGATGATGGTCGTCTCCTTTGTCACCTTGCAGATTCCATCGAAGAGGGCACAATGCCTCCAGAGCTTGTGGATGTGATCAAAAAGCTCTGGAAAGATGATGGGGTGCAAGCCTGTTTTGAAAGGGCAGCAGAATATCAGCTTAATGACTCTGCACCATAGTGAGTGTAACATTTAAATTTAAACACATAGATACAGCCCCCATAAACATGATCCCCCGCTATATAATGTTCTCTAAAGTTACCAGTTAAATCTTAAAGGAAACCTACCATGATGAATCTACTATCAGAAGTAGAGCTGATTGTAGATTTCTTGTGCCTGCCTCTGCCCTAATCTGAAATTTAATAATCCTTGAACCAAACCTAAATTGGTAAAAGTTTATTTTAGTAATATGTAAATTAACTGCAAAGGTTACTGGGGCGTGTACTAACCCGGCCAGGCACTGGGAACGAAGGCTAGTACACACTTATGTAGCCTCTGCATGTTAATTTAAACATTTCTAAAAAAAAAAGTTTTTTCAAAGTTTGGTTCCAGGATTATTTAATTACAGATTGGGGCATAGGCAGGCAGGAGGAATCTACCATCAAATCTATTTTAGCAGATTCCTCATGGTGGGTTTCCTTTTAAAAAAACACCCAAAGACCCCCAAATCAACAAATGACAATCATTTTTAACACCCCCCCCTTCCCCCAACACTGCGCTGCCCACACACATTCAGAAGGCATACTTGGTTCTGTGACACTACACATGCCGAAGGTCTCACACACTAGAACATTAGTTATTGACTACAGTACTAATTAGACACAGGTAGTGGCATCTAACAACATACAGGTACCATTTTTGCTCCATATGGCTAAGCCTTATTGTTGCAGAACGCATCTCCACACTACGTGCTAAAAGTACCGGCCACTTACAGCATGGTTCCACCTGAATTAAACCGTGCTTGAATATTATTTAGGAAAATAAATCTACACTCTACATAGAGTATTATTATATATCATATAGTACCAGTACAAAATTGAGCGTTACATAAAGGACCCACCTCATTAATATTCAGCACCCCATAATAAATGAATTTCTATAAATTAATTTCAATACTTATTTCAATAGCTTTTCAGATGTGTGACACGATATTTATATTCTTTATATATTCATTCCCCATTTTTTCTAAAATACTATAAATTAATTTATACACTGCTCAAAAAATAAAGGTTTTAATGCTGCGAGTATGATGCACTTAGACCCCACACATTCATTTGTGTGTAAGGGGCCAATGAAACCTGAAGTCCATAACACTTCTATGAAATCAACCTCTCCGATTTCTCCTGCTGTTGTACAAATAGAACACAAAACAGGTAGAAATGGCAATTTAACAAGCCATTTAAGAAATGTTTCTATAGGTGGCGACCACAGACCATTACTCTGTTCTTATGATTTAGGCAATAGAAGTAGCATGAGGTGATATCTACAACCTACAGAAGTCGCTTTGGTAGTGTAGCTCATCGAGGATGGCACATCAGTGTGAGCTGTGGAAAGAACATTAGCTGCGTCGGTGAGCACAATAACTAGATGCATGGAGACAGGCCAGTACACTAGGAGACAAGGAGGGGGATGTAGGAGGGCACCAACCCAGCAGTAGGACCGCTACCTCCTTTTTTTGGAAGGTGAAACCGCAGTCCCGAAGCCCTGCAAAATGACCTCCAGCAGGCTCCTAATATCCATGTGTCTGCTTAACCGGTTAAGGACCGGGCCCTTTCCTGTTTTTTCATGTCCATTTTTTCACTCCCCACCTTCAAAAATCTATAACTTTTTTATTTTTACATGTAAAGAGCTGTGTGACGGCTTGCACTTCATAGTGATGGTATTAAATATTCCGTGCCATGTACTCGGAAGCGGGAAAAAAAATCCAAATGCAGTGAAAATGGTGAAAAGACGCATTTGCGCCATTTTCTTGCGGGCTTGGATATTACGTCTTTAACTGAGTGCCCCAAATGACATGTCTACTTTATTCTTTGGGTCGGTACGATTAAGGGGATACCAAATTTGTATAGGTTTTATAATGTTTTCATACATTTACAAAAATTAAAACCTCCTGTACAAAAATAATTTTTTTGATTATGCCAACTTCTGGCGCTAAAAACTTTTTTATACTTTGGTGTACGGAGCTGTGTTTTTTTTTATATTTTTCAAAATGGCAAAAAGTGCCATTTTCGACTTTGGGCGCTATTTTCCGTTACGGGGTTAAACGCATTGAAAAACCGTTAATATATTTTGATAGATCGGGCATTTTCAGATGCGTCGATACCTAATGTGTTTATGATTTTTACTGTTTATTTATATTTATGTCAGTTCTAGGAAAAGGGGGGGGGGGTGATTTGAATTTTAAGGTTTTTTTATTATGATTTTTTTTTTTAACTTTTTCTTATTTTTTCAGACTCCCTAGGGTACTTTAACCCTAAGTTGTCTGATCGACCCTATCATATACTGCCATACTACAGTATGACAGTATATGGGGATTTTCCTCCTCATTCATTACAATGTCCTATCAGCATGGAGACGGATCAATGACGTCACGGGGAGCGACGATCCCAGGCAAGATTTTTGAGGCTGCCAGCAAAGCTGCGATAACACCGATCGCGGGTGTTACCGGTAAGTCTTTGCTGCAATATGCAGCAAAGACTTACCGTCTATGAAGAGGGCTCAGCCCGTGAGCCCTCTCCATGCAGCGCGACCCGACCGCCGCCGTGAATGCACGGCGGGCGGTCGTGAACCAGTTAAACTGTAAGAACCAGACTCCTCGAGTGTGTGTAGGGCGATTAGCATTTTCACATTGGTATCCTGTGCTATTCACTGAAGAGACTAGGTTCACACTGAGCACGTGACAGTGGCTAGAGATGCTGTGGAGAATGTTCTGCAGCCTGCAACATACCCCTGCATGACTGGTTTGACAGTGGGTCAGTAATGGTGTACACAGGAGGCAACTCTTTGGAGGGTTATACAGGCCTTGGTGTGCTTACCAGGGGACAAGGTCCTCAGACTTATTGTGAGAATATAGGCAGGTGCAGTGGGCCCTGGGTTCCTTCCGATGTATGGCAATGCTAGGCCTCATGTGTCTGCAGTGTGCCAACCAATCCTACATGCAAAGGCATTGATGCTATGGATATGCTAGACATGAATTCAGTCAAACACAACTGGGACATTATATCAACTGGTAAATTCACCAATGCCCCTTGCACCACAGACTTTCCAGTTGCTTTTAACACCAAAAGATTGATTGATGGAAGATTAGCCCTACTTGCATGCTCCTTAGGATTTCTTCTGCAAGAACTAATTTTATTCTAATCCAGAACAGTGCGAATTCGCCAAAAAAAGTTTCTCAAAATTATGTAAATTAGTCTGAGGAGAGCTTCTGAGCACCTTGGTTAATAATTCATTCACTCCCCCTGACTCATCTAGTTCCACCTGGTCCCTAATGTCACCAGCTCTCTGCAATCTCAACGGGCAGGACCACGAGGGACTGGAGGAGGCTCTCTGCTAATGTGAGCCTGACTGCCTCAGACTCATTTGCATAATGTGTAAAACTTTTGACAAAACTTATGACAAAATCATGCCATACTGGATTATGATAAAATAAGTTTCTTGCAGAAGAAATCCTAAGGAGCATGCCAGTAGGCATGATTGTAGATGTCCTTTAATCCAGGAGAACATTGGACACCTTATCGGGAGCATGTCCAGGCATTGAAGAGCAGTCGCACACGTACACTTGTGTTTAGACATTTCCACAGAAGTTGGATCATCCTGAAATTTGATGTTGAGCATCATTCCAAATCGAGACCTTCTTAGGATTTTAATTTTTAATTTTATTGATCATTTTTATGTCTGATTATTCATTTCATAGTGGAATGAGTTTAAAACAAAGAATTGCAATTGGAATATTTCATTCATTGAGAAGGTTTTATTTTAGTTTTCCTCCATTTTTTTTTTTTTTTGAGAAGTGCAGATATATTATATTTTGCCCACTAATAATTTTTATACCCTCCCCCCCTAATTTAATTATATACAACCCACTTTTACATATATAACATTATCCCCTTTTTATACACAGGCCATTATATATATTCCCATTCCAATTTATTTTCCAGCTTCAAAAATAAAGCCCCCGTTTATGCAGGCTCAGGCCCCACCCACCTCATCAAAATCCCCTATAACGTCCCACAAACATTTTTTAATTGCAGCAGCCTAAGTGAATGTATAGAATAGAATGTAGACAATACTATGCAATTTCTTCCAACAGGGTAGGGATAGAACATGCAGTCAAAAAGAAAGTATACCCTCTTTGAATACTATGGTTTTACATATCAAAATATATTAACCCCTTAGTGACGCAGCCTGAAAAGGCTCTAGCGACTGGGTGTTTTTAGTGAATTTTTGTAGGCGCTGGTTTAAGGGCCATAACTTTTTTTGTTGCATGCTACCTTAACATTTTTTGTGGTATTTTCTTTTTCGGGACACATAGAGCTAATTAAAAAGATATATATAAAAATGGCACTCCAGAATAAAGTTAAAAAAAAATCAATTTTTTTTTCATTTGAAACTTAGAGTGCTGCCATTGTTTTCTATAGTTTGATGAACTTTGTTAGTAAAGTTCTGGGTCACTGCACCGGAGTAACATATGTTATACGAGTGCTGCTTCCTTTACAATTTTTTATTTTTATTTTGGTAGAGCAGAAATTTTAGCAGACCATGGTATTTGGTCTGGTTTGGTATTTGTTGGCATATTGCTATGGAGGAGAAAAGCAATGACACATCACAAACACATAAATCCACTTCAAATAAAATAAAAAAAAACAAACATCCATAGAAATAGTTTAATATGATTGTTGTGCATGTCTTGTCATTTGCTTTAATCTATACTAAATTGTGTACTGTTATTTCAGTGCTGCATTGTTATGACAATACTTTACTTGTAATATAGTTCAGCTTTTTGTGTGTTAGCTACAGGACCTTATTTGTAGCTGCACAGATCCCTATTTGATTGTTGTGAAAATTTTAAGTTCTGAATTCTACATTTAGTAAGAGTGTTCAGAAACAGAAAACATACAGTAGATGATCTTCACAAGAGGTGATGTCCCAGCACATTCACCCAAAGGCAATATTGCGCAATGTTCAGAAAATCTAATCTAAATAAATACTATATCCTGGTATATAAAACCCCAATATTCTTGGAGTTTTAATTTTCCATTACTGTACATCAGATTCAACAACATTCCCTTTTTACTTTTAGAAAGCAGTGTAAAATAAGGGCCATCAGTGCAGAATGATCTTTATTATTCCTACATACAAACCAACTTTCCTGATTTTACTTACATGCATTCCAAGAGCAGCACAAATGTTTGCAGTCACATGCAGGGGTAGAAGTTCTCTTTTTATGCTTCTTGCTCCTACAACCTAATGGATTTTCTTTATGGTATTAGTTACCTTAACCAACTGGACAGGATCACAGCACCTGACTACCTCCCAAATGAGCAAGATGTACTCCGTTCCCGTGTTAAAACCACAGGAATCATAGAGACACAGTTTTCATTTAAAGATCTGCATTTCAGGTTTGTGCATTTTGGATTCTAAATTTAAAAAAATGTATTTTGATTACAATTAATAAGCATATTTGTTTCTAGAACTATTGTGTATTTTAACTACCGTAATTACATTTGTGACCCAACCAAATAAATCATTCCCATTTCCTCTACTGATCTCATAATTTAATTTTGGGCTTCCTGTACCTAGATAGTAAATGAGCTATGATAGCCATTATAATTTAGTTTTCATAAACGTGTCTCATAATACTTTTGTACTTTGTACATATTCCCTGGAAATAATTTTTTTTGCATGCTACCTTAAAAAAATTTGCAATGTTAAAGTAACAGCATAGTTGTAGTTAAAAATAAATTACAAAGGATTTTTCTCTTTTTGGGTGGGTTAAGACTGAAAAAATTGGAAAAAAGGCTGTTGTAATGTATAGTACATTTTTTCAAATACATTAATGAATTCAAAATGACTACTCTAAATCAATTCCCTGGTGTGAGCACCACTAATGTGAGTATATATTATTATTGTGTGCACTTTTTTAAAATTTATATGTTCCCCATGAGATCATAGGAGACATTTTCAATTTTTTTTTCTTTAGAGTATTCCACAGTAACTGGGGCATCTAAGCTACTTCAGCGCTATGCAGTGAGGATAGGAGAAGGCAGAAGCAGTAAACTGCTTCTATCTTCTCCCTAGGGGCTCTGATCAGCAGAGGACAACACCAAAACATTTCACTCTGAAGTCAGTGGGCGGTTAAGAGGATTAAATATGGATTTTTTTTTTTTTTACACATAAAAAAAGTGTTGCCAAAGCGTTATCTCATCATAGATCTTTGTAGCATTTCATAAGGAGCTGTCACAGCTCGACTTTCTGAGGAGCCACATGAGCAGCTTGGTTATTATGATCAACAGCTGACAAATATGCATTGCAAATGCTAGTGATGTGCTACCTTTAATGAAACAACCCAATGAGAAAACGTCAAGCCTTTTATCCTAACGCTGATACTGTTGACTTTTCTAGAATGTTTGATGTGGGTGGACAGAGGTCAGAACGCAAGAAGTGGATACACTGTTTTGAAGGTGTCACTTGCATTATATTCTGTGGAGCATTAAGTGCATATGACATGGTCCTGGTGGAAGATGAGGAAGTGGTATGTGAAGCTACGATTGTAACAGAATAGTCTTTTGTATTTATAACCATTTTAGTACACAGTTTTTGTGGGATGCACTAATTAACTTGAAATCTTATTAGCCATTTAAAGGGAACATGTCAGCAGTATTTCACATATCAGGTTAATGGCATGGAGCAGCAGGTTTGTGTTTTAACTTACCTTGCACCCTGACAGAATCCTCTGTGTAGTGGAAAAAACAACATGTGACTGGTCTGTGCTGTAGACTGCTCAGCTCTTAGCCCCCTCCTTTGTGCTCCTGTATAGGAGCACAAAGGCAGGGGCTTAGAGCTGGCTTTTTTTTAATGCATCAAAACCAAAGCCCAACCCCTGGGACTAAACAAAGGATTCCGTCAGTGTGAAAAGTAAGTTTTAACACAATTATATTTTAATGTAAATGCTTAGAGAAGGCAGAAAGGAATATTTGCAATGCAGCTGTAATGGGCTCCTGCAACCTGTCTTTAGTGAAAAACAGGTCCCTGGTGACAGGTTCCCATTAAGCAAACATGTAATTGTAATTTTGAATTCTAATTCCTTAAATTCAAATGGCATATTTAAATAGCCATTATTCTGATTCCTGGGATACTCCCTCAGATATCTTCTATGAATTGGTAAGAAGTGCATGTGCAAAGCTGCAAAACACTAAAGTGTTTTTAACTTTTATTTTTTTGTTTTATATCAATTGTTATTCTTCACAGAATCGGATGCATGAATCCCTCCATCTGTTCAACAGCATTTGTAACCATAAGTTCTTTGCGGCCACATCCATTGTCCTTTTCCTGAACAAGAAGGATCTTTTTGAACAGAAAATTAAGAAAGTTCATCTGAGCATCTGTTTCCCAGACTACGATGGTGGGTGTCCAGAAAACAAAACATTCATATAATTTACTTGGCTGAGAGCTAGATACATTTCTGTGTAACAATTTCCCCTTTGGTCCTTAAAAACGCTTCTATGTTTATTATAATAGGTCCAAACACATATGAAGATGCAGGGAACTACATCAAGAACCAGTTTCTGGATTTAAACATGCGGAAAGATGCCAAGGAGATCTATGGTCACATGACTTGTGCCACTGACACGCAAAATGTTAAGTTTGTGTTTGATGCGGTGACTGATATTATCATCAAGGAGACACTGAAGGACTGTGGACTATTTTAAACTTCACAAAAGTTTTTGTGGAACAACTATCTTTGTATCCCTTTTGAGACAGAATTGTGGCCGTTTAAGAAAAATGTTACATTTTGTGTAAATAATAATGTCTATTCAATACCGATTAACACTATAGTACAGAAAAAGTATTTAAGGGATGTCTCAACCTCAACCAATCTCAACCAGCTGTTAAAAAGCAGAAACGGCCAGAAGACTTTACCTTATGTTTTTTGTAATGTGTATAAATGTGGGGAGCAGGATATTAGGTAGTTTTCCAATATAGTATTGGTAAATTACCCAATATCCTATTCCCCACACATTACAAAAAACAAGGAAAAAGTCGCCAACCCCTTTAACTGGCATTGGCAGACCTAGGCAGCTATAAGGACACTGCCCACAAAACATACCCAACACGTAATAGCAATAAGAGTTGTTTTTCTTAGAAGACTCTGCACCTATTCTAGCTGGCATGAGAAAAATCTAGTACCAAAAGAAAGTGAATTCATTTGTTCTAATAGTCCCCCCTTGCTACAGTCCAACATGCATCTTAAGTGTAACTTATACAGGCAGTCGAGTCCCTGACACCCGACTTACAGATGAGCTCTAACACCTAACGAACCTCTCTGCCCACTGATCTCTGGTGAAGCTCTCTGCAATCATCAGCTGTAAGGTGTCTCTGTCTTGTACCTAAACCAGGGACTGCCTGTACGCAACTTTGTATGGAGTACTTGAGTACTTTTAGTTCTTGCAATATCATCTCAGCTTGAATTATAAAATTCCCTGCCCCTGAACACAGAGACCTAAAAGTTGTCTAGCATAGAAAATAATTAGGTGAATTTACATTCCTGCACAGGTACAATATGAAGACATAGATTTAACAAGAAATACCATTGGCTCAACACGTTTCATGGGGAACACATCAATAAAAACAAAAACACAATCGGCATGTCTCACCATTTTAATACTGTATACAAATAAAAAGAGGTGGTGTCGAGAGTGCAGAGAAAAAAATGTCTGTGTGAAATGCAAAGTAAAAAACTTCTGTAAAATGGCGACAGCTTGATGTGGTTATAAGACGGTAAAGAAATGTTAGCGGCAACATAACTGTAAATATATACCCATGGTGTTTGGCACCAGACAAACACATGCATCTGAGCAAGTGGAATCTATAGACGATGAGGAGCAGGCAGGTAGTTGGCTGTGACAGCAAAGGCACCTGATACATAAGAAGGAAAAAGAGACAAGCCAGGAAAAGGACACTTGAGAGAAAGTTCTCAGTGGCTAATGGAGAAGTTCAAATAATGGAAAGAAGTAAACTGCGTCACATATAGTAAATGCCAAGCAAAAGACACTACTCGGTGTTGGGAATGGTTTAAGTATAAAATTCATTATGCATAATGGTGTACCCAATCATGGTGAGAGCAAAAAAAAGTATTGTTGTCCAAAACAATGGTATAATCTCTTGCTGCAAAATCAATAAAAATTGATAAGTGACAGATAAATGCAACACTGAGATTGGCAACTATCAAAACATCAAATAATGACTGTAGTATTAAACATAGGTCCCACCTAAGTGCTGAGCAAGAACACTGCAGCTTTTACAGATTCAGTAACCAGTATCCAGCCAAAGAGGAAGATTCCAAGAATGGACAGTGTGGAACAGTAACAGTCCAGTCATACAGAAGAATAGAGAGGATGAAACAATTGAGACAGTGGTAACATCATAAAAGGGGGCATCTCACAGTTCTGTCCAAAGTCAGGGGTAGGATGCATATGCAAGGTAGGAAGTAGGCCTCATCTGAGGAACATGGCTCGTGCATAGTCTGATACCCCAACCCTTATGGAACAGGGCTTCAGGATTAACCATCGGTTTTCATTGTATGTTCTGTAAAGGAAATGCAATCAGAAAAAAAAGAATTAATAAAGCTGCATCACTTAGGGTCAAAGATTATATGTATCAAAAAGGCTTAAAGATTTACAGTCTTAACAAATAATCATGTTGGCCATATGCTACCGTCTTAACTTGACAGCTCCACCACAGAGTGTTTTCAGTGGGCCACAAGTCATGAAGGATGTGGAAGGCAGTGCAGGTATTGGAATTGTGATCCTAGAGTGGATCCCACCCATTGCTAGTATTATGCCTGCAGTGAGTCTGCAAAGTGATCAAAGTGGACAATTAAATTAATTTAGATTATGTGGTTGCTATGAGACATAAAAGGCAGTTATGTATTTATGGTTTTTATATTCCCTTTTTTTAAGGAACTCTGCCAGCACTTTTGACCATAGACTAAGATGCAGAAAGTGTTATCTGATAGATTGTGTGCGCTTTGCAACCATACCATGTTTGTTTTGTTAAAGAGGACCTGTCAGAGCAATTAGGGACAATAAAGCACCCACAGGTCATTATGGACTAAATGGTTTAGTGTCCCAAATAGCCTCTCTGGGTGCTATGAAAAAAACCTTCACACTTAGAGATGGGTCTGATGGGGAACATCATACCCTCATATAATCCCAGCACCTGTGCAGTAATTTAATGAAGCCGGAACAGTAGACCCTGGGTTAATTGTATAAGTGCTGCACCCAAGGCACATGCATAGTGAACCCAGAGTTAATTATGGGAGCTCCGGATCAAGTTAAGTATACAAGTTTTTTTTGACAGGGCAGAGGGAAAAACTAAAGTGAAATTAAACCACCAGTCCACAAGAACCTGTGGGTGGTTTAATCTCCCGAATCACCCAACAGGTCTTAACCCCTTAACGACTTGGCCTTTTTTTAGTTTTTTCACTTCCATTTTTCACTCCCCACCTTCAAAAATCTATAACTTTTTTATTTTTCCACATAAAGAGCTCTGTTATGGCTTTGTTCTGCGTAACAAATTGCACTTCGTAGTGACGGTATTTAATATTCCATGGTGCGTACTGGGAAGCGGGAAAAAAATTCCAAATGCAGTGAAAAATGGTGAAAAAACACATTTGCAACGTTTTCTTGTGGGCTTGGATTTTACAGCTTTCACTGTGTGCCCCAAATGACATGTCTATTTTATTCTTTGGGTTTCTACGATTATGTGGATACCAAATTTGTATAGGTTTTATAATGTTTTCATACATTTAAAAAAATTAAAACCTCCTGCACAAAAATTTTTTTTTTTTTTGATTTTGTCATCTTCTGGCGGCAATAACTTTTTCATACTTTGGTGTACGAAGCTGTGGGTGGTGTCATTTTTTGCGACTTTTGATGGCGTTTTCATTGCTATCATTTTTAGGACTGTGCGACCTTTTGATCACTTTTTTATTAATTTTTTAATATTTTCCAAAATGGCAAAAAAAATTTCATTTTTGACTCTGGACGCTATTTTCCGTTATGGGAACACAGCGAAAAACCGTTATTATATTTTGATAGATCGGACATTTTCGGATGCGGCGATACCTAATGTGTTTATGATTTTTACTATTTATTAATATTAATATCAGTTCTAGGGAAAGGGGGGTGATTTGAATTTTTATGTTTTTTTATTTTTATTTTTTTTAACTTTTTTTACTTTTACTTTTTTTTACTTTTATTTTTCAGACTCCCTAGGGTACTTTAACCCTAGGTTGTATGATCGATCCTACCATATACTGCCATACTGCAATATGGCAGTATATGGGGATTTTACTCCTCATTCATTACAATGTGCTGATAGCGCATTGTAATGAATGGGTTAAAACGAGACAGCTTCGGGCCTCCGTGAGACCCGAAGCTGTCATGGCAACGGATCACCGCTCCCCGTGACGTCATCTGGGAGCGATGATCCGCAACAAGATGGCGGCGCCATCTTTCTGAAGCCTCCGGCAGCATTGCCGGCGGCGATCGCAGTGAAAGCACCCGCGATCGGTGCTAGCACCGATCGCGGGTGTTACCGGTAAGCCTTTGCTGCAATATGCAGCAAAGACTTACCGGCTATGGAGAGGGCTCGGCCCGCGAGCCCTCTCCATGCACCCGGACCTGGCGCGCGTCAGGAAGGGGTTAAACTATTGTAAAAAGTGGATTTACATTCCAGGATGGTAGCTAGAATTGAGAAACTGCAATGTGAGATCTCTTCACTGAACACAGTACAGCCCAGTGTTTCCCTTTTGCATTACTTAGATAAACCATATAATATTTAATATTAAAATCAATCAATACAAAATAAAATTCATCCTGGTATCTAGAACATATACAGATATAGATGAATATGAAATGAAATCCACCTTTAAATACACCTATATTATCAGAACACACATCTTCACAGATCTACACAAAAGCCTAACTATGCCAACACCCTACATGTTATTAGTGAATTGGTTGTAATGAAAAACACCAGATCTCTCCTTAGCATATGTCTTTTAAGCCCGATGGCTAAAAAAAAAAAAAAAAAAAAAATTTGGTCCTAAAAACACGCTCAGTCCACTTTTTCTCAAGATTGACCAAACCAAACCTAGACTTGCTGACCTGAAATACTAAGCTTAGTTCAACAATTCTAAGTTTGGTCGCATAATTCTTGTAAGTACACAGACCAAGTTTGTTAAACCAAACTCACGTATGGGCAACAGGCTTTATCGAGCTCAGTTAAGAACAGTTCTAGTTGCCAATAGCAACCAGAGCACAGATTAAAATTTTATAAACAGTTGTGGTCAATGAAAGATGAGCTCTGATAGGTTGCCATGAGCAACAAGAACAGTTTCGGCTCCTTTAGACAATTCTGATAAATCTCTCCGATAAAATCTTAAAGGCTATGCATGCTCTGGTGGGGATTCTCAGTCTCTAAAGCAAATGCAGTTTTCCAGGGTTGGAAAAAGGACAACTATCCTCCAGCTCTATCTTAGACAGTTATGTAGAGGGAGCTGCTTTATTTAACTTTGAGGACATGCCTAGTGACATGACATGGGATAATCTTAAAACAGAGTTGTCTAAAGTTAGGAGTCTATTGTTTTTGGAAATTATGCAAAGGGATTTGCACATGAAAGAAAGTTCTCAAATATTAATCCTCTATGGATGTTTACACAATACTCAGTTTTATTGCGGTTTTTAGTTCGATTACTCAGTGATGGTCAGTGTTAGATTCAGCAGTCTGAGCGGGTACTAGCTGAGCAGAGACTTCATGATTCCTCTGTGCTATGTGATGCTGTGTGCTGACAATGTGGTTAGATTGTCATAGCACAGGGTTTAGCTACACTTTCATTTAGCTTCTTAAGATTCGACTAAAATCTGATGCACAAAAAGAGAGGAGACAATTCAGAGTCATGAGAGGGATAGAAGATACAATGACATACTGAGCTCTGCTACCTCTCCTAATCAATAAAACATACAGTCAGCACTTCTACCCCCCCCCACTCCTTGGGGGGGAGATTATCTTGTCTGTAGAGCTGCTAATGTCTCCTCTGCACGACGCTGCTGGACAGAAAGTGCCCCTGTCTGTAGTGCTCAACTTGCCTTGCTTCCTGACAGAAGTCAGGACTGTGTGGTCCTAGTGGTTGGGCTTTGGTTTGGATGCATTTCACAAAACATATGACTTGTCTGTGCTGCAGACCGCAAAACTCTTGGCCCCCTCCTTTGTGCTCCTGTACAGCTCCTCCCTCCTGCTTCTTCACAGAGCTCACAGCCTGGTGAGCTGACATCAGTGGGAGAGGGAGGAGCTGTAAAGGAGGACAATGGTGGGGGCCAAGCGCTGAGCAGTCGGCAGCTCAGGCAAGTCACATGCTGTTTTTTGAAATGCATCCAAACCAAAGCTCAACCCCTAGGACTACACAGAAGATTCTGTCAGGGTGCAAGGTAAGTTATAACACACAATTATAATGTAATGCAAATACTTATTTATAATGGTTTTTAATTATTATTGGCTATTGAACTTTAGGTGTTTGATCACAATTGTACTGCAGTATTACCAATATAGAGCTTCACTATAAGAGCCTACCTGCTCTCATTGGCTACCGGGTGGCATTGCAACCTATTGGCATCCTACAATTACCTTATATACTCGAGTATAAGCCTAGTTTTTCAGCACAAAAAATGTGCTGAAAAATCCAAACTTGGCTTATACTCGAGTCAAAAAAATAAATATATCTAAACTCACCTTTCCGGCGACCCCTTTATATCCTCTGTGCGATCTGTCCAGCAGTGGCAGCAGGCTATATACACCGGGGCAGGGGCTGGCAGGCTATATACACCGGGGCAGGGGCTGGCAGGCTATATACACCGGGGCAGGGGCTGGCAGGCTATATACACCGGGGCAGGGGCTGGCAGGCTATATACACCGGGGAAGGGGCTGGCAGGCTATATACACCGGGAAGGGGCTGGCAGGCTATATACACCGGGGCAGGGGCTGGCTGGCTATATACACTGGGGCAGGGGCTGACTGGCTATATACACTGGGGCAGGGGCTGGCTATATACACTGGGGCAGGGGCTGGCTGGCTATATACACCGGGGCAGGGGCTGGCAGGCTACATACACCGGGGAAGGGGCTGGCAGGCTACATACACGGGGGCAGGGGCTGGCTGGCTATATACACTGGGGCAGGGGCTGGCTGGCTATATACACTGGGGCAGGGGCTGGCAGGCTTTATACACTGGGGCAGGGGCTGGCAGGCTTTATACACTGGGGCAGGGGCTGGCTGGCTATATACACTGGGGCAGGGGCTGGCTGGCTATATACACCTGGGCAGGGGCTGGCTGGCTATATACTGGGGGGGCTGTGACCAATGCATTTCCCACCCTCGGCTTATACTCGAGTCAATAGGTTTTCCCAGTATTTTGTGGTAAAATTAGGGGCCTCGGCTTATACTCGGGTCGGCTTATACTCGAGTATATACGGTACTACACTGGCGCAATGATCTGGAACAATGGAATGGCACCCATTTCCCACCCACTGCCAATAACGTAGCACTTAAAAGGTTAACACCCCAGAATGGTCCCGAATGGTCCCAGTCACCAATAAAAAACAGCAGGTCCCTCATTATGTATCCTCAAATATATATAATTCCACTGAATGTTTTTTTTTTTCTCCAGATTTCAAGTACACTGCATAGAATATTACATGGTGCCACTGGGAAGAACAATTTGTTCAGCAGATAGAAAGTGTAATATGGCTGTGTAAACAGAAAATTTAAAAATATATGTTTTTTGGAATGCAGGCAGTCAAAACTGGAAATGTATAAACTAAGGGCCTGGTTTCGAAGTGGTTTTGGAAGACAAGTTGTATGCAAGCACATTTTGGTGTGCCTAAAATGTAATTATTAACCCAATAATGACGTGGCCCTTTTTTGTTTTGGCATTGTCAATTTTCACTCCCCACATTCACAAATACATAACTTTTTATTTCATGTGCAGAGCTGTACAAGAGCTTGCTTTATGAGCAACAATCTGTAAATTCTGGTGTCAGTATTCACAGTGTGCTACAAATGACTCCTCCCTTTTATTCATTGGGTCGGTACAATTAAAAAAAAAATTTCACGCTTCTTTGTACAGAGCTGTGTAAGTTGTCATTAGAAGAAGGACGAGCTGATATTTTAAATGCTACGATTTTGGAGTCTGTGCAAACTTTTGATCACCTTACACTGCAATACTACTGCACTGCAGCATATGACATTTTTTCTCAAAATCTGTATCGGTCTGCCGCTCACAGACCACTCAAGATCTGTGCAAACGCATCCCAAAGTATCGGCTTCACAGACATCCTGGAGAAGGAAAAGCCTGCACAAAAACATGTGTGGACAGCACAACAAGCAGAGGACTTTTTATTTTATATTTTATGGACTGGACCTAGAGGATTGAGGGCAAAGAATACACAACAGGTAGGAAGGGCCTACAGAGGCCTAAGAAAGGTATTAACCCACATCTCAGGAGCCAGATCAGCTGACTCTTCTTCAGGTTATCCTGAAAAGGATGTTCTGTTGAAGTCAGGGAGAAAACTGGGTAAGTAGCATAAGGAGCCCAAATACAGGCAGTCCCCGGGTTACATACAAGATAGGGTCTGTAGGTTTGTTCTTAAGTTGAATTTGTATGCAAGTCGGAACTGTATATTTTATCATTGTAACCCCAGCAAGAACTTTTTTGGTCTCTGTGACAATTGGATTTTAAAAATGTTGGGTTGTCATAAGAACCAGGATTAACAATAAAGCTTCATTACAGACGCCTGTGATAACTGTTACAGCTGATTATTGTAGCCTAGGACTAAAGTACAATAAATTACCAATATCCAGAGGTCCGTTTGTAACTAGGGGTCGTATGTAAGTCGAGTGTTCTTAAGTAGGGGACCGCCTGTACAGAGGAAAACTGATAAAAGAACTAGTGTCAGGAGGAGTCTCTAATTGCATTCAAGAGCACCGTGGGCTCTGCTCTGTAAGGATCTGAAAGATCTCTCCCTGTCCAGCTGGTGGCCAGATATTCAGTTTTTTTTTTTGAACAGTTTTATTGAAGTAAATGTAACATTCCTTTACATACAACTTTCGCAGCTACGTTTGAAATATGTGAGAAAGTTCATCTTGTAGTTGCAACAATGACCTCAAAGAGTCCATAAATACCTATGAAAGCTCAATGGGGTAACTAATTGATCTAGTATCAATTCTGCATTAAGATAAGTCACATTAAGTATACAGCAATTTAGTTTTAACAAAATCCTATTGTTTGGAAAGAAAGAAAATGCTTTACAAATAAACAGGCAAAACATAAAACCCTTGCATGGGGAACATCAGAAATCAAGTATAAAGTACTTTAATTGAACATAATAAAAGTAAAACAGCCCTTATCAGAGAGTAATCAGAATTGTGTGATACTAACAGCTTGGGCACCTGCTTGACATCACATGACCATGGACATATTTCTATTTACTTAACCCCTTCTCGCACATGGACGTAATAGTGGTCCCTGCTTCTGGCACATGAACTGAGCTGGCAGCAGATTCAGCTTTAATATACAGCTGACAGCCGCTAACACTGCGATCTAACACTCGCGACCGGAGGCGGCTCGGAGACGAGAGTGTTGACCCTTTGACCACACATGTAAGCATGACCGTGGCGTGTAAGGGTGTTCCCCCTAAGGATCAGACCCCCTTCCATGCCTCTTACCGGGGGATCCGATTCTCTTCTGGGGAGCTCCAAGGTCTGCCGAGTGCCCCGGAGCTGGCCGATCTCTTCTACCAAGTCTACAGGACAGGATCCCTAGCCTGTTGCAAACTTCACATCAAGAGGTGCTTACCATCTATCTACTTAAAGTATCTGACCTATATGGATACAGCACTCTTCCAGTGGAGATGACAAGCCAAGTATTTTCATATAATGATGATGAACGCGACTCAATCCTATCCAATGTAACCATTTCACGTGATTTTCTGCAAACGCCAGCATCTGAATTCAAATTGAGGGATCTGGAAAAAGCTTCAAAAAAAGCTCATCAATTACAAGCTACAAAGTGCCATTCTAGAGGAATATATCACAGTCAAAAGAATTCCAAGAGGACTTTGTGTCCCCTTAAGACCCACTTTATTCGGTGAGGACCCAGAATACAGATACCAATTTGAAAAGATATTGAACAAATGTTCTCTGGATATCATGACGCTAACCATATGCTTTTTACAAAAGTCTATTTCCACCACTCAGGAACAAATTACATCCATAGAACAACAACTCCAGGCAAGTACTCCGACGAGTACCTCAAGCAGAAAGAACGGGTGACCACTACCTTACGCAAACATTGATCATTAATAGAAGCATCAAAAAGGAAGAAGTTCCGGAGAGAAACTGAGGACTACAGAACCTCAAGAACTGCCTTTTTCTGCTGCACACTACCAGCTTTAATCCTGTTTTTCAGCAATCTTCAATTTTTAAAATTGTGTTTTCTCATGTATTTTGTTTGCTCAAATAAAGAGATTGTGATATTTTTACCCTACTACTTTTGTTCTCTTATTGCCTCATTTTCCCCCACTTTCTTGTGAGGGATACAATAGGTTCACAAATTCTGCTATAGCATAACAAATGCTATATTGATGATATATTCTGCATTTGGGGGGCCTATTGGACACCTTGTTATTACCTATTACCAACATTACAATTTACATTACAGTACTGAATCAATCAGCTTTCTCGATACCACAATACACAAATCTGCAGTAGGCATACTGACTGACCATGGACCTCTACTGCAAACCTACAGACCGGAATAGTAGCCTACACTATGACAGCTGCCATCCCCCTGCCACAAAAAATTATTAGATCCCTCGATCACAACCAGAAGACTGGTGACTGATCCCGCGACCCAAACCATACGGGTACAAGAAATGACACAACGCTTCAGGGACAGAGGGTACCCAGAGAAGACCATCAACATGGCACACTCACCACCATTCACTACACCACACGGACCCCAGGACAAACGCATACCCTTTGTACATACTTTCCATCCCACAGCTAACAAAATTCTACACATTCTTAGGAGTCATTGGTCCATTTTGACCAAATTCCAGAATTCCAAAACACAATACTTCCATGCAGATGCAGGTCTAAAAACTTACACAACACACTGGTAAAGGCTGACATTGGTTCCAAACGGACTATGATGAGACAATTCCTGGCCACTCCACGTAGAGGTACTTTCCCCTGCCTACACTGCTCCCAATGTCCTACGGTGCAATCACTTTACTCATCCACATACAGGCAAGCGTTACCCCATCAAAGAGCACTTTACATGTGGCATTAGCTACGCAGTTTGATTAAATGTCCCTGCGGATTACTCTACATAGGAGAATCTACCCAAAAGTTGAAAGATCGTATAGGCCAACATAAAAACACCATTAGAACCAATAACTTACTTCTACCCCTACCAGCCCATATCCACATGGGACATAGCCTAGCGCAGTTGAAATATCAAGTCATAGAACATATACCCCAACCGAGGAAGAGGTGGCAACGGGGTACAACTTCTTAAGAAGAGGGAAGCGTGTTAGATAAACACATTGCAATGTCTGGAACTGAGGGGACTGAATACAAAGTCTTCTGTGACTTTGATATACCGTACCCATGTGCCTATGGGATGTATTATGGCTGCCATATGTGAATGTGTTTTGTCACCATTTTAGTGCTGTTTTCTTACCTATTTTCTAACTTTATATATTTACCTTGCAGATCCGATAGTCATCATCCTAGTGATCCAGTTGGTAAGATTAAAACACACACATGATATAGCCTCTTTCCATTAGGCTAACATTTCATACAGCACCTTACTTATTTTCAGTCTTGCTCAATACAACCTATGTCCTCTCCTTATATCTGATTTAACCTCCCGTGCGCCACAATCCAGTGCTTACTTCCCACAGCACATGAGTGAACTGCATCACCAACCGGCAACTCCCTGATTTGTCACTCAGCCCCTCCCTGGGGTTGGTACTTACACTCTCGCCAACACACACACTCCCTATACATTCATAGCGTGCAGGAGCACCATACAGACCGCATCTTTACCTGCACCATAAGTGGAGAGTCATGTAATAGGTTCTACCCTATATGTTTTCCTATGTGCTTCTCTCCTTTACAGGCATGTTCCTTTTATCATGGATGCGTTGGTCCTTGGGTAGCACTGCACTCAGCTGGCCACTGTGTACCACCTTTGATGTACCTGTACTTATGCCTGCATTTATGTATACATATGATGTTGGCAATGTATTTACTATATACTATTGTATACGAAAATTATGACACTTATCCTGGATACCGATCCTTCCTGTTACTTCTATTGGTGTATCCATACAATGCATCGTTACATTGTCATATGAATTGTTATATGATTTGTTACTCATCCATACGTGTCATTTCAAATGTATGCATGTATATAGTCCCCTGCATACATTTGTGTCTTGCTTTGCATATCTTTTTATAGTGTTTGACAAAGGCCCAGGGGGCCGAAACGTCAGTACACTACTGTACTAACAATAAACCCAACCCTAACTGCATTTGATATCACGTTATGCACAACCTTTATTGTCTACCAAGTCTACGGGGTAGGATCCGTAGCCTGTTGCACACTTCACATGAAGAGGTGCTTACCATCTATCTACTTAACGATCCCTTCCGGGTCTGACTCTTAATAAAGTATAGAAACACAAATAAACAGAAAACCCCACATATGAACTCGACTAAAAAATAACAACTCTACTCACAAAAAATAAGCCCTTAACCAGGTTAGTCAGACAAAATATAAGTTATACACCTGAAAAAATGGTGATGCTAAAATGAACAAGATTTTCTCCAAATTTGTTTTTATTCAGTAAAATTGAATAAAATACATAAACCACCACACATTTGGTATCGTTGCGTATATAACACACACGCACGGTGAACACTGGAAAAAAAAATACTTAAAAATTTTTATTTAATATCCCTTAAAAATGCTCTAAAAAGTGATCAAAAAATGTTACGTGCTCCAAAACAGAAAAGAACAACTCTAATCGCAAAAAATAAGCTCCAAAATTTTTTAAAAGTTATGCATTTGAAAAGACTGTGATGCCAAAATGAACAAGATTTTCTTCAAATTTCTTTTTATTGAGTAAAATCGTGGTGACTCAAGGAATAAAAATATATTATTATTGGTATGGTGAACGGCCCAAAAAAAAAAAAAAAATTGATGACATTCAATTTTTCCACCAAAGAGTTAATAAAATCTTATCAATTAGTCATAGATGCCTCAAAATTATGCACCAGAAAAGTGTATCTCATGTGACAAAAAAAACATAAGCCCCTACATTCCCACAATAATAATAATAAAAAAAAAAAAATTAAAGCCTGTACAATTTTACAAAGCAAATCTGCTCTTAGCGGCGCTCCTTCTATTCTATGCCTGGCCGTGTGCCAATGCAGCAAGTTACCACTACATATGGGGTATCGGTACACTCAGGAGAAATCGGGAATCAAACTTTGTGGAGTCTTTTAATTTACTACATTGCCCAAAATGATTGTATTGTTTAAAAATATTACAATTTCTAGAACGCACCTCCATTTTGCTTTAACCCATATAAAACACCTTATGGGTTAACAAACAACTTAAAAGTTCTTTTTCATACGTTGAGGGGTGTAGTTTCAATAATGGGGTAATTAATTAGTCTTGCTATTATTTAGGCAATTAACAGTCAATTAAAAGTAGAGCAGGTCCATCTAATACATTTGGGTGCCATTTTTCACATTTGTTGGAAAATCTCCAAATTCTGAGCCTCATAACAATCTAATAAAATACTTGGAATCTTAAAAATCCTTTTAACATAAAGCAGACATTTGGGTGCTATGACCATCTGCTTCAAAAGTAGAGAATTTAGAACTTTGAAAATAATGAATTTATCAAAATTTTTGCCAAATGTTTTATTTTCATAACTAAACACTAAAGATATCATCCAAATTATCCAAAGCTATAACCACTTATTAGTGACACAGGGCAGATTTGAAAAATGGGGCTACGTCCTTAAAGGGGTTTTCCCAGGAAAGTAAATTCTCACATTTCAATCCCCTAGTGATGTTAACACAATAAAGATAAATTGTAAAGTATGGGGTTAAAATTTAGTCATTATTATTTTCTGTTTTAGCTCCTATCGTTTCCTAGGCTGCTCAGTGCAAATCCCTGAGTGTGGGCGGGGACTCTCTAACCAGGCACATGATCCATCTACTTCTGTGGGGTGACAGATTGGTTACATTATCAGGGTACTAGTGTATATACAATTTCATTTACCTTTTGACATTGTACCAACACACTGACACATAGAAAGATAAATGAGACAGATCATCGATGAGATGCATGAGATATCTACTGAACAGTGGA
Source organism: Engystomops pustulosus (assembly GCF_040894005.1). Taxonomy (NCBI): domain Eukaryota; kingdom Metazoa; phylum Chordata; class Amphibia; order Anura; family Leptodactylidae; genus Engystomops; species Engystomops pustulosus. The sequence goes on along the minus strand of NC_092412.1, from coordinate 176,613,431 downwards.
ATGACAGACAGACAGGCTGACAGACTTTTACACGGCCAGCCCTGCTACATCTCACAGATATGTGTCTGCCTCCCCCTGGATCACTTATCTCCTTGTAGTTCCTGCAGGAGGTGTGGCTACAGGCTTAGAGCAGAAAGACACAGAAACTCAGCAAGCATGGCTGTCCCACAGAAATTCAAGATGGTGGCCACCCGACCCCAATACCAAAATTAAAGGGTCGTGTCTAGGGGTAACTGAAATTGTGTACACCAGGACTGATAGAGACAGGTTGGAATTATATCTGTAAAATGCTGTACCTTTGTTAATAACAGTGAATTAGAGAATGTGTTATTTTGTTATACAAATAAGAAACTTGTCTTCGAGGGAATAATACCCCTTTTAGGCCCAAATAGGTCAAGTCCTGAAGGGGTTAAAAATAAACATAGAAGCTTTGTACAGTGGGCAGAGATTTAGAAAACTGTGAGGAATTGATACAGAAAGTAGAATTGTTTAACTTTTCCTTACATAAATCATATAAATAATTTTCTGAAAGTGGACAACCCCTTTAACTGTGTGGTTCTGTTATTAATTTTCAGTAAATCCTAGAGATGTGAGGATAAAAGATCCAATTCCATTTAATGCCAAATATGTTCATATTTGGATTGTAGGTTAGTAAAGCAGCTAATATACAATTGTCATACACATCCAAGAGTAACCAGATGACCGTAGCCTTCCATCTATCTACTCCTTTCAGACTCTCCAGTTGGGACAGTGCTGCATAATGCCATAGAGGCATATTGGCAATTGTACATGTTAAACGGGTGAAAGATTTGGCTGTTTGCCAACCTTGCATGGCTAATTTGTATAGGAGTAACATCGGCTTTGGAGAGAAGATGCCTCCAGTATGGACCATAAAGTTTGTAACTGCAGGTGGTAGAGCAGACAATGCTCTGAGTTGGGAAGTGGGTTGCTCACTGCTTCCTCCTACAAGACCCATTCTGTATAGGTTGTGTCTGTTAACAGGAATTTCAGTAAGCACAATTTCACACCACCATAAGTGGTGGTTACTGCAACTTTTCTATTATTTACAAGGACAAAAATAATACGGGTTGTAGAGCTATTTTGCCATTGCACACTGCTCAAAAAATAAAGGGAACACTCAATTAACACATGCTAGAGCTGAATGAATTAAATAATCTCATTAAATACTTTCACAAAAAATGTATTAACCAATGGAGGCCTGGATTTGTAGTCACCCAAAAAATTAAAGTGGAAAAACACACTACAGGCTGACCAAACTTTGAACTAACGTCCTTCAAAAAAAAAAAAAAAAAAAAAAGTCAAAATGAGGCTCAGTATAGTGTGTGACCCCTCATGTACCTTTCTTACTACGCCTCGACATGCTCCCGATGAGTTTGCGGATGGTCTCCTGAGGGATCTCTTCCCAGATCTGGACTAAAGCAACCGCCACTCCAGCTACATGAGGTATAGCATTGTACTGCATTAGGAGTAACACAGCACCAACTGCACCAGCATATGGTCAAGATGTCAGAGGATCTCATCTCGGTACCTAATAGTTCCCAGGCTACCTGGGAAGCACATGGAAGGCTGTGCAGCCCTCCAAAATAATGCCACACCACACCATTACTGGCCCACTGCCAAAGCGGTCCTGCTGAAGGATGTTGCACACCTGTCACATGCTCAGTGTGAACCTGCTTTAACCCCTTAAGGACGCAGGGTTTTTCGGCTCATTTCTCGCTCTCCAACTTCAAAAATCCATAACTTTTTCATTTTTACGTGTACAGACATGTGTGAGGGCTTATTTTGTGCGTAACAAATTTTACTTTCCCGTATTGTTATTTATTTTAACATGCCGTGTACTGCGAAGCTGAAAGAAAATTCCGAATGTGGAAAAATTGAAGCCCACGTTCTTGTGGGCTCAGTTTTTACGACTTTCACTCTTCGCTCCAAATAACACGCCTACTTTATTCTTTGGTTCGGTGCGATCGCGGTGATACCAAATTTATATAGTTTTTATTGTGTTTTAATACATTTTCAAAAATTAAACGAATGTGTACAAAAAAGAAACATTTTTTTTTGCCATCTTCTGACGCTAATAACTTTTTCATACTTTGGCGCACAGAGATGTGTGAGGGGTCATTTTTTGCGAAATGAGGCGACGTTTTCATTGCTACCATTTTGAGGTCTGTGCGACATTTTGATCATTTTTTATTTAGTTTTTTATGTTATGTAAAAAGGTGTAAAAGTCGCATTTCGGACATTTGGGCGCTATTTCCCGCCTCGGAGGTCACCGCCGCCCGTAACCGTTCTTATATTTTGATAGATCGGGCATTTTGGGACGCGGCGATACCTAATATGTTTGTGATTTTTACTGTTTATTATGTTTTATATCCGTTCTAGGGAAAGGGGGTGATTTGAATTTTTAATATTTTATTAATTTTTTTTATTTTTTAAACTTTTTTTTTTTTTCCCACTATTTTTTAGACCATCTAGGGTACATTAACCCTAGATAGTCAGATCGCTCCTTCCATATACTGCAATACTTCTGTATTGCAATATATGGCATTTTTGCAGCACATTCATTACAATGAGTCACTGGCTCATTGTAACGAACCTGCAGATGCCAGATAGTCTCGGGTCAAACGAAGACCCGAGGCTACCATGGCAACCGATCGCCGCCCCTCGACGACGTTCGGGGTCGCGGCGATCGTAATAAAGATGGCGGCACCCGCGCGCCGCCGTCTTTTAGACGCCGCCGGCGGCGGTGAAAGGGTTAATAGCCGCGATCGGTGCAAGCTGCTAGAGGTCATTTTGCAGGGCTCTTCCAGTGCTCCTCCTGTTACTTAATGCACAAAGGCGGAGGTAGCAGTCTGTTGCTACAGCCCCCTCCACGTCTCCTGATGTACTGGCCTGTCTCCTGGTAGTGCCTCCAGTCCCGGACACTATGCTGACAGAGACAGCAAACTTTCTGGCCACAGCCCGCACTTATTTGCAGAATGAGCTGCACTAACTGAGTCATTTGTGTGGGGGGAGTCCGTCTCATGCTACCACGGGTGAGAAAGCACTACCAACATTCAAAAACACATCAGCCAGAAAGCTTAGGTACTGAGAAGTGGTCTGTGGTCCCCCCCTGCAGTCTTGCCAATTGCCAATAATTTCCACCTGTTGTCTATTCCATTTGCACAAAAGCATGCGAAATGGATTGTCAATCTGTGTTGCTTCCTAAGGTTATGCGACATGTGGCGTTTTGAACACATTTTCGGCCTGTTTTTAAGCAGTCTGTCAAAGACGCATGCGTTTTTGACCCGTTTGAATTAAGATAATTGGTCAAACCTGTCAAAAACGGATGCGTTTTTAACGGACTGATTAAAAATGGGCCAAAAACGCATTCAAAACGCCACATGTGGCATCACCCTAAGTGGACTGTTTCATTTCACAGAACTTTGATTTACTTGGAGTTATATTTTGTTGTTTAACCCCTTAACGTTCAGCGCCCGATATATCACAGAATAACGTATAACGCACTATATCGTAGTATAACGTCCAGCTTCTGGGACCGGCTCACGAACGGAGCCGGCATTAGAAGCAGCGTCTGTCAGGTGTCTATCACAGCTGACACCGCGCTGTAACACCCACAATCGGAGCCGACTCCGATCGCGGGTGTTAACCACCTAAAGTGTAAAGGTGTTCCTGCAATGGATCGGATCCCCATTGCCACTTACCGGAGGATCCGATCCACTTCTGGGCAGCCCCGAAGTCTGCCTAATGCTCCAGGCTGCCCAATCTCCCTAGCAGTCAGATCCCTTCCGGGTTTGACTGTAAACTGTCTGCGCATGCTCTGCATGCTCAGACAGTTTACACTGCTCTACATTGAAAAAGTATTGTAGAGCAGTGTATTGATCAGACCAACACTGGTTCAAGTTCAGGTATGTATAAGTAAAAAAAAAAAGTTAAAAACACCAAAGTTAACACTTTAGAATAAAAAATAAATACATAAAAATATAAGCCACTTTCCCATAAAAACACTCAAGTATAAAAAACAAAAACACACAAAAAAAGCCACATATTTGGTATTGCCGCATCCATAACAATCTGTATAATAAAACAGAATAGTTACTGGACCTGCACAGTAAACGCCAGGGGGAAAAACGCAAAAAAACTTTCCGAAAAAGATCATTTTTAATTAATACCTTTTAAAAAATGCTCTAAAAAGTGATTAAAAAAAGTTACACTCTAAAATAAGACCACTAAAAAGAACAACTTTTCTCTCAAAATATATGCCCTTAACCAGATTTGTCAGCGGAAAAAGTTCTGCATATGAAATGATGGTGATGCTAAAATGAAAAAAATTTCTTCAAATTAGTTTTGATTCAGTAAAATTGAATAAAATACACAAAACCCCCACATATTTGGTATCGCTATGTCCGTGGCAATCTGTATAATAAAAAAGAATCGCTATTGGACCCCAAACAACCTAAAAAAACTCTCCGAAAAAAATATGATTAACGCCGAAGCCACTTTTCACCTTCCTGACATGGCCCTTTTTTTAAAATCTGACATGTGTCACTATAAGTGGTTATAACTTCAGAACGCTTTAACATATCCAAGTGATTTTGAAACTGTTTTATCGTGACACATTGTACTTCATGTTAGTTGAAAAATTTTGGTGGTATGTTTTGCATTTATTTATGAGAAAATCAGATATTTGGTGAAAATTTGGAAAAATTCAATTTTTCGAAATGTTCTACTTTTTCCACACAGTCATAAAGAAAAAAAACATAATAACTAACATTCACCGAATGTCTTCTTTGTGTGGATGTTTTTTATACATACTCTCATTTTTGTAAGATGTTATGGGGCTTAGAACGTCAGGTGCAATTTTTCACATTTTCATAAAAAACGCAAAATACTGCTATTGAGGGACCTGCTCAGGTTTGAAGTCACTTTGAGAGGCCTACATAAAAGTAAAACCCCATAAATTACCGCATTATAGAAACTACACCCCTCAAAGTACGTAAAACAACTTTTATGAAGTATGTTAACCCTTTGTTTTACAGGGGTTAAAACTAAAATCGGATGCAATTTCGAAATAACATTTTTTTTTGGCTAAATGAATGTGTTTTTCATAAAAATGTACAAATTCTCAGTGGATAAAATACCAAAACGCTCTACAAAGTTTGATATCTCTCCCGTGTATAACAATACCCCATATGTAGTGGTAATCTGCTGTATGGGCACACGCCAGGGCATTGAGGGGGAGCTGCGCCATTCAGAGCAGATTATTATTCTGTTCCGCTTATTGATTTTTCCGAGTATCCAACACTATTCCCATCTTGCTCCCTTTGTGAGCATCTGGACTTGACAATACAGGACTTTTTCAGGATAAAATTTAGGTTTGGTTATCAGGGCTTTACCCTTTTATTCTTCGTGAGGTATTTGCGTCCACATATTTTGTGCTGACCTGTGGTCGTATGTGGGTCCTTGTTACCAGGCTCTGACCCACTCAGATGTATATATGTGTATTTGTACACTTTTTAAATGTATTTAAATCATGCATGCAGGATACTTTTGGTTTTTGTTTGTGAATTTTAATAAAGATTGATTTTTTAGCCTTTACACACTTGCTCTTTCCTCTTCTTTGTTTAATTCAGAGCAGATTATGCATTGTCACTTTATATTGGCTATACAATCTTTATTTTTTTTGGGCAATTTGGACATATAAGGGCTTATTTTTTGCAACATGAGATGCACTTTACAAATATTTCATTTTAGTGGGTCATTAGCATTTTGATGAGATTTTCTCAACTCTTAATGTATGGAGGAAAAGAAAATTGTCAATTTTGTGTTTCTTTCTTTGTATCTTTTTTGGGTCGTACACAATACACTAAAAATACTATAATATCTTTATTCTATAGATCACTACGATTACGGTGATACCTCATTTATATAGTTTTTTTAATAAAGTTTTACAATTTTACTGGAAAAAAACTAATATGAAGAAAATCTCATTTGTTTTTGCATTGCCATCTTTTCGGAAATATGACTTTAATAATTTTTGGTTCACAGAGCTGGTTTAGGGCTTATTTTTTATGTGTTGAGTTGTCCTTTTCAGTGGTACCATTTTGGTGCACATAAAACTTTTAGATCACTTTTTGGAACATTTTTGTGAAGGGATTTTATGAAAAATTTACATTTTTGGCAAGTTTTTAGGGTTTTGTTATTACAGCGTTCACCGTACGGGTCCAATAATGTTTCTGACTTATTGTACAGATTGTTATGGACACGGCGATACCAAATATGTGGGGGGTTTTGGTGAGTTTCAGTTGTTTTTTTTTTAACTTTATTAGATGTTTGTAGGGAATGTTTGTGTTTAGGGGACTTTAACTTTAATTATTTTTATTAAAAAGGGTGTCTAATTAGTGTTCTTAAACTTTTTTTTTCTTTATTTTTACAGGTTGGCTTGAACAAGCGATCCTTACTTTTACAGGTTGGCTTGAACAAGGGGTTAATACCCGCGATAGGAGAAATAAAGAATTTACCAAAATTTTCACCAAACACAAAAGATATCATCCAAATTTTTAAACGTATTTGAAGTACAATGCGTCACGAGAAAACAATCTCAAAATCTCCTGGATATCTTACATTGTTCCAAAGCTATAAGCACTTATAGAGACACAGGGCAGATTTGAAAAATGGGACCGCTTCCTAAAGGCCAGAAGAGATTAAGTCCCGCAGGGGTTAAAGCGTTCAATATTGTATTTCATAAAAAAAAGAGACCGAAAGGAAATCACCATTGGTGGTGTGTACCTTGACTAACACTGCTTTACTTAGACAAACTAGGGCAGTGATGGCGAACCTTTTAGAGACTGAGTGCCCAAACTCCAAACCAAAGTCCATGTAATCATCGCAAAGTGCCAACACGTCTATTTAGCCTAAAATCACACCATACCACTCTATAAGGGACATATAATACTGCTACATGATGACCATTACCAGTACAACAAGATAAATACCACCATACTGATAATAAACAGACCACAGAAAGTCCAACATCACTAATTATATCACAAAGCAGGAGCAAATACAGCGGGGAATACTACCCCCATCCACTGAGGAGCACTACCCCCATCCAGTGAGGAACACTACCCCCATCCAGTGAGGAACACTACCCCCATCCAGTGAGGAACACTACCCCCATCCAGTGAGGAACACTACCCCCATCCAGTGAGGATCACTACCCCCATCCAGTGAGGATCACTACCCCCATCCACTGAGGATCACTACCCCCATCCACTGAGGATCACTACCCCCATCCACTGAGGATCACTACCCCCATCCACTGAGGATCACTACCCCCATCCACTGAGGATCACTACCCCCATCCACTGAGGATCACTACCCCCATCCACTGAGGATCACTACCCCCATCCACTGAGGATCACTACCCCCATCCACTGAGGATCACTACCCCCATCCACTGAGGATCACTACCCCCATCCACTGAGGATCACTACCCCCATCCACTGAGGATCACTACCCCCATCCACTGAGGATCACTACCCCCATCCACTGAGGATCACTACCCCCATCCACTGAGGATCACTACCCCCATCCACTGAGGATCACTACCCCCATCCACTGAGGATCACTACCCCCATCCACTGAGGATCACTACCCCCATCCACTGAGGATCACTACCCCCATCCACTGAGGATCACTACCCCCATCCACTGAGGATCACTACCCCCATCCACTGAGGATCACTACCCCCATCCACTGAGGATCACTACCCCCATCCACTGAGGATCACTACCCCCATCCACTGAGGATCACTACCCCCATCCACTGAGGATCACTACCCCCATCCAGTGGCAATATGAAGGATTTTTTAATTCGGGAGGTGGTGTGTAGGGTAATGTGTATGTTGTAGGGTGGGTGCACTGAACAGCAAATCTACATGCAATCAGGCAGGAGAATTTACCATCAAATCACCACATGACACATGTCTGTGGCCACACACATACATATATACATATATATACTGCCCTTGGTCTGGAGCTCTGGGCACCTGTGCCATGCTGTCAGTGAGGGCAGTATAGCGCACCCCAGGGTCACTGGCAGCATGGCACAGTGACAGGAGAACTGGACCAGGGGCAGAATATATGTGGCCACAGACATGTGTCATACAGGGCACTTTGGGACACTAAACAATAAGCACCTACAGTTGTTCAGTGTCCCAAAGCTGCCTGCCTGCTGCCTGTGTAATGCACACAGAGCAGCTCCTGCCTCGTGCTGCTGAACTTCTGTACTCACTGTGCGCTGATGCTGTAAGCTCCGGCAGTTCCCTCTCACTCTCCTCCTGTTCCCGAGCTGAAGGGGGAGGGGGAGGGAGTGGAGGGGCGGCACTGACCTGCTGCTGTGTCTCTAGGCAGCACTAATGAGCACAGAGCAGGTCAGACGCAGCCTTCAGTGAAAGAGATCACTGGAGCTCTCGGCGATCGGCAGCTTTTCCTGCCTGCCGGGAGTTCTAATGATTTATATATAGACAGCAGGGGAGATGGTCCGCGTGCCCACAGAGAGGGCTCGGCGTGCCCTCTCTGGCACGCGTGCCATAGGTTCGCCACCACTGAACTAGGGAATGAATTTATAATGGTAATTTTGAGTTAATTTGAAAAATGAAAAAAATATACTATACATTACAAATATATACAAAATAATATATACTCCCCTCCCCCGCAGAAATGTAGATATTTTTGCTAAATTTTTTATACAAGAAAAGCTAAAATATCACATGGTCATAAGTAATCAGACACTTTGCTCAGTATTCAGTAATCGCACCTTTTGAGCTAGTAAAGCCATGAGCAGTCTTGGGAATGACTCATGGCTGTTTTTTACACCTTATCCTCTGCCATTCTTTCGTGCAGATCCTCCCCAGTTCTCTCAGGTTGGATGTTGAATGTTAGTGGATAGCCATTTTCAATGCAGTGATAGGTGACTTTGTGGAACTTTTTCCCATCTCCCTACTGCATCTCTGGAGCTCAGCCACAGTGATCTTGGGGTTCTTTATCTCTCTTGCCAAGGCTCTCCCCTCCCATGATTTCTTAGTTTGGCTGGGTGGCCAGGATGAGTAAGAGTTGCGAGTCCATCCCTAACTTTTGGTAATTGATAACGTTTGTGTAATCAAAATATATACAATTTTCCAAAATACTTTCCAATGTTTACTTCCACTGGATAGAAATCTGTCCATGGCCTTGTGATGGATAAGCAGGTGCACGAGCCACGTGATAATAGCACACGACTCTGATTACTCTCTGTGATAATAACGGCTCCTGCATCGCCGCAAAAAGAACGTCTCATGACCTTAGGCTCTGCTAATATGGCCGTGCCATCCACAAAGCAAGTGAGTGGTCCGATATCCCCCTGATTAGGTATTGTATAGATTGAATGCGAGTTGCCAGAGGTGCTGAGCCCATTTGAGAAATGGAATTTTAACAGGTTATTCATAATCCCCAATAGTCTAAACACCCCATTTCACGTAGGAATGAACTAAGCATAGTAGAGGAATGGGGGAAGTATCAGATTTAAGTCCCACTTTTGGTCTATCTAGCTACGATTAAGTGGCAACGAAAAATCTCTCTAGAGTTTTGGATAAGGATGTAAATGCCTAAAATATTGTAAGATATACTTGGCGTCTGGGCACGGGCAAAGCCTAGTCCAGTTGTCAAAGAATTAACAGTTAAGCCATTTAGTCCAGTAAATAGGAGGATTCAAAATCATTTGGGGAGCATAATAAACATCAGGAATAGGATACGTTAGACTGAGTCAACAAATAATTAACAGCACTACAGGCGGTCCCCTACTTAAGAACCCTCGACTTGCATACGACCCCTAGTTACAAACGGACCACTGGATATTGGTAATTTATTGTACTTTAGTCCTAGGCTATAATAAACAGCTGTAACAGTTATCACACGTGTTTGTAATGAAGCTTTCGTGTTAATCCTGGTTCTTATGACAACCCAACATTTTTAAAATCCAATTGTCACAGAGACCAAAAAAGCTCTGGCTGGTATTACAATGATAAAATATACGGTTCCGACTTACATACAAATTAAACTTAAGAACAAACCTACAGACCCTATCTTGTATGTAACCCTGCCTGTATTGACATATTGCTGAAACCTGTTCCATGGCACTAGAAATATCAAAGTCCTGGCAGATCGGCAAGTCTGTAAGCATAGTTTTGAGGAGACCTGCGCTGTGTACACAGCCATACCCCAGCTTCTTCTGAGGAGAAAAATAGTGTTCTCTCACCGCCCACTAGACGCAAGTCATCTGCTTTTTGTTTAAGCTGTACAGAGGCAAAGGCGTGTCCTGAGTAGGTTTTTGCGGACCAGTTGTGCAGGCAGATATAAAGACTTGACAGCTATGAGCCGACAGCAGGACAATACTCGGTCTATCTGATCACAACTGTGATGTTCATGGTTGCATAACTGGAGAGAGTTGGGCCAAACAGTACCTCAATGTTATATGCAGGGGACACACCTGCGTCTCCAGGCAGCAATTTAGCTGGCTGCACTAGGCTGTTAAGTCCCCCCAGAAACTGATATTTTTCCTTCTTCAACATACTAGTTTCTTTGGGATATTAGAGTGATCTCACAGTCCAGAGTGGTGGGGTTGAAGGAGAGGCTCCGGGGGCTTTGTTTTAAGGTTTCATCTGCTTTATCTGGGGATGCTCACCATTTGTCCCAAGTTTCTCTCCCATTGCAGTGAGCAGGTGGTCTGGGGTTAAATGGGATTCAGATGGCTCAGGATTGTGCCCAGATTATGTGCGCTTGGAGCAGAGCTCCTCTAGGTGCATCAGGACATTTTGAGATGTGTGACAAATATATTATATTTGTAGACCGCTGCTGATCACCTGCTCTTATTGTTTCTAAATTTCTGTGCATAAGAACTTTGATCTAAGTTATCCCTTGGATCTAATGTTAACTCCAGAAAAAAATTTATGTTGTTCCTATAACAACTGGATTTTCAATTTTTTTGGGATGTCTTAGGAACAAGTGATAATAAAGCTTCATTGCAGATGTATTTGATAAAACTGTTACAATTGATCATTGCAGAACATGGCTAAAATAAAGTAAAAGGGCAACTATCATCAGTTTACGGATGTGTTCCTCAGGACTTCTTTTTAATGTAACTCTATAAGTCTCTGGACTTAATTAGCCTGGGGTGCTCCAGCTAAGTCACCAGAGAGCCTCAAAGCGACTCATATTTTAATTGATTCACTCCCCCCGCTATCAACGCCCCCCAGTCAGTTGCTCTATGCTCTGTGCAGGGGGAAAAGGGAATGTTAGCGTAACAGGAAAAGTGAATAAATTAAAATATGAGGTGCTCCGGTGATATAGCTGTAGTTACCCCAGGCTAATTAGAACAATTTATATAACTTTATATTGCAGCGCAGAGAGTTATAATAAAATAATTACTGAGGAACTTTTTAGTAGGACAGGTCCATCAGTAAGACTGATTAAGGATCAGGATGAAGAATAGTAAACCAAGTACACAGACACACTTCTTAAGCCCTTGTCTTTAACCCCACCCCTTAAAGCCGCAGCCCTTTTTCGTTTTTTGCGTTTTCATTTTTCACTCCCCACCTTCCAAAATCTATAACTTTTTTATCTTTCCATGTACAGAGCTGTGTGATGGCATATTTTCTGCATAACAAATTACACTTCAAAATGGTGGTATTTAATATTCCATGCCGTGTACTGGGAAGCGGGAAAAAAAATTCCAAATGCAGTGAAATTGGTAAAAAAAAAACGCATTTGTGCCGTATTCTTGTGGGCTTGGATTTTAGGGATTTCACTGTACACCCCAAATGACATGTCTACTTTATTCTTTGGGTCGGTACGATTACGGGGATACCAAATTTGTATAGGTCTTATAATGTTTTTATACATTGAAAAAAATTTAAATCTCCTGTAATAACTGTAATAAGTCTCCGCTAATAACTGTTTTATACTTTGGTGTACGGAGCTTTGGGAGGTGTCGTTTTTTGCAGATTTTGATGACGTTTACAATGTTATCATTTTTAGGACTATACGACCTTTTGATCACTTTTTATAGAATTTTTTTTTGCCATTTTTGACTTTAAGCACGATTTTCCATTACAAGGGAATAAACGCAGTGAAAAACCGGTATTATATTTTTATAGATCGGGCATTTTCGGACGCGTGGATACCCAATGTGTTTATGATTTTTACTGTTTATTTATATTTAGATCAGTTCTAGGGAAAGTCATTAGGTTTTTTAATTAAAATTTTATTTTTTAAACTTTTTTTTAAATTTTTATTTTTACTATTTTTCAGACTCCCTAGGGTACTTTATCCCTAGGTTGTCTGTACGATCTTATCATATACTGCCATACTACAGTATGGCAGTATATGTGGATTTTACTCCTCATCTGAGGCTACCATGGCGACAGATCGCCGCACCCCAATGATGTCACAGGGAGCGACGATCCTCAAACGATGGCGGCGCCCATGCACCGCCATCTTTTTGAAGCCAGCGGCGGCGATCGCTGGCACCTTTCGCGGGTGCTACCGGAAAGCCTTTGCTGCAATATGCAGCAAAGACTTACCGGATATGGAGAGGGCTCAGCCCGTGAGCCCTCTCCATGCACCCACAGCTGGCATGTGACGTAGTATTACATCACATGTCGGTAAGGGGTTAAGAAAAAAAGGCTTTAAAAAAAAAATGCACAATTTTAAAAGTTTTTTCTTTTTAAATATTCCAGGGCATAAGAAGCTAAAAGGAGAGCAGATCCTGCCAGAGGGGCACACACCAGTGTGTCAGTGTGCTTGGTTTATAATATTGATCCCGGTGGCAGATGTCCTTTAATCCTTTCCCTGCATAGGACGCATTTCAAAGTCCTCACAAGGTGGGATATGTAAAGCCAAGGATGTTTGCGATACGTCCTCCCTTCAGAGTGCTATAACATTGGCTCTTTAGCACCTAGAAACACACTTCATTTTGAATCTCTTTCAAATTAATCGAAACTTTGTGTTTCTAGGTGTCTGGGAACCAGAAGTGAGAATTTCGGGTGCGATTTTTATATATAAAAATCACTCCCGACGGCAATTTAACAGTTAAAATCTCTGCTTTCCTGAAACTTAGAAACACAGATCTAAATTCATATGAAAGAGATGCGAGAGATGCCGGCACCATACTAAGACGCACCAGTGTTGCCGCCTGCTGACGTCATAGTTTCTCTTCTGGCAGAACTCATAGACGTGCATCTGCTGGCCCGGCCAGGAACCTGAGGACCTGCTGCGGTGGAGAAGAGGACGTTGGGGGACAGCGGTAGAGGGCGAGTACCAACTATTTTTATTTTTTTTAAGGGGGAACTCTGCTGGAAGTGTTATTTATTGGAGGAGCTTCTGTGGGGATTAATAACTCCAATTATTAATACTCTGTCAGAGCAAAGCAGCCACATTTTGCACCCTAGGCTTAAACTCAAGTCAATAAGTTTTCACAGTTTTCTGGTGGTAAAATTAGGCACCTCAGCTTATACTCGGGTCGACTTATACTCGAGTATATACAATAAGTATTCTGGATTTGCACATACTGTAGAGGATATTTTGATTTTTTATGTAATTTTTGCATTTTATTACAGTTTGCTGCAAAGTTGAATGAAGGTGATAATGTGTATGAATGTTAAAGTTATTTTTGTATACATGGTGGGCAATGAAAAAAAAAAAAAAAAGATTGACAGAAAAAAAAGAGTTACTTACTTTAAACATATTTGTGGATTGCAACCTAATATGGCATGTTTTTTGCTTTAGCATTTTTGAGAGTCAACTTTTGTTGACGATGTGTATTGTGGTATGTATAAATCTGCTCTTTTTGTGTTATTTTTGAATGCCTATTTGTGTGTAAACCTCCGCTTTGATATAAGTTTTATGTAAAAAAACGTATGTTTTCAATGCATTATTTGTTTAATAATTAGATTAAGTTAGATTAAGGGATGTACAGGATGTCAACTGTAAATCAAGGCAAATGCAATCGCCTAGTTAGCTGCTTTAAAAAAAATATATAAGCTTTATTGCTTTATTTTGCAGGTTGTGACGGTATTAACATTTCTATGAGGGCGGTTCAATAAGTACCCGTGTTTGAGGACAGAGGGCGTTCCTGAGTGAAGTTGGTGTTATCATCGTGTGCTGCCATCTATCAAACGACGGCAAAACAAATTGCAGACTGATTGATAGGTTAGTTTGGATTTCGCAGCCATTTAAGTAAGACGTGTTTCGTGATTTTTGCCAAGATAGAAAAAGAACAGTATCGTTACGTAATTCGCTTTTTGTTTTTGGATGGGAAAAAAGGCATGGAGATAAAAGCCAAGTTGGATGCTGTTTATAGGGACACTTCACCATCTATGACCACAGTTAGATATTGGTTAAACGAATTTAAACGTGTGCGAACATCCGTTTTTGATGAGGAGCGACCAGGACACCCGGCAGACATGGTTACCGATGAAATCATTCATAAAGTCCATGACATGATACTTGCTGATTGACAAACGAAGGTGTGTGCAAAGTAGCAGAGGCCATATGTGTGTCAACCAGAACGGCAATTAATATTTTTCATGATAAGTTGGCGATGAAAAAATTGTCGGCCCGATGGGTGCCGCAATTGCTCACGGTGGAGAACAAGTGGATATGGCTGTTAACTTCGAAGCAGTGTTTGGAGAAATTTGAGATCCGAAGAAGTTTTTGCATTGAGTTTTCACCATTGATGAAACCTGGATTCATCATTACATACAAGAAACTATGCAACAATCAAAACAATGGGTTTCTCCCGGTGAATCTGCTCCAAAGAAGGCAAAGGAGGGTCCCATCGGCCGGAAAGGTCATGGCGATGATTTTTTGGGAAGCGAACAGCGTCATCTTCATGGATTTTTTAGAAAAAGGAAGAACGATCACTGGACAATAAAACAGTGAAATATTGGACCTCTTTGACAAAAAATTGAAAGAGACACGGCCGCATTTGGAGAAAAAGAAAGTGCTGTTTCAACACGATAGCTCACCAGCACATTCATTTGGAGTTGTCGCCGCCAAAATGCATGAATTGCGTTATGAATTGCTGCCGCACCCCTCATATTCATCCGATCTGGCTCCCTACGACATTTTCTTGTTCCCTAACATGAAGAAATGGCTCGCTGGAAAAAAATTTAGCTCAAACAAGGAAGTCTTCGCAGAGACAGAGGCATCTATAAAACCTTTAATGCAATTTTAAAAATAGGACAAATGTCTGCTTTCAGAAAATATATGGTTTGATGGAGCTTAGTATAATTCTTCTTGCTATAATTTTGGTTTTATTTGCACAAGTCAAAATTTTAAAAATTGCTCTGGCCAATAACGCAACAAATTTTCCAGAAATGCCTGGCAGCGAACAGGTTAAAAGACATCTACCATCAGTCTTACTGATCATAGACATATCCTACTAAAATGTTCCCGAGGAACTCTTATTATAACTCTATGCTATATGTGGCAATATAGATTAATAAAAATTACTCCAATTAGCCTGGGGTACAACGGCTACATCACCGGAGCTCCTTCTATTATAATTTATTCAATCTCCCTGTTGGGCTAGCAGTACCCGCCCCTCACCCCCACAGTGCATAGAGCAACTGACAGACGGGACTTTTGATAGATCAGGCATTTTCGGACGCGTCGATACCTGATGTGTTTATGATTTTTACTGTTTATTTATATTTATGTCAGTTCTAGGGAAAGGGGGGTGATTTGAAATTTTAGGTTTTTTTAATATGATTTTTTTTTTAACTTTTTCTTATTTTTATTTATACTATTTTTCAGACTCCCTAGGGTACTTTAACCCTAGGTTGTCTGATCGATCCTATCATATACTGCCATAGTGCTAGCACCGATCGCGGGTGTTTCCGGTAAGCCTTTGCTGCAATATGCAGCAAAGACTTACCGGCTATGGAGAGGGCTCAGCCCGTGAGCCCTCTCCATACAGCGCGACCTGACCGCCGCCGTGAATACATGGCGGGCGGTCGCGAACCGGTTAATAGAGGACAGGTTCGTATTTAAAAAATGTTATATGGTGTTTGAAATAAAGTATGCACACGTCTTTACCCGTCTCCCTGCCAGATGCTTCAGCTGAGTCCCTGGGTGAAACATTTCAAATGACAACTTTCGTCTGCTCTTTCACATATTCACTGCTCTCCTAGTCACTCCTGGCTCCTGCCTCTTCCTCACGCATCCCCCATCTCATTTTCTCTTTGCACTGAGATGCCGATGGGAGAGGGTGAGGAACTAGAAGAGCAGTAAATACATTAGAGAGAACATTGAAGTTGTCATTTGAAATTTTCCACTGCAGCTGAAGCACGGGCAAGGAGCCAGGTAAAATATCACATACTTTATTTCAAACACCATAAGAAACATTTAAAAAAAAAAACATATTTGACATATTCAGAACTTTGTCCATAGCAACCTGTCCCCTAATAAAAAATAGCACTTTGGTGCTGTGGTTTGGTGACACACGTGTGTGCTCACTGTACAGTGCCGAATGCACGTCTATGGAGGTCTTATGCTAGCTGCAGTTTGTACAGAGAGCATACAGACGCTATATACGATGAGTTGAAAGGGGTCTTTTATGAATTTGTGTCAACATTTTCCAAATTTTATTTTGCCATTAAATTTAAGCATATTTTGCAACAAAAGTAGATTAACTGGCTTCTGCATTAACCCCTGACATGATTCGCATATCCATCTATACAATTGTGAAAATATATGAAAAAAGGCTTTTAATACACTGCTATATGTTGAGAACTTCAATATGAAGTAGTTGTCACTTACCTGTACTTCCCGGTTAGTAAAGGCCACACTCAACGAGGTTGCTTTTTATAATTACGTCTGTTACTGCATCAAACACAAACTGCACATTCTTGGTGTCTGTGGCACATGTGAAATGTGTGTATATCTCTTTTGTGTCCTTTCTTCGGTTCAGATCCTCAAACTGACACTGAATATAGGCAGCTGCCTCTTCATATGTACTGGAGCCTGGAAACAAAATAAGAATAAGGAAACAGAATAACTAGTACACAAGCTACGGTAATCAATACTAGAATATAGTGGACACCCATAAAGCACATGCAGAATGTACCAGAGTATTCTGGGTAGCAGATTGTAAGTGGGCTCCTGCTGATCTTCTCTTCAAATAAGTCCTTCTTGTTGAGGAAGAGGATTATGCTGGTGTCAATAAACCATTTGTTGTTGCAAATACTGTCAAACAATTTCATGCTCTCATGCATACGATTCTGTGGAGGGTAAACAAATTAATGGCAGAAAAGTGTTAACAAAATAGCAGCAATTATCACTGTAAAGAACTGAATTGTGAATGGGTGAATTAAGAAAAAAATCCTAGCTAGCTTTTGGCAAGGTTGTATAGGAAATACAGACAATACAGCAGTGCCGGCGCCAGCACTGGGCACAGTAGCCTTCCTACCCCATCTTCAGCGCGCTGGAGCTGCACGCACACATCTGCGAAGCCGAAGGGTTCATGTATGAGCAGAGCACACGCTGAAGGCTGCATGGCCTCGGCTCCAAAGTTGGGCTACTGCGTAGATGCAGACCCATCGTCTTCTCGGACGATGAAGATGGTAGGAGGGCTACAAAGAGGCTACTCAAGATTTTGAAACAAAAAGTATAGGACTTGTTCCTAGTAAAGGAAGCTGCCATTGGATCCTACCTTATTAGGTAGAACTGTGATGGTAGGTTTCCTTTAAAGTTGCAATCAGAAATTGAAATTTTTATATATAGTTCCCAGTTCCGACTGTTTTCCCCCCATTAAAATGATACCAGAAAAATTATTCTAGATGCTATGGATCAGAGGTTATAGCGGTTTGAAGTACGGCGCGCGTCAGGAAGGGGTTAAAGAGAAACTGTAAAGGTTTTTTTCCACAAATCAATAGCTCTTGGGATGTAAGACAACTTTGCCTATTATCTTTGTTACCTCTATGGAGCAGTTTCCTTGCTATCCCCCTCAGAATACCTCAGAGCTGCAATGGCTGCTTCCTCTCCATGTGGTGACAAGCCCTGTGAATCTATACTTTGTATATATGTTATTTCTGAGTTGGTTTCATGGGAGGGGAGGAACTGCTGCTCCCTGCTAACAGAGGAGGAGGTTGTGTGACAGTGAATGTAGCAGAGCTGCATGTGTCCAAGACCGTGAATACAGATGTCTCCTGCACAGAATAGTGAGGTACTAGATTTCCCTGTTCCCTATCAGTCCCTCCACCCAAGTCAGTGATTCTACAGAACTTCCTCTGTCTCTGTACCTTATTCTGCTCCCTTCCCCCACTTTGTCATCGGCAGTGTAAGCTCTGTGCATATGAGCTATTAACCCTTAGTTCTCACACAGTACAGTCATAGAATTCATGTACTAATGATTTCTATCACTTATTACATGTTCCCTACTCCTCTTTGTGATGGAAGCTGTTAGGCTGTCACCATATAAATCCCGTATCTGCACTGTGCAGGGTTCACTGGATTTACTTGCGGGAAACTAAATGGATTTAATGCTAAATTACTTTGACACAAGGCATCATGGGATCTGTGGGCAAGCTATCTGGCCTCAGCCTGAGGGCATAGACTGACAGATATTAGTCTCCGCCCACTTCACCAACAAAAATGGACAAGCAGTACAAAGTAGCTATAGTTCTGTTAGTTTTCAAAGGGGGAATCACATATAATAATTTGGTAAAATCACTATAGCTTTACAGTTACGCTTTAACGACTAAGGGTTTTTTTGCTCATTTCTCCCTCTCCCAATTAAAAAATCCATTACTTTTTTATTTTTCTGTGCACAGAGCTGCGTGAGGGCTTATTCTATGTCTAACAAATTTTACCTCTCAGTGACGTTATTTATTATTCCATGCTGTGTACTGGGAAGGTGGAAAAATGTCCAAATGTGGTAAAATTAGCAAAAAAACGCATGATCATAGTGATACCAAATTTATATAGGTTTTATTGCGTTTTAAACTTTTTTAAAAAAATTGTACGAAAAAAATAAATTTTCACCATCTTCTGACGCTAATAACTTTTTTCATACTATTGTGTACATAGCTGTGTGAAGGGTAATTTTTTTGCGGAATAAGCGGACGTTTCATTGCTACGATTTTGAGGACTGTGCAACATTTTGATTACTTTTTAATAAATTCTTTATATGATGTGAAACGGGGTAAAAGTCGCGTTTTGGACATTTGGGCAATATTTTCTGTTCACCGCCGTCAATAACAGGTTTTATATTTTGATGGACCATTTTGAGACGTGGCGATACCTAACGTGTTCATGATTTTTACTATGTATTACGTTTTATATCAGTTCTAGAGAAGGGGAGGGGGGGTAAATTTTAAATTTTTTAAAAACTTTTATTTTGCTATTTCTTAGACCCTCTAGGGGACATTAACCCTAGATGGTCAGATTGTTCCTACTGTATTGCAGTATATGGCATTTTTGCACAGTATTAATTTTAACGAGCCACTGGCTCATTGTAACGAATCCGATGAAACCAGACAGCTTCGGACAACCGGAAGCAAGATGGTGGCGCATCGGAAGGGTTAGTACCCGCGATATGGGCTAGCACAGTCCTCTGGTATTAGCTGCAATATGCAGCAAACCCCACCTATGTATGAAGAGGGCTCACCCCTGTTCATTCACCCCCCGCAGCGTGAAGGGGTTAAATACTACTCATTCTCTGTTGAGGAAATCTACTATACAATTTTCCATGACTGGGATATGAACTACAGACAGGACTGGAAACATACTTCTCTGCTAAGCTAAGGATTTTGACCATCATTTATGAGCTTGATTAAAGTAGACCTCTATCCTCACATTGTCACAGTGAAATCTGACCAACTACGAAGGGTAGAGGTCCAGTGTCAAGACAAATGAGAATGGACCTGAGCTCCAAAATATTGGTCAGGAGTGCCACTTCTGCAAACAACCAGTCTCCTAGGACTGTCCAGGGTAGATTATCTACCCCCCAACAGCTATGAAAGTAGAATTTGTTGTGATGACATTATTTTATGACAAAATAGGACTTTCCCAAAAAATGGACAGGAAGGATAGTTATAAGGGATTGCAGGCTCAGCAGACAAGGATTTAACAGTACAGGGACTATGGAAATTTGCCATAGGAAAGTTGGCCCAGGATTGTATGTCAAAGTGAGCAGAACAACTTCTCTGGCATGCAGAGCAGGAGGTGAACGGAAGAAAATATCCTTAATATGAAAGGCAAAAGGTCAAGGTGTCCAAGGTGATTCAAAGCCTGTCCTTGTTCAGAATTAAGGAGCGAGCCTATACAATGATCCCCAAAGTTTGAACAAATTCCGAAAGCCTTTGTGAAAACGGAAGGGGCTTCCAAAGTAGAAGATTATCAGAAGTCCAAAGTAAATCTGAGGTACCATTCATGCAATGGAAAAAAGGGAAAACTGAAAATGTGTCTTTTATGTCCACCTATATGATAAATTTTTATCTGCCTTTTAATGGCAACACTAATACCCAATGATCCCCCAATGGTATAACCAAGAAACAATAAAACCAGACAATAGTGGAAAGCCTTACTTACCATTTCTTCATCTTCTGCCAAAAGCAAATCATAGTCACTGAGTGCCACACAAAAAATTATTGCAGTCACACCTTCAAAACAATGGATCCACTTCTTCCTTTCTGATCGCTGCCCTCCAACATCAAACATTCTGTCAAAAAATGGAAAATAATAAATATCTGCAGCACTATCCAAAAAGACGACTGCGAGGTCCCCCATACTGTTATTACGCTAATAAAGAATGACTACAGGCCATAGATCAATTATGCGCCCTATAGTGGGACATTTATTTCTCACACTACACTTAAAGGGGTAAACTCTCTTGAGCGGTCACATACTGGTTGCTTATAACAAAAAACTCAGAAGGGACAAATGTGCTGAAGTGGATGAAAAAGATGAGCACAACATTTTTGCCTAATATTTGCAGCTTTATCATTATTTACGATTTAGAAAACCTTATCAACACTAAGCTAAAACTATAACCTAAAAGGCATTTCTGTTAGTCATTCAATAAACCACAAAAAATTGGATGTGGAAAGTTTAATGCAAAATGGATAGAGAAATGCATTATTTATGTCAGAATGGGAACATGAGAAATTTAGTGCAAAACTAAAACAAAGAATATTTTCATATTAAAATGAATAGGTTTCTTGAATAGATCTGCTGCGACTTACTTAAAGTAAAGGTCTTTGAAGGTGAAATGTGTTTCCACAATACCCGTAGTCTTAACACGTGTCCGGAGTACATCTTGTTGGGTAGGAATGTAATTGGGCTGTGAGATCCTATCCAAATCGTTTAAGTAGCTGTAAAGATAAATATTTGATTAAACGAGCTGCTTCTGTACCAAGACAAATGACTTAAAGTTATTTTTGTTTCTTCTATTGCTTTTCCCCTCATCATTTCTTATACTTACTACGAGGCAGAGTCATTGAGCTGGTATTCACGAGAGCGACAGAAGCATGCCTGTACACCAGGATCTTTCCAGAGTCTCTTAATAACACCTGCAAGCTCTGGAGAAAGTATACCTTCTTCTGCACTACTGGCTAAAACAAATAGCTGCCTGGCATCATCCTGCATTGTAAAAAAAAAATTGAATAAATAATATGTTGAGGTTTACAAGGGATAAAATATGTGTCATGTCTTAATGCTATGAGAGCATCAGCACATGCACTATAGTAAAGAGGCCCTCACAGCTCTGGCCACATCTCCAAAGTCAATCTTCAGTCTTCCCATGGCGCGTATTATAGCAATTATGGACTGAATGGTGTTACTGTAGACAACTACTTTATATTGCTTGCACTCTTCCTCTGAATATCCATCTTCATGGATAATCCTGGAAAGACAAACACATTAGAGACTGCACACATATAACAGATAAAATACAGAAATGTTGAAAGCCCTTCAATTCATTGTACACACAGTTCATCATGTGTCATCATGCTTTTAGCATGCTTGATTTTGATTGAAGACTTCCTTTAAAGATTTTACTTTGAAAGGACTGAGTAACCTGAATGTATTGAAACAATAAAATAATGTATCCTTAAAGGGGCTATCCGACTCTAGTCCCTATTCCCAGCACTGCATCTTGGCCGGCCTGAACACAGGACACAGGAGAGTACAGCTTTCTTTCTATAAAAATTACGTCCCCAGCCCGCCTACACAATTTTCGAAAAGAGTCGGACAACCCCTTTAAAAATATATTTCTATGGAATCCTAATAGGTGCGCGAATATACATTTCTATTTTTTCAGATTCTCCAAGTATCTTCAAGTAAGTACCCGATGGCAGAGACCCGAGTCTCAGTATAGTATATACATTTTGTATTACCCATTGGCAAAGCAAATACAGTAAAGCTTCTCATGCATTGGCTCAAACCCCCCTGCATGAGGCCTCCTGGCCACATCACAGATCACAAAAGTGGTGCAAGATTTTCACATGGTCATGGTTCTTAAACAATGAATACTTGAGACATTATTGTGACCCTAACTTTTTTTAAAGCCGTTTTCTGTCTGACTTTGCACATTTGAGTGTGCCAACTGTGCAACACATTTATAATCCGGTGTCCGACAGAATTGTGTTGCACCAAAAAAAGTGCATTCTGTCGGAACAGGGTAGCGGGCGTCTCATTTATGAAGAACGTGCAACACATTTCATGAATCTGTCGCACGCGCCACAGGTCAACTGCACCCTTTACATGCAAACAAATCTTGGCCTATGTCTCTGCGGTACATAGTAGATGAAGGAATCCCTACTTACTTCATTTGCTTCACTATTGTGCTTTTCCCAGACTCTCCAGCACCTACAAGACAATATGAAATTCATTAATGTGGAGGTTAACGACTAGCAATCCAGCCAAAAATTGGGAAAAAAACATGAACAAGAAATCAAAGGTATGTCTATCTTTTATTATTTAGATTAACAAATCAGGATGGGGGACACAACAATGCAAGTAATTTTTTTGTTTGGGTCATAATCTATCTTGCCTATAAACACTATAATTTCAAATTTACATGCTCCAGTCTTGCCTTGCCTGGACTAAGCAGCCTTATCTTTCTAACAGAAGCAGAAGGGAAAACTATTGAATGTAGTTTTCAGAATCTGGTCTAATGACACTAAAATGTAAACTTCCTCTTACAATGCTTTCCATGTTCTCATCTGTAGGTTGTCTATGCCATCATGTTCTACTACAGTTTCAATTTTATCCTGTTATAATGAGAGCTTTATATTGGTTCGTCATACATTTCTTCTCTGTCTACTGATGACAAGAATGTGTACAGCAGATGTCCTGCGCAAACTGGTGGTTAACCCTTTCCCACGGGGTGGCATATGTATAGCCAAGGATGTATGCGATAGGTCCTCCCTTCATAGGGCTATAACATAGGAATTGAGGCCCTGAGACACACATTTCTTTTTTCCTGTGAAAGAGGAGAATCCCTTCTTTCAAACAAATCTAAAATTGTGTTTCCAAGTGCCAGGTACCGGAGATATTCACATTTAATATGAGAATTTTGGGTTATAAAAATCACTCCCGATGGCACTTTAACAGTTAAAGCGTAACTGTACAGTTATGATTTTACCAAATTGTAAACGTGATTCCCCCTTTAAAAACAAACAGAACTATGCCCATATTGTGTTGCTCGCCCCTTTCTTTCCAAAGTTAAGGCATTTTCTGATCTGAAAAAGCTTTACAAAAATCTTTCTGACCAGAGGTGAAGTGGGTGGAGATTAATGTCCGTCAGTTTATGTCCTCAGCCTTGCCCACAGACCCCATAATTTTTACAGTTGCTCTTTTATGTCTCCCCGGATTCTCGACTACTAGAAACACAGACTTAAAAGAAATAGCCCTGTGAAGCATGCCCCCCTTTCCAGATTCTAACCATCAGACTGCAGGGAGAATTTGGACCATGCTGCTCACAGGAGCTGCTTGTACTTCACAGATAATGCAAACATTGACTTTATGTTACTAAATTTTGATAAGGCATAATATCAACGAATGTTCACGTTTTTAACCCTCTCCTATTCAGAACAATCTGAGAACACACTTGCTCTCCGCTTGCCTTATATTTTTTTTTTTTTTTTATACTAAAATTGAGTGAAAAGATTAACTTTCGAACCTCCTTTGCCTAATGTCTCTACATATTAATATGCGACCCAAAACAGGTCCATAAGGTTATATGCGACACGAAAACCACACAAGTTCCTGAATGAGGATTTTATTTCACACCAACCCTCCATTAGTTATACCTAGGTTATGACGTTCTTACTCAAATTCTTATGAACCACGGAGGGTTCCATGGCTAATACTATAGTGCACATCTTAACGTAACTTCTGTTAACTCATTAGCTTGGTTTATGGATATATAGGTTTTTATTTGGGTTACTGTTGTGTAAGAGAGCATACAATAATATACCTGTGTGAAATCAATGCATGTGTGGCGCCCCCAGTGGATTTAACTTTCCCTTTGCCGCATATTTTGGTTGACTATACACATGTGGGGTATGTATAAACTCCTCACATCTTACGGTTTTCAGGAAAGTATATTTTCTTTATTTTATTCTGGATTTGTACATATTTAAGGGGAAATTGAATTTTCATGTCATTTTTGTAATTTATTACTGTTTTCTGCAAAGTTGCATGAAGGTGGTAGCGTGTATAAATTTAAAAGTTATTTTTGTATACATGGTAGTCGGTAACTTCAGAAAAAAAAATTGACAGAATAGTAGCTTCTTACTTTGTGTGTAATATATCACATTTGTGGATTGCAACCAAATATGGCATGGTTTTTGTTTTAGCATTTTTGGGAGAGTAAATTCTTGTTGATGTTGTTTATTGTGATATATATAAATCTGACAACTTTGTGTTATTTTCAAAAATACCTATTTGTGCATACACCTCTGCTTTGATGTAAGTTTTATGTTATACATTAACATATCTTAAGTTATGCTTTTTAATCTGTTTTATTACTATATTTTGCAGGTTGTGACGGTCTTAAAATTTTTTAGGTGAAAAGAAGATATCTAGCTATTTCAGTCTTAGTGATATTATGATGATTTACTCATGTGAACCTATGACTAAGAGGCATCTATGAACTCTAAACACATGTTTATCTATTACATTTAGGAGACGTGAAAGTAAATATTTTTTGTTTGGAGCACATTCTTTGCCATCCAAATCAAATTTTATGTATTTTTTTAAATAAAATTTTACTGTTTTACTCAAAATTGCATGAAGGCACCCATTTCTACAAACTGGTTGATGCAATTTTAAAAATGGGGAATGTGTCTGCTTTCAGAAAATATATGGTTTGTTTGGGTTTTGTAGAATTCTTTTTGTTGTAAATTTGGTTTTATTTGTAAACGTCAAAATTGTAAAGAAGAAGATTACTCTTACCGGTAATTGGATTTTCCGTAACCTCCACAACGGCACTCTGCCTCTCCAGGGATAGGAAACAACTTTGAATCTATTAAAAGGGGTCCCTCCCCCTTGTTCCTCAGTCTTTTCCTCAGGAGTGTAGATGTTTGAACTTTATTAAACAAATATGCAGACTAACATTACTCACTAACAATACAATATTAAGGGTGGGAAAAACCCAGTGCCGTTGCAGAGGTTACGGAAAATTTAAATTACTGGTAAGAATAATCTTCATCTTTTTCTAACACCTCCACAACGGCACTTGACAGGAAATATAACAAAGGAGTGTTAACTAGGGCAGGACAACTGCCGACAGCAGCAGAGACCGGAAGAAGAAATAATATCCAATTTATAATGATGAATGGATGTCAAGAGATTCTTCCATGTGGCTGCCTCCAAGAAGTGGAGACTGTTCTTGTTGAATTAGCTTGCAGGTTTTTCGGTGGTGATAATCCTTGAAGCTGGTAGCAGTCCAAAATAGTGGTCTTTAATCATCTGGCAATGGTAGCTTAACCTGCTAAAGCTCCTTTATTTTTCCCTTGAAATATAATAAGTAGATGATCCAGCCTTCGAAAATCCTCTAACTTTAAGGTATGCAAGGACACATCATCTCACACATTTTTGACGTTATTTTGTTCCTATTACTGGCTTAGAAAGTCCTTTTCCCGTTAAGATGTGTCTTTCAGCATCCAAGCAGTTAACTTCAATTGAAGAATGTTTGGGTCATGGACTCGCCCCGGAGATAGAAGATCCAAGTTCTACTCCCAGAAGGGGGTTATCAAGATTACCTTGGCTTGTGAGAGTATGATTTTCTAAACCACTCTTGGAATGATGGGAAATGGAGGAAATGGGTAAAGTAAACCCAAAGGCCATGGCTGTGAGACATATCCTTGGGGTTATATTCTTGACGCAGGAAGAAAAATTCCAGAACTTGTTGATCCTTTCTGGATGCAAAAAGATTAGTATCGGAATTCAAAAAATTTGTTTTGGTGTTCAATGTCCCTTTTAGGTGATCAGCAGAGGGAGAGAATGTTCTTTTCTGCCCAGCAGAATATTTGAGATGTTAGATTGTTCAATTTCTTGCTCCCCCTTGCTTTTAGATAAGCAACTGTGGTAGCTTTGACCAACATGATTTTCACCTGACACCATTGGATTTGGGAAGAAAAGGCTATAAGGCCTTGGTGAATCCTTGAAAGTTCTCTGAAATCGTTTCTTGGCTCCAGCCTCACTGAACTGTTGAGGTGTAGGCACCCCAAGCCTCTTTGCTGGCATCTGTTGTAATGACAACTTGTGGAGAGGGTTTCCAGGGGACACCCCTATGTAGGGTCTTCATGATCCACCAGTTAAAGGAATTTTTTACATCCTGTATCCTTATCTTTTCCTCCAGACACATAATGTCTTTCAGACTGACAGAAAGAGTCTTGTGTGCGCCTGAGCCTATAATACTGAAGGTATCGTGGATGTCAGAAGTCCCATAAACCTCATAACTTCTCTGATAGAAAGCATACCTTTCCTCTTGAAAGCATAAATCTTTTGTGGTAGAGAGATTAACTTTATTGGGGTGAAACAGACATTTGACTGAGAACTTCCGTGGATTGGAATGTGATAATACGCATCTTGCAGATCCACCTTCGCCTGGAATGCACCTTGGTCCAGCAGACAAGTAGTTGATACAAAAACAGAAACACAGCAAGAGACAAGTAGTTGACTTAATTGTTTCCATTTTCAATCTTTTGTAAAGAAGGTATTGGTTTAACTGCTTCAAATTGATTATACACCTGAAGGTCCAATTTGTTTTTTATCTCAAGAACATTAGTAAAAAGCGCTTAAAAAGTTGATGCTCCCCAAGTCGGAAAGGAGGTTTAAATTTCCCAAAAGTGAGGGTGTACAATCTGGTATGCCTTTTTAGGCAAGTTTTGGACTGGGTAAATAGGCCCTCCACACACTCAGATTGAGATTTGGAGAGAGCACTGGCCACCCCATGGAATGCAGTAGCATTACTTCATACTACATCAAAATGCTAGGAACAGAAAAATCCTGAGTGCAGTTGAGTGACACAATACCGGCTTGGAAACAGATAACAGTGCTGTATGGTCTACCGTTTGTTCTGTCTAAAGTTATGCCATCCAGATTTGCTGTGGCAGGGACAAGCAAAGCTAGGATTAGAGTGGAGACAGAGAGGAATAGAGGTAGCGGAAGATCTAATGGACAAGGAAACCTGTACACAGTATCAGAACTAAGTTAGATTTGCCATTTAACTAACAATGTCAGCTCAAATTTTATCCTTTTGTGAAGAAAGGGTAGTGGACATAAAAGAATGAGCAGCATTTGAGGATATACTGGGGATAGCACCAGGGTATTATTCCATCTCGCTATTGTATTCCTCTATGCGGAGTCATTTATGGAGAAGAGCTCCTGCTTGACTTTTGAGAAGCTGAGAAAACAGACAAGTCCCGATGTGTCTGACACTGCATAGGCTGACACTGCTGATAATATACCCTGCAATACATCAGTATTGCAGAGTATTATCACGAACAGGCAATCAGATGATTGCTTGTTCATGTCCCATGGTGGAAATAGTCAAAAAGAAAAAAAATGCCCATAATCCCCATAACATATAAAGAGACATATAATGCAAAAAAAAAGGCTAAATCATAACACAAACCCCACATATATAGTAACACCGCATCCGTAACAACCCATAGAACAAAAGTAAATAATTATTGAACCCGCACAATGAACATTGTTAAAAAAAAAGTTAAAATCCCAAAAATTATCATTTTTACCTATTGAATCCCACAAAAAAAATGCAATAAAAAGTGATCAAAAAACATATGTACTCCAGAATGATACTGTTGCAAAGTAGAATATGTCCCACAAAAAACAAGCCATCAACCAGCTCCATAGCAAAAAAAGTAACAAATGTTATGCCAAATGTTGGAAGATGGCAATGTAAAAATTATAGATTTTTCCCCATATTAGGTTTTATTTGGCAAATTTAGTAAAATGTAAGAAAAAATATTCATGTCTGGTATCCCCGTAATCGTACTGACCCATAGAATAAAGATAACATGATTATTAGGCTAAACGGTGAAAACAAAACAAAACAAAAAAAAAAAAAAAAAAGGAAAAAATCCAGTGCAGAATTGATGCTTTCCTACTCCTGCCCTCAAAAAAAAAATATTCCTATATTTTCAATAGCGGATACCAACCCCAAAATGGTAACACTGGAAAAAGTATCTCATCCAGCAAAGAAAATGCCATCACGTGGCCCCAATAACAATAAAAAGAAAATATTTAATAGCCTACAAAAGGGGCCAATGAGGAAACAAATCCTGGCAGCTGCAGGGCCCTCCTTCCCTCCTGCGCCTCGCTGTGCGCTCATAAAACAAGTAACGGCCACATGTGGGGGTCTCTGTACTTGGGAGAAATTGCTGAACAAATTATAAAATGAGTTTTCTCTTTTTATCTTTTGGAAATGTGTAAATTTTAGAGCTAAATGAAGGTATAACCGGCACAATTTGACCAATCTAAATTTCATCTCCATTTTGAGGGTTGGTTATATAGGGGGGTTTTGATGTTAAATATGTAAAATTTCATTCAAAACTGTATTTGCCCCCAAAATGGACAATTCTGAAAATACAGAAAACCGATATTCGATTTGAAAGCCACGTGACATCAAAATTAATTATCCAGACATATCAAAAATGATGAAAATGTAAAGTAGACATATGGGAAATGTTATTCAGCAACTTATTTAGGTGGTAAATATATCTGCCTGAAATCTCAATGATTTTGAAGAATGGCAATTTAAAAAAAAAATCATCATATTTTCTTTTTTTGTAAATAAACGCAAAACTCAGCCAAAATTTATCACTAAAGTGAAGTACAACATGTGAGGAAAAAACCTCTCAGAATCACTTTGATAAGTAACAGTGTTCAAAAGTTATAACTAGAGATGAGCGAACATGCTCGTCCGAGCTTGATGCTCGGTCGAGCATTAGGGTACTCGAAACTGCTCGTTGCTCGGACGAATACTTCGCCCGCTCGAGAAAATGGCAGCTCCCGCCGTTTTGCTTTTTGGCGGCCAGAAACAGAGCCAATCACAAGCCAGGAGACTCTGCACTCCACCCAGCATGACGTGGTACCCTTACACGTCGATAGCAGTGGTTGGCTGGCCAGATCAGGTGACCCTGGGATAGACTAGCCGCTGCCCGCGCTGCTCGGATCATTCTGTGTCTGGATGCCGCTAGGGAGAGAGCTGCTGCTGGTCAGGGAAAGCGTTAGGGTGTTCTATTAGCTTACTGTTAGGCAGGAGTGATTCTCAAAGAACCCAACAGCCCTTCTTAGGGCTACAATAACGTTCTACTTTTTTTATTTTAATTTGCATCTAGTACCATTTTGTGAGGAATTAGCAGGGGGACTTGCTACCGTTGTGTTTAGCTCTTAGTGGCACACATATCCATAGCAAAGACCGAAGTGGGAAAATTTAGTAGGGGTTGGATTTCAATTAGGCACTAACTCAGTGTCATCTCATCTGGCATAGTAGTGTGCTTTGATACTTGGCTAGAAAATAGCCATAGGAGAATACAAAGAGCTTACTTACGCATACAGTAGCGTTCTATATATTTGATTTCTGGTTGATCTGCTGGTGGCTGTACTTTCTGCAGTGCATGTACTAGCCAATTCTGAGCAATTTGTAGTGAGACTTGCGACCGCTGTGTTCTGCGCTTAGTGACGCACATATCCATAGCAAAAACCGAAGTGGGAAAATTTAGTAGGGGTTGGATTTCAATTAGGCACTAACTCAGTGTCATCTCATCTGGCATAGTAGTGTGCTTTGATACTTGGCTAGAAAATAGCCATAGGAGAATACAAAGAGCTTACTTACGCATACAGTAGCGTTCTATATATTTGATTTCTGGTTGATCTGCTGGTGGCTGTACTTTCTGCAGTGCATGTACTAGCCAATTCTGAGCAATTTGTAGTGAGACTTGCGACCGCTGTGTTCTGCGCTTAGTGACGCACATATCCATAGCAAAAACCGAAGTGGGAAAATTTAGTAGGGGTTGGATTTCAATTAGGCACTAACTCAGTGTCATCTCATCTGGCATAGTAGTGTGCTTTGATACTTGGCTAGAAAATAGCCATAGGAGAATACAAAGAGCTTACTTACGCATACAGTAGCGTTCTATATATTTGATTTCTGGTTGATCTGCTGGTGGCTGTACTTTCTGCAGTGCATGTACTAGCCAATTCTGAGCAATTTGTAGTGAGACTTGCGACCGCTGTGTTCTGCGCTTAGTGACGCACATATCCATAGCAAAGACCGAAGTGGGAAAATTTAGTAGGGGTTGGATTTCAATTAGGCACTAACTCAGTGTCATCTCATCTGGCATAGTAGTGTGCTTTGATACTTGGCTAGAAAATAGCCATAGGAGAATACAAAGAGCTTACTTACGCATACAGTAGCGTTCTATATATTTGATTTCTGGTTGATCTGCTGGTGGCTGTACTTTCTGCAGTGCATGTACTAGCCAATTCTGAGCAATTTGTAGTGAGACTTGCGACCGCTGTGTTCTGCGCTTAGTGACGCACATATCCATAGCAAAGACCGAAGTGGGAAAATTTAGTAGGGGTTGGATTTCAATTAGGCACTAACTCAGTGTCATCTCATCTGGCATAGTAGTGTGCTTTGATACTTGGCTAGAAAATAGCCATAGGAGAATACAAAGAGCTTACTTACGCATACAGTAGCGTTCTATATATTTGATTTCTGGTTGATCTGCTGGTGGCTGTACTTTCTGCAGTGCATGTACTAGCCAATTCTGAGCAATTTGTAGTGAGACTTGCGACCGCTGTGTTCTGCGCTTAGTGACGCACATATCCATAGCAAAGACCGAAGTGGGAAAATTTAGTAGGGGTTGGATTTCAATTAGGCACTAACTCAGTGTCATCTCATCTGGCATAGTAGTGTGCTTTGATACTTGGCTAGAAAATAGCCATAGGAGAATACAAAGAGCTTACTTACGCATACAGTAGCGTTCTATATATTTGATTTCTGGTTGATCTGCTGGTGGCTGTACTTTCTGCAGTGCATGTACTAGCCAATTCTGAGCAATTTGTAGTGAGACTTGCGACCGCTGTGTTCTGCGCTTAGTGACGCACATATCCATAGCAAAGACCGAAGTGGGAAAATTTAGTAGGGGTTGGATTTCAATTAGGCACTAACTCAGTGTCATCTCATCTGGCATAGTAGTGTGCTTTGATACTTGGCTAGAAAATAGCCATAGGAGAATACAAAGAGCTTACTTACGCATACAGTAGCGTTCTATATATTTGATTTCTGGTTGATCTGCTGGTGGCTGTACTTTCTGCAGTGCATGTACTAGCCAATTCTGAGCAATTTGTAGTGAGACTTGCGACCGCTGTGTTCTGCGCTTAGTGACGCACATATCCATAGCAAAGACCGAAGTGGGAAAATTTAGTAGGGGTTGGATTTCAATTAGGCACTAACTCAGTGTCATCTCATCTGGCATAGTAGTGTGCTTTGATACTTGGCTAGAAAATAGCCATAGGAGAATACAAAGAGCTTACTTACGCATACAGTAGCGTTCTATATATTTGATTTCTGGTTGATCTGCTGGTGGCTGTACTTTCTGCAGTGCATGTACTAGCCAATTCTGAGCAATTTGTAGTGAGACTTGCGACCGCTGTGTTCTGCGCTTAGTGACGCACATATCCATAGCAAAGACCGAAGTGGGAAAATTTAGTAGGGGTTGGATTTCAATTAGGCACTAACTCAGTGTCATCTCATCTGGCATAGTAGTGTGCTTTGATACTTGGCTAGAAAATAGCCATAGGAGAATACAAAGAGCTTACTTACGCATACAGTAGCGTTCTATATATTTGATTTCTGGTTGATCTGCTGGTGGCTGTACTTTCTGCAGTGCATGTACTAGCCAATTCTGAGCAATTTGTAGTGAGACTTGCGACCGCTGTGTTCTGCGCTTAGTGACGCACATATCCATAGCAAAGACCGAAGTGGGAAAATTTAGTAGGGGTTGGATTTCAATTAGGCACTAACTCAGTGTCATCTCATCTGGCATAGTAGTGTGCTTTGATACTTGGCTAGAAAATAGCCATAGGAGAATACAAAGAGCTTACTTACGCATACAGTAGCGTTCTATATATTTGATTTCTGGTTGATCTGCTGGTGGCTGTACTTTCTGCAGTGCATGTACTAGCCAATTCTGAGCAATTTGTAGTGAGACTTGCGACCGCTGTGTTCTGCGCTTAGTGACGCACATATCCATAGCAAAGACCGAAGTGGGAAAATTTAGTAGGGGTTGGATTTCAATTAGGCACTAACTCAGTGTCATCTCATCTGGCATAGTAGTGTGCTTTGATACTTGGCTAGAAAATAGCCATAGGAGAATACAAAGAGCTTACTTACGCATACAGTAGCGTTCTATATATTTGATTTCTGGTTGATCTGCTGGTGGCTGTACTTTCTGCAGTGCATGTACTAGCCAATTCTGAGCAATTTGTAGTGAGACTTGCGACCGCTGTGTTCTGCGCTTAGTGACGCACATATCCATAGCAAAGACCGAAGTGGGAAAATTTAGTAGGGGTTGGATTTCAATTAGGCACTAACTCAGTGTCATCTCATCTGGCATAGTAGTGTGCTTTGATACTTGGCTAGAAAATAGCCATAGCAATAGGATAGCATTGTTTGGTTTTAAAAACTCAAAAAAAAACAAAAAACACAAAAAAAAAAAAAAAACACAAAAAAAAACAAAAAAAAGTAAAAAAAAAAATAAAGTTATAACTCTCATTTTAAAAATGTTTAACCCGAGGGCTAGGGGTAGAGGACGAGGGCGGGGACGTGGGCGTCCAACTACTGCAGGGGTCAGAGGCCGTGGTCCTGGGCGGGGTGAGACACCACCTGCTGATGAGGGAGCAGGGGAACGCCGCAGAGCTACACTCCCTAGGTTCATGTCTGAAGTTACTGGGACTCGTGGTAGAGCACTGTTGAGGCCAGAACAGTGCGAACAGGTGATGTCGTGGATTGCTGACAATGCTTCGAGCAATTTGTCGACCACCAGTCAGTCTTCCACGCAGTCCACCCATGTCACCGAAATCGCCACTCCTCCAGCTCCTGCACCTCAGCCTCCTCCCCCACAGTCTGCCCCCTCCCAGGAAAATTTGGCATTTGAACCGGCATACTCTGAGGAACTGTTTTCTGGACCCTTCCCACAGTCACAAACCACTTGTCCGGTTGCTGCTGAGCAATTTTCCGATGCCCAGGTTTTCCAACAGTCACAGTCTGTGGGTGATGATGACCTTCTTGACGTAGTGGAAGTGTGTAAAGAGGTGTCCGACGATGAGGAGACACGGTTGTCAGACAGTGGGGAAGTTGTTGTCAGGGCAGGAAGTCCGAGGGGGGAGCAGACTGAGGGATCGGAGGATGATGAGGTGACAGACCCAAGCTGGGTTGAGAGGCCGGGTGAACACAGTGCTTCTGAGACGGAGGAGAGTCCTCGACCAGAACAGGTTGGAAGAGGCAGTGGTGGGGCCAGACGGAGAGGCAGGGCCAGAGCTGGTGCATCAGCGCCAAATGTGTCAACTAGTGAAGCTCCCGTGGCGAGGGCTCCTGCGGCGAGGGCTAGATCTTCAGAAGTCTGGAGGTTCTTTAAGGAAACACCGGATGACCGACGGACTGTGGTGTGCAACATTTGCCAAACCAGGCTCAGCAGGGGTTCCACCACTACTAGCTTAACTACCACCAGTATGCGCAGGCATATGAATGCTAAACACCCCACTCAGTGGCAACAAGCCCGTTCACCTCCGGCCGTGCACACCACTGCTCCTTCCCCTGTGTCAGCTGCTAGTCAGCCCCCTGCCCAGGACCCTGCCACAAAAACCCCATCGTCGCCTCCACGATCCTCCACAGCATCCACCAGCGTTCAGCTCTCCATACCCCAGACGCTGGAGCGGAAACGCAAATATAGTGCAACCCACCCGCACGCCCAAGCCCTTAATGTGCACATCTCCAGATTGCTTAGCCTGGAGATGCTGCCCTATAGGCTAGTAGAGACCGAGGCCTTTCGCAACCTCATGGCGGCGGCCGCCCCTCGGTATTCGGTCCCCAGCCGCCACTACTTTTCCCGATGTGCCGTCCCAGCCCTGCACCAGCACGTGTCAGACAACATCATCCGTGCCCTGACCAACGCCGTTTCTGACAAGGTCCACCTGACCACGGACACGTGGACGAGTGCTGCCGGGCAGGGCCACTATATATCGCTGACGGCACATTGGGTTAACTTGGTGGAGGCTGGGACCGAGTCTGACCCTGGGGCTGCTCATATACTGCCGACGCCGAGGATTGCGGGGCCTACCTCGGTCCAGGTGTTTCAGGCCTACTATGCCTCCTCCTCCTCCCACCCCTCCTCCACCTCCGAACTACCATCCGTGGGCACGGCGCCATCAGTCGGTAGCTCTAGGCACAGCAGCAGTGCCGTCGCTAAGCGACAGCAGGCGGTGCTCAAACTGCTGAGCCTAGGCGACAAAAGGCACACCGCCCAAGAGCTATTACAGGGCATCACGGCGCAGACTGATCTGTGGCTGGCACCGCTGAACCTCAAGCCGGGAATGGTTGTGTGTGACAACGGCCGTAACCTGGTGGCGGCTCTGCAACTCGGCAGACTGACACATGTGCCATGCCTGGCCCATGTGTTAAATCTGATAGTTCAGCGTTTCCTCAAGACATACCCCAATCTGTCTGATTTGCTCACGAAGGTGCGCCGCATCTGTGCGCATTTCAGGAAGTCCAGCCCAGATGCTGCCACTCTCAGGGCAGCGCAGCGCCGCCTCCAACTGCCCGCTCACCGACTGTTGTGCGACGTGCCCACGAGGTGGAATTCAACACTGACCATGTTATCCAGAGTTTACCAGCAGCGCAGAGCGATTGTAGACTGCCAGATGTCAACTTCCACCAGAACTGGTAGTCAGGTCAGTCAGCTTCCTCAAGTCTACAATGAGGAGTGGACGTGGATGTCTGATATCTGTCAGGTGCTGAGTAACTTTGAGGAGTCAACACAGATGGTCAGTGGCGATGCCGCCATCATCAGCCTCACCATCCCGCTGCTTGGCCTGTTGAAAAACTCTCTGGTCAGCATGAAGTCGGAAGCTTTGCGCTCGTCACAAGAGACAGGGGAAGAATATTCCCTTGTTGATAGCCAAAGCACCCTCAGGTCTGTTTCTCAGCGCATATCGGAGGAGGTGGAGGTGGAGGAGGATGAGGAGGAAGAGGAGGAGAATGTTGGTGAGACACAAGAGGGGACCATTGTTGAGTCCTTTACTGTTCAGCGTGTATGGGCAGAAGAAGAGGAGTTGGAGGAGTTGGAGGAGGAGGAAATGGACAGTCAGGCCAGTGAGGGGAGTGAATTCTTACGCGTTGGTACTCTGGCGCATATGGCAGATTTCATGCTAGGCTGCCTATCCCGTGACCCTCGCGTTCAAAGAATTTATTCCAGCACCGATTACTGGGTGTTCACTCTCCTGGACCCACGGTACAAGCAAAATCTTTCCACTCTCATCCCTGCAGAGGAAAGGAGTGTGAGAATGCATGAATACCAGCAGGCCCTGGTGCACAAGCTGAAACAGTATTTCCCTTCTGACAGCGCTAGCGGCAGAGTGCGTAGTTCTGCGGGACAAGTAGCGAGGGAGAGTAGGCGAGCAGGCAGCTTGTCCAGCACTGGCAAGGGTACGCTTTACAAGGCTTTTGCCAGCTTTATGTCACCCCAGCAAGACACTGTCACCTGTCCCCAGTCTCGGCAGAGTAGGGCTGATCTTTACAGAAAGATGGTGAGGGAGTACGTAGCTGACCATACCATCGTCCTAAATGATCACACAGCTCCCTACAACTACTGGGTTTCAAAGCTGGACATGTGGCACGAACTGGCGCTGTACGCCTTGGAGGTTCTTGCCTGCCCTGCCGCTAGCGTCTTGTCCGAGCGGGTTTTCAGTGCAGCTGGTGGCATCATCACCGATAAGCGAACACGCCTGTCGACTGACAGCGCTGACAGGCTGACGCTTATTAAAATGAATAAAGGCTGGATTTCTCAGAATTTCCAATCTCCACCAGGTGAAGGAAGCTCAACCTGAATAATTGATCCACTCCTCCTCCTCCTCATTTTCCTCCTTCTCCTCCTCTTTGTACAGTAAAGCAGAGGAAAATGGCTATTTTTTGACAGGGCCCACTGGCTCTTGCTATAGTACTTCATGCATTTAATTTTTCTGGAGGGCCACCTACCCGGTCCTCTGTTTGAAACAATTTTTGTGAGTGCCACATACAGGCACTCAATCTATTCCATTTTACTGCAGGGCCACCTACCTGCTCCTCTGGTTTGAAACATTTTTGGGACTGCCACATACAGGCACTCAATCTATTCCATTTTACTGGAGGGCCACCTACCTGCTCCTCTGGTTTGAAAAATGTTTGGGACTGCCACATACAGGCACTATCCAAATTAAATTGTCTCCATAGCAGCCTCCACACGTTGTCTCCATTGCTACCTCCAAAAGTCGTCCATATAGCTGCCTCCATACATCGTCCCTTTATCAAACGAGGTGTGTCAGGCAGAAATTTGGGTTGTTTTCATGGATTCCACATCAAAGTTGTTAACTTTGTCGCCACCCTGCTGTGTTATCCACAAAATATACTGGCAAACTTTTACCATTTAGGGATATTATTTCAGCGCTTCTTGCGCATCTGTTTACATTCCCCTCACCCGGCATATCCTAAACTTATAAGAACGCTACTACACTTGATCTTATACAAAAGGTTCTTAGAAGTGCTGTTTGGGGAGTAGCCTAGAGACAGGGGCTTGAATTGGCGAAAGCTCGCCTGGCAGCGGAGCGCCAGCTCCATGCGCATCATGCGCTTCTTGCGCATCTGTTTACATTCCCCTCACCCGCCATATCCCAAACTTATAAGAACGCTACTACACTTAACTTGGTGCAGGCTGGGACCGAGTCTGACCCTGGGGCTGGTCATATACTGCCGACGCAGAGAATTGCGGGGCCTACCTCGGTCCAGGTCTCAAAGGCCTACTATACCTCCTCCCACCCCTCCTCCACCTCCTCCTCCTCCGAATTACCATCCGTGGGCATGGCGCCATCAGTCGGTAGCTCTAGGCACAGCAGCAGTGCCGTCGCTAAGCGACAGCAGGCGGTGCTGAAACTGCTGAGCCTAGGCGATAAAAGGCACACCGCCCAAGAGCTATTACAGGGCATTCCACATCAAAGTTGTTAACTTTGTCGCCACCCTGCTGTGTAATCCACAAAATATACTTGCAAACTTTTACCATTTAGGGATATTATTTCAGCGCTTCTTGCGCATCTGTTTACATTCCCCTCACCCGCCATATCCTAAACTTATAAGAACGCTACTACACTTGATCTTATACAAAAGGTTCTTAGAAGTGCTGTTTGGGGAGTAGCCTAGAGACAGGGGCTTGGATTGGCAAAAGCTCGCCTGGCTGCAGAGCGCCAGCTCCATCCCAAGATCCAACTAACATAGTTGCAGCACCTTTAATCTACTACTAGTTCACTGCCTCCATAATAATAATAATAATAATCTTTATTTATATAGCGTCATCATATTCTGTAGCGCTTTACAAATCATAGGAAACAAATACAAATGTAATGTAACAGAGCACAACATTTGTATGGAACAACAGGAGTGAGGTCCCTGCTCGCCAGAGCTTACGGTTTATGAAGATGATGGGGTAACACGAGGTAAAAGAATATTTAATGGTCAAGCCATTCTTCTTAGGGAATAGAAAAAAATATAATAAATGGAATTGCTGTCGCTTGAACCACTCAGCCGTCATCTTATATACCAGGTCCAGGGTGAATGGGACTGCAGAGAAGTCTGGTGCCTGTTGGTTGCTGGATAACAGATGGGAGGACGACACAGGACGGGTTAGTAGAAGAGTTAAAACTTCATGCAGTTAATGAGTGTTATAGGCTTGCCTAAAGAAATGGGTTTTAAGAGCACGTTTGAAACTTTGGAGGTTAGGTATTAGTCTGATAGTCCAGGGCAGAGCATTCCATAGAATTGGTGCAGCTCTAGAGAAGTCTTGGAGACGCGAGTGGGAGGTCCGCACTAGGGTAGAGGTTAATCTAAGATCACTGGCGGATCTAAGAGCACGGGTTGGGCGATAGACTGAGATAAGAGAGGAGAGGTAGGGGGGTGCAGCATTATACAGAGCTTTATGGATGAGGGTTATTATTATTTTAAACTGTATTCGAAAGGAGACTGGCAGCCAGTGCAGCGACTGGCATGAACTGTAAGCATACATGGTCCCCTTATCAAACGAGCTGTGTCAGGCAGAATTTTGGGTTGTTTTCATGGCTTCCATGTTAACTTTGTCGCCACCCTGCTGTGTAATCCACAAAATATACTGGCAAACTTTTATCATGTACCGATATTATTTGAGCGCTTCTTGCTCACCTCCTTTGGTTCCTCTCTGACACCCATTGGTTTGAAGCCTGAGTCCAATTAGGGTATGTCGCCATGCCACTCTCTAGCCTGCTGCCGCTGCCTCTGCATGCCGTCCCCTATAGTGTCAGGGTCAATTATTGGATGTTTTACATGCTATCTAGCTTCATTCTGTCACTCTGTCATGGCCATGCTGTTGCCCATAATTTCGGCATAATGGTGCGATTAAGCAGCCTCAGAGGCATCCATGCATGCTGCCCCTGCTGTTTCCTGTCCATTTCCGTGGTGTTTCCATCCTTTTCTGAGGTTCCCAGGTGTTTGGCCAAGCTTCCCTGTGCAGAGCCTTGGTCCCCTTGAAAAATGCTCGAGTCTCCCATTGACTTCAATGGGGTTCGTTATTCGAGACGAGCACTCGAGCATCGGGAAAAGTTCGTCTCGAATAACGAGTACCCGAGCATTTTAGTGTTCGCTCATCTCTAGTTATAACCATATAAAGCCACGCAAGTCAGAATCCAAAAAAATGGGACTGAGCCTTAAAGGGGTTGTCCGAGAGTTGTGAAAAAAAACTAAAAAGGTGGCCGGAGGGGGCTGCTTAAAAAAATAAAGATCTGCTTACCTTCCGGCGCCCTCCGGTGTCCCGCGCCAGAGCGACAGCAGCGCGGGACACCGGAGGGCACCGGAAGGTAAGTAGATCTTTTAAGCAGCCCCCTCAGGCCACCTTTAGTTTTTTTTTCACAACTCTCAGACAACCCCTTTAAGCTGTAAAATGGCTGCGTCATTAAGGAGTTAACATCTATGATGTATGAATCTGATCATGTAAAATCACAGCATCAACTTCTTCTCCTCCCATCCTCCATACATGAGGATCTTGCTAATGGCTGAAATTTCCTTGAGAGATTCCAGTGTAAGGTATCATCCTTAACCCTTTCACGACCCGTGACCTAATAGCACGTCAAGGGTTGGCTGCAGGTGAAAGGAGAAGTCGGGCTGAGCCCTCTCCATAGCTGGTAAGTCTTTGCTGCCTTACCGGTAACACCAGCGATCGGTGCTAGCAATGACGTCACGGGGAGTGACAATCTCCAAAAAGATGGCGGCGCGTGGACACTTTTTGAAGTTGCCGTCAGCTTTGCAGTATATGATAGGATCGTT
Source organism: Engystomops pustulosus (assembly GCF_040894005.1). NCBI lineage: Eukaryota > Metazoa > Chordata > Amphibia > Anura > Leptodactylidae > Engystomops > Engystomops pustulosus. The sequence continues at coordinate 176,573,234 of NC_092412.1, read as the reverse complement.
CAGACAACCTAGGGTTAAAGTACCCTAGGGGGTCTGAAAAATAGTTAAAAAAAAAAAAAATTCCAATCACCAGCAAAAATCATAATCAGGTATCGCCGCGTCCAAAAATGCCCTATCAAAATATAATAACGGGTTTTCCCTTCGTGTAACCCTGTAACGAAAAATAGCTCCCGAATTTGAAAATGGCACTTTTTTTTGCCATTTTGAAAAATATCAAAAATTCTATAATAAGTGATAAGATGGTCATACAGTTCAAAAAATGCTAGCATTGAAAACTTCATTAGAAGTCACAAAAATTATACCACCCACAGCCCCATACATTGAAATATGAAAAAGAGCAGAAGAAAAAAAAAATTTTGTACAGGAGGTTTTAATTTTTGTAAATGTATGAAAACATTATAAAACCTATACGAATTTGTAATCGCAACGACCCAAAGAATAAAGTAAACACGTCATTTGTGGCGCACAGTGAAAGACGTAAAATCCAAGCCCACAAGAACACGGCGCCAATGCGTTTTTTCACCAATTTCACTGTACGGAGCAGAGTTCCTCTCCCCATCCAGTCACTCCTTGTCCCCACCTCTGCTTCCTCCTCTTGCAGATACAGTGCTGGCATGCGGTGACTGGGAGGAGGAGGGTTTGTTTTTTTCAAACTCACAGATGAGCATGGAGGCGGCTCAAAAAGGGTGCCTGGTGACAGGTTCTCTTTAAAAAACTGGCTTTTCTGTGTTTGTTGGTCCTGTTGATGACATGACAGTAACAAAGAAAGGTTTGTCTGCAGAGAGTTAAAATGCATAACCTTAGTCATCAGAGCCTATTCTATTGCAACATCTTTAAATAAAAGGGGAAGGTGACTCATGACTAGCATGTTTTGTGACATCAACAAACCAAAGTTCCATTTTCAGCTTCTCTACTTTCTTAACAAGCCTCAAAAGAGGAAATGAACATTTCTCTACCAACAAAAGTGTTAGATGTGCTAATATCTACTCAATCTACTTTACCATTACTAGCAGGTAGCAGTGATGGCAAACTTTCCTTGCTTAAAGATGCACTAAAGCTAGAAATCAATAAGGACAGTAAACAATGTGTCCTTCAATGGTGGACAGTTCTGACATTGCCACCTGTCATTGGTGGCAGGGTAGGGGCTCGCTTCATACAAGGGGATCGCCCCAATTCATAATTTTTCTTTGGGTCCACTGCAGCCCAAGGTAATAATGGCAGGGGATTTTTTTTTAAACCATGGCAGCATAGGCACAGTAGTTCTGCTCTGTATATGGTTTGTTAAGATACAAGATGAACCCAGTGAGAAGGGATTATGGTACAGTTACATTGAGCGATGTCTACACCGCACGGTTTTCATCATTACAACCGATCTGATGTTTAGTTTAGCAGTCTCACTCTCTTGATTATATGTACTACCCTCCTTATGCCATAACTACTTATGGCATAATAAGACTAATGTTCCAACAGAAGTTAGTTGGCTAACCCTAACTAACTAAGCTGTCAGCTTCACAATATTGTGTCCTTACACAATTCTAGCCCAACGCAAGATAGAAAAAAGGGATATGGCTATGGTCTTAGGACATATACAAAAGATAAGATTACTGAATATATTATTCAGTTTAAAATGTTGTTAAGAAAAAAAAGGCGATAGAGGGAGGAAACTGGGGGATTTTTTTGTGGTACTAATTTTTTTATTGAACGCTAATAATAATTCTCTATTCTTTATAGCGCACACAGATTACGCAGCGCTTCACAGAGGTTGCCAAATCATAGAATCCATGTACCTTAGCACCTGCACAATATATCTTTTTATATATATCAAAATTATTCCTGGGGAATGGAAGGGAAAAAGACGACCTTCCATATTTAGATTCTGTTATGTCAGAGCAGAGCAGAACAGGCAATTTAGCAGTGATAACAACCTTAAAGAGAACCCGTCATGCAAAATAACCCCCCTAAACTAAATATATTTTCATAAACTGCCATTAGAGAGCATTGCCTCTATCCCTTCATTGTCCCTCTACATGCCTGTAAACCTAAGCAATGAGGTCCTAAAGCTGTATGCAAATGACCTGTGAAATGTCCAATGAAGCATTAGCATATTCAAGCTGTCCACTCTATTCATGAGTGGGAGGCACAGCCACACCCCCAGTGCTTGACTGACAGCCTGTATAATGATGTGAGGCTGTATAATGATGTGCTTCCTGGTGCTGGCGCCCCCTGCAGTCTGTGTGTGTGCATGTGTGTGTGTGTTTAGGAGAGATACAGCAGCTCCAGGCAGCCATGTTATAGCAGAACATGTCAGATTCATGTGTAGCTGATGTCTGTGTGTCTCACCTGTGTATTAGGAGGATGCAGCATGTCAGCAGGTACAGCACTCATACTAGCCTAGCCATGCTTTACTATACATTACACACAGACATGAGCAGGGGGAGGAGAGGGGAGGGGTAACAGGGGTGACATCACTGCCTCTGACCATGTGACCAGCCTCATTTACATGATAAAAAATAGATGATTTTATAATGATTAATGTATGAAATAACTAGATAAAGGCTGGGATGGGATCCTTGTGAGCTGCTCCAACAGGAAGAGGTGACAGGACTAGTGACACAGACCTGATGACAGGTGTCATTTAACAAGATTAATAAAGTGTTGCCTCCTAAAAATTTCGGTACAGGAATACACCAAGTTTCAGCAAGTCAACAAACAAAATGTTAATGGAGGAGCAGGGTGCATGCTTGACTGCCCCTCCAACCATTAGGTGTGTTTTCCTCATTGCTGGGAAATCCATTTCTCATGATCGGTGGGGGTCGGAATGGTCAAATCCTTGCTCATTTATAAGTTAACCTCTATAAGGCAGTCCCCAGGTAGATACAAGATAGGTTCTATAATTACACCCGGGAAGTCAATGAAGTCGGGGTATTATCTTGGATTCACTTGCGACATCATGAGAGGAGGCGTCAGCACAGGATCTGCAGGTGTGAGCCTCATCTAGGCAAGTTTTTTTTTTTTTACTTCTCAACTACAGCCTTTGTACAGGTTGATTTGTCAAATCTGTTAGGTCCTCTTTAAGTAGATGTTTTAATGCAAATTGGAACAGGTTTATTTAGTAACTGTAACTAGAAACATTTTGCTTTGGTTCCTGTGGCAACTGTATTTTTTAAAAAATTGTGCTGACTAAGGAACAAGGATTAACTATAAAGGTTCGTTACAGACAGCTGACAGTTGATCATTATAGCCAAGGCTACTTTCATATAAACCTGTACTACATCTGGGTGTAGCACACGGTTGGCATAGCGAGGCACAGTGCCCGGCTGTAAACAAAGGAAAAGATAGAGCCTGGTAATGGATTTAATGATAAATTACTTTGAGAGAGAATACAAGTCAACTTGGGATCTGTGGGCATGCTTACTGGCCTCAGGTTGAGGGCATAAATTGACAGACATTAGTCTCCGCCCACTTCACATCTGGCAAGAAAGATTTTTGACAAACACTTTCAGATCAGAAAATGCCATAACTTTGGAAAGAAAAAGGCGGAGCAGCAGAAAGTAGGGATCATTCTGTTTTTAAAAGGGGAATCGAATATAATAATTTGGTAAAATCATAAACTTTACAGTTACACTAAGTTTAGCTGGGCTTTTAACAGCAACATTGAGAAGTATATGTAGAGTGTCATTTTTCTTTATTGTAAAAAAAAGAGTTATGAGAATTGTCCCTACTTCCCAGCTGACTGCTGGCACCCAGCAGTACCAAGTAAGAAAAGGGAGAGTAGCTACTCGGGCAGCTGTGCTATTGTTACCAAACTGCTTAACTTCCTTGTTGTGACAAGTTAAAAACAGAACAGCCACAGGCAATGAAACGCACTAGAAAATACAAGTACACATCTGTGTGGGGACAGAAATGACATGAGCATACAAGGGGAGGAGGATTAAAAAGGCTAAAAATTATAGGAGTAGAGAAGATAAATGGTTAGAAGAAGGGCTAGGGAGCACACAAAGCTATGGAAAAGATTGCAAATGGAGATGATAAGAAGATAAGAAAATCCAGCTTGGTACTATTAATAAGCTTCTGCCTCAGCTTTCCTGCTTTGAGTTACTTATTCTGCTCCAATTACCCTGGACAAAATGCTGGTTAAGATGTCTTAGGGTGAAATGACAAGCCCCAAAAAGTAACAATTATGAAAATATTTTCTTCAACCAAGATGATGTCCTAACTTGTCTTGCCTATAATACACTTGGCAGTACACATTACAGCATGGTTTCTTTCCACATTATGAAGGAGATTTTTCAGTGCTTCTATGCCAGAAAATTGATGTAGAAGCAATAAAATAATCGCAATTGCATTTTTTCCCCACTTCACAGGGGCTTGGATAGGCCAAGAGGGAGGGGGGCAGACGGCCGTGTAGAAATATGAGCTGTACACCTGGCCAGAGCCTCTTGATGTATCCAGTGGCACCAGAGGGGCAGGGACATTGTTGAATGCCGGCATATGATAAATGTCCCCCTATGTTCAGAACGTTTGAGATGGCAATGTGCTGTGGCTTGCAGTTTTATATGTACAAAGGGTCAGTGCTTATATAGACTTATGACTATGTAAATTTTGTGCAGTCCATGAAAAAGTACTGACTGCACAACTTTATGACAGATCAAACACAGGAACCGGTTTTCACGCGCCCGTTTCACCTTTTGCAAAAACAGCTTCCACACAAGATAATTTTTTGATGTGAATAACAGACAAGAATAAAAAAACTGTGTGAATATAGCTATTAAGGTCTGAATGCGAGACAGGAACGAAAATAAAGGGGAAGATCACCACAAACAACCATACTGGTAGTTGTCAGTAGTTCCTCCTGGTTCAAAGTTTTCACACCATGAAAAAAAATGTACACATATACACTACATATATTGTATGGGGGGGGGGATTATCATCACTTTGTCTGGTTTCTTGTACTGCTTTTTGAGACTTTTTTGCCTCCTTGTTAAGATAATAATCTTTACATAAGTCAACTTCACAGATGAGACCAAATAGTAGTACAAGATATAAGAAAACGCGGTAAACAAAAATCTTTCTAGGATTAACATTAATCCTGCTAACACAAAGCTTTGCATTAATTCAACCACATTTCCACAGGGATGCTTAACCCCATAGCGCAAAAAGAAGTACCCTTACGTCTTGTTGATTATGGGGGAGTATGAAGCGGGCACACGGGCCGAGTCCTCTCCAT